>NW_015090839.1:7987083-8312859 GCF_001431845.1 Calidris pugnax | reverse complement strand
GGGTTTAATATTTTTCCTAGAACTTTTTTTTTTTTTTTTTTTTTTTTTTTTTTTTTTTAGCAAGAGAAAAAAAAAAAAAAAAAAAAAAAAAAAAAAAACCAAAAAAAAAACCAAGCCAATAAACTTGTGGCTGTAAGAATACAAATTGTAGAGTTCATTTAGCCTCAGTTTTTATCAGATCATGCAGCCAATACCCCACAAAGCCAGAAAACATATCCAACAAAATATAGAGTGTCATAGCCCTGGCTTGCTTTAAATTTAGCAGCTAAACCAGACACCAATTATTCAAAGCACATGTTTGTACGAAGTGTCCTGTGGATTTCACCTGAGCTTTAAGGAAGGTATTCAGCATAAGTGGATGGCAAAATAGGAGGAAGTAGAATAGAAGTGACTTAAATGGATAATGAGCCAAATCCTGAGCTGTTTTAAATGGTCTTTTACTTGGTCTAAACAATATCAGGCATCACTGGATTTCACGGGGTGCAGATCAATTAGCGACTCACCAGGTCAAAATATATAAAAGTCTCCAAAATTTACAAATGCTCCTAGCCTATTTCCCTTTCTTTACTGAAAAGTTCTATCAAGTTAACAAGAATGATGTGATGTCTTTTTTCTAGGCATCTTTAACAATCCCATAGATTTTAATAGAGAATGTATGCACTTGCTAAAGATTTCCATAGGCTGGTTTTAAAACCCATCAAAAATATACTGTTCTATTACTTTTCACATTAGTTTTGTAGCTTTCTATTGCGTTCTATAGGAATCTACTGATCTTGTTTTTTTAAATATTGTATACATTCCTCATAATCTTATAAATGTAGGCCAAGGACATTTAGGCTTTTATTTTGCAAATAAACCATGGATCTAGTCCCACTAAATCAGTGGGCTGGTCATGTGATGAAAACATATATGAATGTACATATATGTTCTACCTTTAATTGTTGGATGAAGAGCTAAGTTCAGATTTTAAGTCAAATGCTGAGAAGACTGGGGCTTTCTTCTACATAGTTTTCTCAACATTGCAGGAGAGGGAAACAAGGCTGTGTTTTATTCTCTGTGCAAAAATAAATAAATGTCTGGGTTGGGTTCCTGCAAGCCCTGCAGCACTTCTATGCATCACAGCTTGCACACTCATGTATCTTAGAGTCTGCATTGAGTGCTAAATTCATTTTATGTGTCTACTTGTACCTAACTGTGCAGATTTATCTTAACCTCTCTATTGTCTGTGAGAGATATTAAATCCTCATTTTGAGATCAAAAGTCTTGGGTCCATTCTAGCCTTATATAGACCACAAAGAAACTCATTATCTAAGGCATATTCCTTGCCTTTATCTGTAAAAAGTCTGTTTTGTCAATTTGTCCAGATTACAGCAGCAGTCTGAGAGACACACAGAGGAAAAAAGACACAGAGGCTGAGGCTTTCAGTTAAACACCAAATATAGTGAAAGTCATAATAAAATAATGAGAGTTGGGAACACTTATTTTTTCTCTCACTCTCTGCTGTTTTGTGTTGCAATGAGGAACACAGTGAGCAAGCCTGAAGTCTTGTGAATAGCCCCTGGTAACCAAGAGCAAAGAAACCTTGCTCATTATCTCTACTCCCCTTCTGAATAAACATTTCAGCCATCGTAAATGAGTGTGACATGAAGGGCAAATGAATGGCTCTCATTCCAGATGAGAAACACTTGACAGCTGAGCAACCTGAAGGTTGTTGTGAAGGTACAGATCCTCTAACCACTGGATGTTGGGGCAAACTTACCATTTATTTCAATAGGACTTGAGATGCATCATATTCTTAAAGGAGAGATTCCCAGCCTTGCAGAGGATAAGTCTTAGGTGTTCAAACTGACTTTGGTTAGGACTGCAGTAAGTAAAAGGCAGAGCTGTCCTGATTTTTTCTTGTTATTTTATTAAATTACATAGACAAACTTAGTGAAATATAGGGAAAGATTCAGCATGGATTGACAGATGGCATCCAACACCCCTCTGTATCTTGTTTATAAATATGATTGATGTGGAGGTAATTTCTTGGTAACCGGTTTTTCAAAAAAAAAGTATTCTAGGTGGTGGGTTAGTAAAAGAAAATTAATATCTGCATGTTAAGCTTGCCAAGTTTTGATTTAATTGCACGAGTATAACAATCAATTAATAAATGTTAAGCAAACAACAGAAAATCACTGAATTAAAAATTACTAAATTGATTCCAAGTGCAGATAAAGCAAGAGGCTGCCATAATTCTTCAGTGTAGATTTGAGAACACAAATCTTGTCTTATCAGTTCTTGCTCCCCATTTATCCACATCTGGCATTTTAAACAATGCGGGTTTATTATGATTTTTACAAATAAATTGCTGTCTATAATCTAGCTTGCTACATTAAGTGGATTATAGAAACAAATCATAAATAGTAGTCCATTTGTAGCTGTCAAGGAGAAGGTCAGAGCTTTGCAAAGACTATCCATCTCCAAGTGGAATAGAAGTTTTTTTTTCAAAGAGAAATCACATACCTTGTTTGGGTAGACTTTAGCTAGTAATGACAGTACCGTTTCTTGAAATACCCACAAAATTTACTTGAAAAATTGGAGTGAATTGATGTGAAATAGGTATCACCACTGAATATTTCTGGGTAAATTGGATTTCATTGAAAGCATATATATGAAAGTTTTTGCATTCTTCAGAAGTTTCAGGAGAGGCTTAGGGTGGCACTGGATGCTTACAGGTCACATGTCTATGGAAAGGAGCTTGAACCTGAGATCCAAACGTTTATGACCTATTGCTATCAATGCCACTGAACACACAGTTTGTATGTCTATATTAATTTATCAGTATTATTGGATTGCATTTCAGCGAATTGTGCAAAGTAAGTATGTATACTCATTCTCATTTTTTGAAGAAAGTCATAAAGGAATTTGTTTCAGGAAGGATGTCTCCTAGTAGACAAGTTCTTTCATATATGTTAATTTATGGTGCTCAGTGTCTTAGCACAAGGAAGCTCATAACCTAGAACACTTCTACTGAACCTAAAATAAAAATAGAATTGGTAGACATCTGAGTAAATACAATATGTCATGGGAAAATCAAAGACTTTTGCAAAACTTTCTCAGGGAGTCAGCAGGCACGTCTACCAGGGATTTCCATTTGATACAGAGAAGCTGCACTTCCAGTATGGGAACCAGCAGGGTCCCCGACCAAAACTCTGAAAGAAATTCAGCTGCCAGTGGAGGGGGAGATTCTCTCATTGATAAGTGATTAAAAAACCAAAAGACAAGAATGGTCAGTTTTCTCAATTTAGATGGTCACTGCTGCTTTTACAAAGATTGCTGTTCGTGGGGTCTTTGGTTCTCAACATATTCATAAATTAAATGGAAACCGAGGTGAACAGGAAAGTTACAGTGCATAATGGATTGTAAAAATGTATGTTTAATTTGAACAGTAGCACAAGAACATGATTTTGTGTGAAGGGGTTATAAAATAGCAGATAAAATTCATTTCAGGTAAATGTAAAGTAATGCACATGGGAAAAAAGAATGCTGGTTGTATGTATACAAAGAGGAGCTCTGAACAATCTGCTGCTGCTCAAAGATACCTTGGAGCTGTAATGGGCAGTTTATGAAAGAAACAGCTCAGTGCTTAGTAGGGTCAAAAAGCCAACTGAGTGCTAGGAAATTCTTAAGAAAGAAATTAAAAATGAAACAGAAAATGTCATTATACCACTGTATAAATCAGTGGTTTTTCTTTATCTTGAATACTTATGCACTTGTTATCCCACCTCATCTCAAACTGAAGATTATAAAACAGATAAAAAAGTGACAACATTGATCAACAACATGGAGCAGCTAAAATATACCTAGGAGATTCAGCTTGGAGGAAAGGTGACTAAGGATGCACATGATAGAAAACATCAGTGTACAGAGAAGGTGAATAGAGTATGATTTTCTGCAGTCTCTCAGTAGGTAGGGTGGGGAACAAAATTAAAGTAATGCACATGATAGAAAACATCAGTGTACAGAGAAGGTGAATAGAGTATGATTTTCTGCAGTCTCTCAGTAGGTAGGGTGGGGAACAAAAAGTAGTAAATGGAAAATTCAGAACAAGTAAAAGGAGATACTTACTGATTCCAGAGTTCAACAGTGAAGCAGGACCACAGGGCACTATGAACGCCAAAGGCTTACCAAACAACATGCTTGTGCCTCAGGAAGTCCTGGGAGAACGTACAAGGGAAATGCCATTAGATGCTCGCCTAGTCTGATTCTGTCCCTTAGTCAGCCTGAGTGACACACTGGGGATGATGATCTAGACAGGCCTTTGGTTTGACCTGCTACAGCTGCTCTTCAGGACACAGTTGCTTCTTGGGAAAGCTGTCAGGGTGCCCTTCTTCTGCAGCTGGAGTCTCTGTAAAGCCACTTTAGGGCTTGGGGCTTGCAGTTTGAATGCCAGATACTTTCTTTATCCAGACTATGAGGGACCTATTTAAAACTGTTCAAACGTAATGCTGAGTACATTCAGAAAACTAGTGAGGCTAGATGTTGGAAGACTTAACAGAAAACTCTTGCTTCCCATCCTATGATCATTCCTTTTTGCCGTCTGGATGTGGAGGCATTACTAGCCACCTGCAGCAGCTTTTCTGAAATTTGCAGTTGTATTTTTCTTAAAATCAAGTCATACACTTTGCTGTATGTTTTCCCCTTCTAAATAAAAAAATTGTAGTTCAGATTGATATAAGTGTCAATGATGAGAGGAAAACGAAAGCATGTTAATAATTATGGGAAATTAATCTTTTTTGCCCACATCTCCACCTTAGCTTCTGTCACAGTTGTGACATTTTGCTGGAAAGCTCATGCATTCTGTTGTCCAAGATCTTTCAGTAGATCTTGTCTGTTTGTATACAGCCAGTGGAAATTGTGCAGTGCTAGAGGAAGCCATGCAAGCATTAAAATAAGCAAAACAGTTGCTTCTCTGTGTAAAAGCCTGTACCAGACACCATTAGCACAAACAGAGGAACTTTGGTATTAATGAAATTCAAATAGTAGTTCTCAACTTTTTTCATAGTGTGTCCCTGCTTTACTATGAGACAAACTCAGATCTTCCCACCCACTTAGCCATAAAATAAGGAAGAGTGAATATGACTTTTCTTGACTTACTTCAGAACAAATTCTTGAGTTGCAACCCCAGGTGGAAAGCTTGTGTAGAACATAAACATTACTGACTTAATCAAGGCTAAATTGGGGAATATGCTTCTGTCTTTACAGACAACAGCATTTTCTACATTTTTTTTCTCTGTCTGGGAAAAATATATTAATATCAGATATTTTGTTTTATCTACTGTGCAGAGAATCACCTAAGGTAATTGTTGAGCTACTAAGAACTACATCAAATAAAACAGTAGGGGAAAAACAAAAAAAGAAGAAAAACTTTATTTCTTTTTCCAAAGGTAGAAATAAAGACACTACATCTGAAAAATGTTTGTTATTGGTTGTCTTTAGTGCAACAAGATGTGGTTGCACATACAGGATTCAGGCTAACTTTTTTTTAAAAACCTTTCCACCCTTTCTGTTGCAGAATTATGATACTCTGATAAACTGCATTGGAACTGATGCAACAACAGTCCTTTTTCAGATTTAATTTTTACTGCTGGCAGGAGCACCAGAATTCTGGAATAGTGAGCTCCTAGAGAGTTTGCTCATGGGCAGGGATGACAATTGCTTTATTAGAACCCTGCACACTTCAATAGCTAAATGCTTTCAACTTTCTTTAAATGGTATTAAGGAAAAAATATCCTCAAGGCATTATTTTTAAAGGGGACTTCAAACATTCCGTGAGGGAAAAAAAATGCAACACATTTGAACACCAAGGGATTTGCAGTGGAAAATCTGTTAAAGTGGAGCTATCTTTTGAGTTTCAGGGTTAAATAAGTATTGGCCATAAATCAGGGCACAGACTACCAAAAATTCTGAGGCATTCCAGATTCTTAGTTTAGACCAGAAGTAGACAGATTCTATAATAGATCATTTAGAAATAACTTAGTTATATTAACTAGATTTTAAATGAACTGTTACATTTATTCCTCCGAATTCACCATACAAAATCCATTATAACATTTGCTAGAAGTATAAGAAAATCCCAGGTTCTTAATCTTTTTTACTATATAGACTTAATTCTGCAATAACTCAATATTAGATATTTTAGAGTTTATATTTAAAAGCAGCTGTGAAGCTAGCAGATATGCAAGTGTAAATCTGCTCATCTTGAATCCTTCTGCAAATGGTCTGCTCTGGAGGTCATATCAAAGAGATTCTTTTTCCAGCTTAAACCTGTCTTTTCTAAATAGATCTCAACCTGATCTCATTTAATGCATTGATGTCTGGTTTCTTAGTCATTATATTTGCTGTATTACATATCAAAAGGACTCTTGAGAAATTCCCCCGAATTGATAATTCTAATTTCTTATGTATAGCTACTCTACATTCACTCAGAGGACAGCTGTATTGTATGCTAAACCACGAATTGTAAAAAATGATCCCTTTGTATGTAGGTTTGTATTAAATTGAGATACTTTATTTTTTCCTGTTTGTTGCCACACATGGGTTCCTGGTGTCAGTTTGTATTTGGCTGTTTGAGCATATTAAAGTTTTGCTAGTGCTTATGATGTTCTTGCCAAGAGCGCTCTTGCAGCAATCTGCACTAGAACAGTCTTTGTGCCAATTACTTCAAATAGTATTCTGTTATGAACCAATTTTTATGGCTACTTTTTCAGGTTGCAATGTAGTGATTTCATTTAGTTTCTTCTTTTTCCAGTTTTTTAATGTTGATCTTCTTCAAGTGCTTATAAATTTTGGATTATGAAAAAATAATGTGGTGTTGATAGATTGAGTTGTTAATAAGACATCTTAAAAAGGAAAAGGGTTCAAAGCTATTAAAATAAAACCTGGCATGTTGAATTACTAACACTGCATATATTTAAAGGATACTATTTAATGGCAGAATGTTTGGTGCTCTTACTGGGGGGTGATTATGAAAACGGAAACCTTTGCAGTTATATCAAGAAAAAAAAATTATAATGTGTAATGACTCAACACAATATTTCTTGAGCTTATATTATGAGGCTGATCACAGGAGAGTTAGGGCTGCAGCATCTTTTATTTAGAGAAAACCAGCTTGTTAATCCATAGCAATTAATAAAAAAATCACAACACAGGAAAGGAAGGCATGATAACATATTTTACAATACAAATATGCTTTTGAATAGAGGGTCTTGATCATTCAACTTTTACTGCTGCAACAAATGCCAATGCAAGACTCATAATTCTGACGTGGGAGACATCATGGTGATAAAGATATATACGTGTCTATATACAGCACACAATACTGTGCTATGCCATACTAAACAATAACTGGTAATCAATTACCCCAAATAATAAAATGGAAATACTGTTATGTAACATAATTAAAAGTTAGGCCTTAATTGAGGGTATAAAACATTAATTATCTAAAAATGCAAATATATTTTTATTAATTATTCTTGAGCCACCTGTGGTCTCTTTGGAAAGTTAGAAAGCTGTCCCCACTCCCTTCCCTCTAGTTTATTATCTAGCGAGAGGCAAGTGAGAGATAAGAGGTTGTACATCCTGAAGTTGAAGTTGGAATTAGTTATCCAAGTAGCTTATTGTGCGAGTGCTCAAAACACTAACTTTTATGCAGAAGAGCAGCTGCTCCCTGTGGTGTACTTGAATGAAAGTGACTGTGGCTATTGTGCTTGCTGCTGGTCTCAATATTCCTCATATGCAATGAATAATACTCTGCTCAGGTCGCTTGAGGGATTGAACAAGAGCTATGAACTGAGCCTGCCAAGCCAGGGCGTTTCTCATGTGATGCTTGTCTTTAAGCACCCAATGAGTTTGAGGTCTCATGAGGATACTTTTTTTAAACCCCTTAGGATTATCCTAAATTCTGCCTCTGACTGGTTTAAGTAGCAAAATAGCTTTTGAATCTTATTATTTGGAGAGAGTGATATCAGAGGAAAGATGGGAAAAGCCTAGAGTGTCTCCAAAAACTAGTATTGACTTTTTAACAATAAAATACGTCCTGAGACCAAATATGCTGTTTAAATGTAAATACCATTTCCATTTTCAGACTGTCTTTTGCAGGTGTATTTGAGGGGATTTGAAATGTACTTGTAGATGGAAAAGAGGCTATTGACCTTGAAACTATGTATGTGTTAGGAATAATGTTCACCCTTCTTGAAATCAGATGCCTATTCTTTGAATGGGTGCTCAAGACCACAACTCTTAACTGTGGTTCAGGTGGCATTCAGTGCATAACTGAATTAAGACTGACTGCATTCTACTTACAAAGCTGTTTCTCAGGAGTCACAGATTATTGCCTAGTTTTTTTTTTTTTTTTTTAATCCACCATGGTTCAGAATGACTCACTAACAGTTGCACTCACTACGAGTCTCCTTGGTTCTGGTGTGGACTTGGTATAATAGGACAAGGTTGGTGTGTAGAAGAAATATCTTTTATTAGATGGACTACTATAACGAGAAAAAAACAAACAACCAGGTTTTTCAGCATACAAGCACATTTTCAAGGCTAGAACTGAAGCAACAAAATTCTGAATCAAATAAGAGTTGAGAACAATTACTGTAAGTAGACACGTTATTTTGTTACACTGCCCAACAGGAAAGGTAAGTGATACTTAACGAAATTGGAGATGGGTGACGTTAACAAGGAAAAAAGATGATGATATGATGGTTATTTGATAGATGAAAATAGATAGTAAGTCTAACATCGATACAACAGGAGCATACATCTACAAACTTTACCCTCCACAACTTCTTCATCTGCAGGATGATTGATCAGGTTTCCAGACGTGTAGGAATCCCCAAGAGTGACCGCTGGGCGTGTGCAAACTTTACATGGCTCCAGCACAACTCCAATGTGCCCTCTTGTGTGTTAAGCTAACTGTATATATGATGGAGAATTGATGTGTGTGTCCAGCAAGTTGGATGCATGTGGGATACATAAACTTGCTGCACATGTGGGATGATCTAATGTATTGCAGCTGTAGTGGCTCACTCCTTTTCAAGACCAAAATGTCATGCTCCATGGGACCTGCTGTTAGGAATACTACAGTGTTTATAGAAATACCGTCAGTCTGAGAATGGGATATGCAAGTGTTACTGGAACTGCAAACACAAGGCCTCACTGGACCTCTTTGATCCCAACACTTATCATCATAAGTGTTATATTTTCCTAAAGCTTTCCTGAAGACTAGGAGAGCAGACTTTGGTTTCAATGAGGATGGGGCTGTGGAACACCAGAAATGAATGGCTTCTGACCATGAGAAAACATAAGCAAATAGAAATTTTGTAGTGACTACAGTGGGGTACAGGTAGGAAAGAAGAGGACTGTGGTAGGTAAAGAAACCTATACCAAAGTTTAGGTTGATAGACATGGATATATTTTGATGTCAGAAAAGGAGAACCTTTAGGATATCGCTGTGTGAACTCCAGACGTGACAATGGAATCTGTTTGCTTTGAAAAGTCCAGAGGAAAACCTGTTTCCAAATGTTCAGTCTTAGCTTAGAAATCACCTGAAACCATATAGGAACCCTTTACCTTGTGGAGTGTTAAAACATTTGTCTTGCTAGTTTCACAAGGAGTTTTTGAGATGCATGTCCATGTATCTGTGAGTGAAGGAGCACAGTACTCTTAAAGAAAATGTAAGAACATGGCTACAGTTTGATATCTCCTCAGCTAATTTTAGCAGTTCAAATAAATTATGTTTTAAAGATTGAGGCATTGATTTTGGAAGTATAAAATAATATCTTTGAGAGATCAAAACAAATACATTTATCCTTGTGAATCACAGTTGATTCTGTAAAGCAGGATAAATGTATGTGTGAGTTGTTCATAAGACAGCTAAATAAATATCTAGGTGTAGAAACTAAATTAGGATATTTTCATACATGACTGTCTTCTCAAAGTTTGGGTCTAAGCCACAATTTTAAGGCTTCAAATTTAATACTGCATTAAGAGACATGAAGTGGAGGGAGCACTTCTGCCAGTGTTGTGGTTTCAGTCTTATAATAAATTGGCATAGTGATTTACACAGAGAACAAAAGAAATAGTTTAGAAATTTCTCTCTAATAGAAGTTTAAGTTTTGAAGAACACAGAGACATCTGAAAGGTGAAATTCACAGATTTTTCATGCTTGCAGGTTTTTATAGCCTCTGGTAATGCATGTCCTTACTCTGACATCACATGTATGTGAAAAAATGGATGTAATATTTAAAGATGTCTTTTGACAAAGAGAGTATTTCCATCTCCAGAGGTGAGATTTAGCTTTAAAGGATGATGAGCAGGTTCCAGATGTGTTTTTCAATCACCAGGCTTTCCTTTCCCTAAGTATTGACAGAGGGAAGGTTTTATCAAGGTCTTTGTGATGTGCTTGTTTATAATGAGCAGACATTAGTAGAGCACATCTAAGTGCTTATCGCTAACAGATGACTAAAGAGAGCATATGGCAGGGAAAAGAAATATATATTTGTCCAAGCAAAGTGGCTTGTTAACACTCACACTCATAAACTGTGTTTACATGTACTTACAATATTTTGCAAATCCCTTTTCTAATCAGCTAAAAATAAAAGCCAAATAATGATTTCCTTTTTTTTTCTTTTTCCAATATTGGAGCATTAGGCAAAGTTGATTTAGAATTTTTTTAACAAAGCAATTAAACAGTACAGAAGATTTTTATAGTATTTGTTTTGCTTCAGCATGACATCTTTACAGCAGAGTATGTGTTATATTCATCTCAGAGTGTTAAAAGTTTTATTGTTACAGAATGCTTTTTGGTTCACCCACCTCTCTATCCAAGTATAACTATTATACAACTAGGTTATGCTACAGGCAGTAATCCAGGTCGGAATGACCTGTCAAATGTCAAATCCTGGTGTAGATCAGGTCACAAGGTTTGCTTTGACCACAAGATCTCCCTCTGCTTCTACAGGATGAAATCATCATGCAAGTTCCAACACCTGCCAATAAGCAGTTTGTAAGCAAAAAATTCTCTGAACTGTTAACCCAGTGAAGCTCCCATTAGAGTAAAAAAAGGAGTCTCACTAAATTTCATGAAAGAGGTAGATGGAGAAATGTTGGGGAAATCTGTAGAGCTCTTGACAAACAAAGATTCCAAAGATCCCTGTGATCAGAAGTATAGCATTCACCCACATTTTTGTAATGGACAGAACACAGTATCACTGTCTTCTCCTCCTGTGACATCTCACTGTGCCACTTTATTCATATAGCATTATTAGAAAGAAGACAATTATAGTTTAAAGATGGATTTGGACTGTTGCATACTTTTCAGAAGAAAGAATTGATAAAGAAAACTGCACAGAAGAGCTGCATTACTTTTGATTTTCAGAATATTCCTAGCAATTTTTTGTTAAATATTTACATTTGGATCCAAGTATTGTCCTTCATAAAACAGTTTATTCTTGCAATTTGGCTTCATTAAAGTCATAATACTGCTTGAGGATATGATAGACTAGTGCTGTGGGATTGAATTGTAAAGAGATTAATTTTAGCTACCGGAGATAATTGACCCTATAATTCCTATCACCTCTAATCCCAGTTCAAATGAACCAGTGTTAAAAGTGGCAATTCTCACAATGTAGACAAGGTCATGACAGCTAGAATTGTTTTTTACTACCAATTAGATTTCCCTCTTGGTGCGTTTGACTAATGTTGTCATGGAAAGGGATTTCAGGCATGGAAATACAGTTTCTTTAGAGGCACACAGGCACTGGAACTGATGGGCAGTTTGCTGTGTATTTCCCAGTGTACACAATCAGAATGCAATTGAGTGCTGACCCCTAAAATTTGAATTCACATGGGGATTGAGAACATGTTTTGATCCATGATAGCGCTAGGAACAAGCTAAATAATTTGAATCTGAAAGCAAACTCTCTTTAAATTCAACAATGTTAATATATGGTGGATCTAGCAGGTTTGGAACTGCCTCTTGGGGTAATAATACATCTGAGGTGTATTTTGGATGAGGAATCAGAAAAAAGTGAGGTAGTGACTGAATAGAGAGTTGTTCAAAAACAAATCATGTCGATATTTAGCTGCAAATGACATGGAGGTTTCAAAAAATACAAGGAAGAGATAAATGGATTTTAAGTATGATATATCTTAAAAATTCCCTCAAGTGACAGTGCCAACTTCAAACATATTAGCATAAGGACTCTTATGAAAAAACAACAAAACAACAATACTTTTGCATGGCACGTTCAGTATAAGATTATTTTTCACATTATTAGTAGCTATCCATCAGCATTTTACAGATTTGAGTTTTTGCAGTAAGCTGAAACTGCATGATAAAAAGAGACAGATAATGATAAAAGGCAGATGTATATGCAAGCCTAGCTAGAAGGAGCAAAATATACTATTACTGCCCCTCCTGTGAAGTTAATCCTATTTCTTGTAGCTATTTCTTCATTAGTTAATGAGGTCTTGGGAAAAAAAAAAAAAAAGTGTGTTTGAAATGGTGTTTTTGCATCCTTGCCTTTAGGAACTTTTTCAAATATTCATGGAATAGTTTGCTCTTGGAAGGTGCATTAAGTGTGAGTTTAGGCAATAATTACTTCAAATGTGGGTGGTCAGAAACCTGCAACTGAAATGGACAAACACAGCAGCTGATAACTTTCCTCATCCAGATTTACCACAGTGGCTGGAGTTGAAATGTCAAATAGTGGAGAAAGGAGATATTTTAATGATTAGGTTAAAAAAAGAGAAACAAACTTCAAGGCTTAGATCACAGATGTGCTAGCATGAATTATATTTGAATTTGGGTGTTTGTGGTTTGCAGTCTTATTAATGAAAGATTTTCTTCTCTATCACTTTCTATTAACAATCAATCTCAGATCATAAGCAAAGAGTTTGGCTGCTGTCTTTGTGAATTGAGTATCAGTGGACATATAACTACATCCTATGTCTGTCACCTCCTCCTGCGCACTTGGTACCAACCAACATCTCTGTTGACCTCTGGGTAGCGAGCCTGGGATCACAGTGAAAGGGACCCTCATCTCCTGGGAGCCTTCTCTTCATGCTGATGTTGTAACACACTCTGAGGACGAAAATCTGGGAAAGCCTGCAACTCCCAGTTCTTTTGGCTCTCTTATCCATGAGTACAGGAAATGTGGTTTCTATTTCCAGTTTGTTATGTGGCATTGGTGCTGTATTTATATTGTTTTATTGAAAAAGAAACCCTTTATTTATCCACAGAACATATGTATATGGGAGCCTAGCTGGAAGGAGCGAAATATACTATTACTGCCCCCCCTCTGTGAATTTAATCCTATTTGTTTTAGCTATTTCTTCATTAATTAATGAGGAAATTAGTTATTACAGAAGGAGTGAAAGTGGAAGTGGTGGATTAGCATTCTTAGAATTTCACTCTCCAGAGGTACAATTGGATCTCCAGGGCATCTTCTGGCATTATCTTGTGAATAGGGAAAGAAACCTTCGGCTCCCAGAGCTCTCTATACCTACATAGTGTAGTAGGCAAAGGCATTACATGTCTACCAGCCCTTAAAAAGCTTGCTGTGGATGCAAGAAGACCATCCTGCAGCTGAGCTCATTGATCACTCCTGGGCTGTTGCTTCTCAAATTGCTAACCACAAAGAAGTAATTCAAGGCTGTGAGCAGTGTCTCCATGGTGTAGGTGACTAGCAATTCAATTAAATCAATTCTGGAAAAGTTTCAAAATTGCCAATATTTTTGTCTCATATTCAATCTCCAAATGTTATAAAATTAATGTTTTATTAATTTATACCTTCGTTATTGCCATTTTATCACCCTCTCTCTTTTCTTTTGTTGAATTTTTAGTTTGTTTTTTTCTTCTTCTCTCTTTATGTAACAACCACCGCAACAAAAATCAATAGCATTCAAATCATAGTTCTGAGGGCTTTATTTGATGCATGTGAAAAATTTGCCTGTTACGTTCTGGTCTTCTTTTTTGCCATGAGGACATATAGGACATGTTGACAGCCAATATTAATAAGCTTAACACTATTACTGGCAGTTACTTAGAACAATTTTTAGCTGTGTTAAGTAGTCTGTAAGGAATAGTAATGCTATCCTTTAAGAAACTGATGTCAGAGTTGCATCTAGAATTCACTGGGGTTTCTTTTATTGTTTTTTATTTTCCAGGTGATTCATATAACAGGCCGGTTACGTCTGAGAGTGTCACTGTCCCACGGACGGACAGTACCCAGCCAAATCATGGGACTTGTTGTCGTTGCTCATGCTTTGCCACCTCCTACAATTAATGAAGTCAGGATTGACTGCCACATGTTTGTCACTCGCGTGAATATGGACCTCAATATCATTTACTGTGAAAATAGGTACAGCTTTTAGCTCCTTTTTTCTTTGTTTTAGTTGTGTGTATTATTTGTTCCTTAGCAAAAAGGTTTTTTTAAATTTCTGACTCCTGCAATGTCATCCTGGTGTTGTATGAGGCATTGAATTCACTCTCATCATCATCATCTTAATCTTCATTACATGCCTAGGGGATAAAGGTAAATGAAAAGTTATAGTTTGTAGGACATCTTGCTGGAATAGGGGAGGATAGACCAGGAAAGATTCCTCTAAGCTTTCCCTGTTTTTTACAATCTCTCACCATCCCTCTCAGAGGCAAAATTTGGGACTAGACAGACGTTGGTCTGACCTGTATGGCTGTCCTTATGCTCCCCCCATCCTCCCCCTCCACAAGTCTTTCTGTTTGGAGTTTTAAAGTTTTCCATTTTTGAACTAATTTGCAGATTACAGCACATCGTGCTCAGTGTTTAATGGAACAGAAGCACAGATGGCCTAGATAGTAGGCTAGAGAGGTGGGATCTGTTGCAGTAAGAGGTGGGAAAACTGTAGAATAAAATTGGTTAAGGGCATACTGGGAAAGACAGCAGTGAAATGGGAACAGGTGATGAGGAGTTGGTTGAGGGGGGAGTTATGTTTGATGTGACAGCGACAAGTGATCTAGGAAGGTGGAAGATAGGATCTAAATTCAGCTGTCTGCTCCCTGGGGGCTGGGCACCGGTAGCTGCAGGGGCTCCCCATGGCAACCTCTCAGGGCAGGACCCGGCAGCCAGAGCTCGTCCCACCGCTTGGCCTGGAGCAGGGCAGCTGGGGGAAACCGGGGCAGCCCCAGCCTCGGGCATCAGGCACCTCCCTGGGGACTGACCCATCTCATCAGGGCCCAATGCCGAGCAGGGCAGGGCTGTGGGGAGCTGGAGAGCAGCCCTGCTGCAGAGTCACTGGGGTAGGGGCTGATGGCCCTCATGGACTGACATGGAGACCTGGGCCATGGGCAGGGGTGGGGAAGGCCCAGGGGGGCTGGTCAAGACTATTAAGGCTTATTGATGCCCTCAGGGCTCTGAAAAATAAAAATAAAATCTAGGGAATGGGTATTTAGAGCAGAGTGAAGATATCTGAGACGGAAGATATAAGTAATAAAGAAGTGTGGGTACATGGATGGAAGTCTGAGCTATGGGGGAAAGGTTGGAAAGGAAGAAAGAAGATAATGCAGCCAAAACGAAAGGGCAACAAAACTAGTGAAGGGCCTGGAAGACAAATCATATGAAGAGCGGCTGAAGGAGCTGGGACTGTTTAGTATGAGGAAGAGGAGGCTGAGAGGAGACCTTATCACTCTCTACAACTACTTGAAAGGACACTGTAGAGATGTTGGTGCTGGTCTCTTCTCACAGGTAATTAATGACAGAACAAGAGGGAACAGCTTCAAGCTCCAACAGGGTAGATTTAGACTGAACATTAGGAAGGAATTTTTCACAGAAAGAGTGGTCGGGCATTGGAACAGGCTGCCCAGGGAGGGGGTTGAGTCACCATCCCTGGATGTGTTTAAGGGACATTTAGATGGGGTACTGAGGAATATGGTGTAGGGGAGGACTATGTAGAGTGGGGTAGATGGTTGGACTCGATGATCCCAAGGGTCTCTTCCAACCTGAATGATTCTATGATTCTATTCTATGAAAAGAAATTTTGTCAAGGGGACCTATCAACAAAAAGTGGAAAAACCAAGATGACTAATGCAAACTTTTCATGTGACAGCAGCCATGGCGTATTACAAGTTAAGAGTAGAAGCTCTCTGATATGAGCAATTATAATTGCTCAATCATAATGGAATACCTATGATCAGGACAACACATCAATATAAACTTTTATAAAAAGAGGTAAACTCAAATGCTTTGTTGAATCAGGGCCTTAAACAATTTAAAATAATCTTGGATTTCAGTTATGAGGTTATCTTCGCTGTCATGTTGCTGAACTGCCACAATAGTATTAATATTACTTGGCTATTAGAGAGAATGCTTCATCTAAACTTCCAAAGCATTATCTCAAAGAGAATATATTGTTCTCATTTTTAAGCTTGGAAAAACTGCTCCGTGTAAAGTGGCTTGTACAAGGCCACAGAGAAAGCTAGTGACAATATTAAAGTTTGGGCTGAGTTTTTGTCTGTGACTCTACCCAATGAACATCTACATTTGTATAATCTGACAACTGGTGAAAGAGCTATGGGGATTAGCAGTAGGATCTAAAAGAAACCTTCTGCCTTAGTCTTTGATTTGGCTGTGACCTACCTAGGTAGTAATGGAAAGCTGCTACCACTGCAGCGTCAACGGCCTCTGTGAAATGAGTTGCTGGTATCTGTCCAGTTCCTAATGAACAGATTTCCTTTCAACAAAATCACTTGCACTTACTGTTACCTTCAATGGCAGGCTCAATAAAAAAGCTGGGAACCAAATGGATGTGAAAAATGAACTATTTTGTCAGGTCAAATATGATATTTGTGGGCCATGCTAGAAAGATTTATACTTCTCTACCATCAGTTTGGCGTTTTTATGAGCCCTAAATTGTATATGTTTTTTTTTAATTAAACATTTTTCTCAAACCTTTGCTTTTACATTCATGTAGCAATAAAACTTTCAAATGCCTGAGAAAGGCATCACTGAAAAACATAAAATGCATCAGACATGGAGTGCTGATTGCCCATAGAAAGAGCTGATAACACATGGTAAACTATGGTAAGGCAGCTGATTTATGCAAGAGAGTGTTGAGTTTACTAATTTTTTTCATTTTTTAAGGTAAAGACAACATTGTAAAACAACTTTTTGTTGTTTATGATGGATTTTATCTCATATGCTAGGGTAGAATGGTGCTTGAATTTTATATTGCAATAGTTCCATTTTAAGCCCCTGTGTCAATGTTTAAAATAGTTTATAAAAGGAATTTCAAATAGTAGAAATACTTCTGCCGGGGCTGGGAAGTGAATGTTAGCTCACCGAGGCAGCAGGATTTCCACTGATGGAAAATGGAGTAAGATTGACAGGACTTGGATTTCATAGTAGGTACAAAGCATAATATGACTGTAGAAGCTGGAGGAATGGAAAGGACAGAAGAAGTGAGGGAATTAACTGAACAGCTGATTGAATCTGCTAGATGAATTATCTGGGCGTTTGCCAAGGCCATTCTCCGAGTTGGGGAAGTTGGTATCTCTCTTCTGGAACTATAGAAAAGGAGATAAGTATCCCATCCTGAATATATGGGCTTGACTCCTGGCACTTGCGGGCAGACGGGAAATTCTTTGTGGTGCCACAGTAAAGCAAGCACAACATTGATGAAAACAGAGAAAAATGGATCCATGCTGGGAAAGCTGTAAGCACTATTTATGGAGCAATGGGGAGTTACTGGCAGCCGCAGGGACTATGGAGCAGAAGCCATGCTACTTAACTGAAATGAATGCTCACAGTGGACCATTGGATCAGCAGGGGTGAGATCGATAGTACTCCTAGTTTTCCAAGTGGTTGCCTGCTTGCAACAGCAGGGAGCAGGAGTGACATTACTTAAGTCTTTGGGTTCATCTTGTTACTTTCCTCTGAATCAAGAAATCTGCATCAGAATCCTGGACTTGGTGCACAAACTACTCAACAGGTAGCTTCCCTTTGAGGCAAGATCTATTAGGTAGTGCACTGGCTATTTCTAACAAGTAGTATTTTGTTCTGAGAGTGTTAAATGGGAATGTAAAATTTAATTGCCTAAAATGTAGTATGTTAATCAATGTTTGTTTTCCAAATGTGGGATTTCTGTCATCTAAACTTCACCACGTAGTCTAAAATAATCTAGAATTTCTTTATTACTGGAGTGAGAAAAGCACCTGCAGAGGACAAGGCATCTTAGACAGTGATGAATAACTTAAAGCAAAATAAAGAGACTGCTGCTAGAATACATCAGTCTGTGTATTTTCAGTGTCAACTGTTAGTGATTGGAAACCATCTGGAGAGATCTGATAGCCCAGTTTAATGTGGACTGCTATGGCTATATCTGCTAATATATGCCCAAAAGGAAATAACCCAGTGAATATCATGTTTTCCAAATGCAAGAGGTTTGGTCTGTTGGCCATGACAGTGGTTGCCAATAGTTCCTTCACATATGCAGAGACAGTCTTGTGTAGAGACCCTCAAGCCTGCAAATGTGTGCGTAATTTGGTCCTAATTCAGCAAAGCACTGTACCATATACCTACCTTTAAATTTCAATCATGTTAACAGTCCTGTAAGTCAGTGGAACCACTGATCTGCTCAAATATAAGACTGTGCTTATGTTTTACAGGATCAGGTCTGTGTATTCACAGTTCCTACCCATCAACCTGTTGCTTTATTTTGTCAAAGGGTTCGGAAGCTACAAGATCTGTCTCTTAACTAGCAGTCTAAGATGTACTATAATTTTTCCTTTTTTTCTCCATGTAAATTTTTTATTTTCCAATTTTGGTACCTTCGATATAAGCATGAGTGTCCTATTTGATGTAAATTGTTTTGCTTCTGGTTTTGGTGTCATTGCTTGACAATGATCATCACTTCCATCTGGATATTCTTTCTGTTTCTTCCACTTTTTTCATCAAAAATCTTACATCCTTCATATATCTGTTTGAAACAGCTTTTTCTTAATATTATCTCTATATTTAAGGGATTAGGAATCTGCTTTCACAGTTGCTATGCTGTGCTTGTTTTTATCTGTGAAGACTTTACAGAAACATAATGCTGCAAAGAAACAAAATACAGCTGAATGAACTGTAGCACTTGCAGCCCGGGTACATCACAGGGCAGTGGCCTACCTAGAGATTGCCCCTTTTTCCTAGGCTGGGCAGGGTGGGATTTCTTCCTCTTGACCTTGAAGCAGAACTGCCTCCTACCAGAAAGCACACAGTTCCTGAGCCGAAGAGGCAGCAACGTGTGCCAGTGAGGAGAGTGTAGACATGGGAGGGAGAGAGACCTGAGTTCTGGTTCCTTCTCCATGGACTGTTTATACACTTTGTTTAGTATAAAAAGACAATATACAGTCCAGACAACAGGAACCTTTACATCTCACATTCCCTTCCTTCTGGTGAGGTTCTTATCACTGGGCAGAGATCCCGTGTCCTTTGTTTCCCAGCCCATAATTCATGGTGCAACCAAAGTGGAGGAACTCAGTAGGAGGGATAAGGAGTCTCACTGCCACCGTTCCAGATTTGTCTTTATCCTGGTGAATTGTCTCCTCTGTGAGAAGGTAGGAGAGGTGCTTCTCAACTGTGGTTTGTGCTAAACATTAGACAGGTATCCCCAGATGGATATCTCACGTTTGGTTACGTGCTAAAACTACTAGGCAGTTGTTTAAAAGAGCACCTCCTTCAACACACTCTGCCATGAAAGTGGGAGAAGGCTGTTGTGTTGTGTGCTAAACTTGATTTGACAATTTTTACTATAAGCTATGGGTCTGCCTGCTTTACCTGTGATGTTTTTCATGTTTGGTTCTTTTTAATTGGGACAAACCACCAGTGCTGCTGTGGTGCTGTCTAATGCTCCCGTTCTCCTTCATTCTTTCTGGTCTACACGTTCTCCCTGCCTCATGCACCCAGGCAAACACAGCTCTGTGTCCGTGCCTCAGTGGCTGTGTTCACCCCAGCTGCCTGCTGGGAACCCCCAGTTTGGTTTCTGGTTTAGCCTCCCCACTGGCCCCGCTCAGGATCCCACCCCAGTAGTTTCAGCTCTCTGGCTATAGCAGGATGTTTGGTGTTTCTTACAACTCCCTTAAATGGATGGCAATGATGTCTTAAAATTGCGAAGTGGGCTTAACCCAAATGATCGCAGCAGATTTCAAACCCTAAAAAATTACTCTATTTCCAGAAAACAGACATGCTTTTAAATGCTTGTGTGAGCAAGGCATTTTCCAGTTGTTTTGTTATTTTCTGTACTGCATTTAAGGACATTGACATCTTGACACTCCGTACCAGAAGTTTACACACACACACAGACACAAGCACGCAGACACACACACACAGACACACAAAGGTCTGCAGAATAGATTTTAAAGTTTCTATGTGCAATAAACAACAAAGTCCCAGTTGAAAGGGCCCAGAGTGAAAGCTGAGCTCCCAAATGAGTTAGACTAAAAAAGATAACACCCTGAGGCATCTGTATGTCTCAGCATTTAAATTATATCCCTTGAAATATCGGTTTGGACTTGGTGCCAAGAAATGGTTGAAGAGCTTTTTCATGAATATACCCACTAGAAGACCAATCTGTTGAAATGAAATGTGTCTCTAATCATTTGTTATAAACATAACATGTTTTTACTTTATTATGTAACCTTGAATCATCTTGGTCTTTTAATGAGGATTTTGGATTGTTGCTAATGCTTTACAATTTCATGGAATTATATTGTCTTGGTGTTATGCTACGGGGAGAATATGCACTAGAATTTAACTTTCCACTTATTTAAATGGATAAAATAATTTCAAGGTTTCTTTAAAAAACATTTTATTTCTTTTTTTTTTTTTCTTTAAGGCGTGTTTTGTTTGTACAGATACTGCATTCAAATTACTATAGTGGTGAGAAAACTTTTTAGCAGATTTCACTTCCTGAGTCAATTAAGAGTTCTTTTATTCTTTTCCTTCTTGAATTATAGGCTGTATATTTTTTTTCCTTTTTAGGATTAGTGATTACATGGATCTGACCCCTGTAGATATCGTAGGAAAGAGATGTTACCACTTCATTCATGCTGAAGATGTGGAAGGCATCAGACATAGTCACTTAGACTGTAAGTACTTCCATTTGTTGTTGTACTACAACACTGATTGTTCTGAACTATTGTTTATATTCCACAGCTGAGGTCTTCATCTTGCACCTGCTTTTTTTGTCATAGGGTTTCATAGGGGGTATCTCAAATACAACTTTTTATATGTTTTATTTTCAAGTGTTTATTTTATAGACATATAAGATTTTTCCCATATGTAGAAATATAAAAATATATTTGCATTAACAGAGTTTCCAGCAACTGTTCATTTACACATACGGTGCTTTATTTTACTCCTTCAAAGAGGTATTGCTTAGGTGAGAAACTCCCTCCCTAGCACAGAAAATGAGCTCCTCTCTTCGGTTTTTATTTCTGAGTCATAACATGGAGGTCAAAAACTGCAGCATATTTGGGATTTCACCAATAGAGAACTGAGCTACAGCTCTACCAGTGTTTTTACTGTCCTGTGTATTAACATCTAAATGTCTCCATCCCTGTAGCATCTAAGTCCCTATTATTTGCACACAGGTAGTATCTGATCAGGATAAGGATAATAGAAGTACAAAAATGTTACAAGAGACAAACCTTAGCAGAGAGCATGTGCATATGCCTGTGTATGGGGGAAGGGAGGTTCAGCTTGATCCCTGTAATTAAACTCTTTGTATTCTTCTTAGTAAAAGCCATAGGGCCTAATTCTTTTCTTGTTGAGATCAGTTGACTTCAGTGATGGTGTTCCTGATTTACCCTGGTGCGAAAAGAGACTTAGGCCCATAATCTCTAATTTATCTGTGCCTGCAGTGAAGCCAGATAATTCTTTGGAAGTTTCAGTGACTGACTGCGTTTATGATTGACTTGTGTGTTTTTCTTAGGGTAAAAGACTGTCTGCAAACTGCCTCTTAAATTCAGAGCCCCAGATTTGAACAACTCTGCTCCCCTTCGCTGTGTCCTGTGTTCCTAGTAAAAGGATAACGACTCAACTACAGCCACATTTCATTAGCTTTTGCAAAATTGTACAACTACAATAGAAATCAGTATAAACCCTCAATCTGAAAGTACTTTGCTTGATCTGCAAGGGGAGATAGGAGGATAACTGCAACTGGAAAGCAGGAGAACAGGGACAGCTTCTATGATAATATCTGGCATTCAACACCAGTATCTAGCTCTGGTAAGCTTTCAAATAGTCCCTAAAGTTTCTAGAAGGTAAAGTACATTTTGCATAAGAAGGTCAGGTTAGATACATTTCTGTGGAAAAAATGAAATCAACTATCCAAAATAATAAACAAAGTAATTTTGCATCATTTACATTTTGAGTGTTTAATATCCAGGAGAGTATCAGTTGCTCAGAAATGAAGGAAGAAATTCTGAAACTTACTTGGTGCTTTTGAAACTGGAAGTCAGAAATGACAAGTTGCACTTCCACTGCACTATCTTACCAAGGAAATAAAATATATTTATGACTCAGACTTAACATGCCACCTGGCAGAGCTGAACATCCCATTTGAAAAAGATCTTAATCTTCTGAATGACCACTTCTCTCTGAAATAGAATATGCTTTGTGAAACATTCATCTTCAGAAACCTTAGAGACCTATGCAGACAGTGGGACTGTAGTGTGGTCCAGGACTAGAACTCAGAAGAACCTGGAGATAGGAATGTCTTCTAAAAAATCACTTCACCTTACTGTGTTCCAGCTCTCACTCTATGTCCAGTTTAGTTGATTAGATTTCAAGATTCATAAACGCACAGACCTTCTCCCGTTATCAGCACCCAGCGCAGTGGGGTTCCAAACTTGGCTGTGTGGCTATAGCATAAGTATTCTTGCTAGGCTATTTTTTTTTTCATTAAATGAGGCTGGTTACATACTTTATATATAGTTGTTCCCTTGGCTTATAGGAAAATAATTGTCATAGAATCATTCAGGTTGGAGTAGACGCTGGGACATCGTCTAGTCCCACCTCGTGCTCAAAACAGGATCAACACTGATTCAAAACAAATGTTTAGCACTTTGTCTAGTTGATCTTGGAAAATCTTCAAGGCCAGACTTTCCACAACTTTCTCTGAGTGGCCTGTTCCAATCATCTTTAATAAGGCTTAATTATTCTCACAGTGATTTTTTTTTTTGCCTTCTATCCAGTTGGAATTTCCCTGTTTTGATTGTGCAGGCTCCATCTTTCCAGTAGCCTCCTCACAGGTATGCTGTTATGTCCCCCTGAAGCCACCTCTACTTCAGGCTGACCAAGCCTGGTCCCGCAACCTTTTCTCTCAGGGCAAGTACTCCAGCACCTGACCATCTTGAGAGACCTCCACTAAGCTCACTGAGGTTTGTCAATATATTTCCTTTGCTGGGAGCCTAAAATTAGAGTCCAGATGTGATCTAAAGAGTGATGAGTGAAGGGGAATAATGAGTTTCTGTGACCTACAGGCTGTACGCTTTTTTGTACAGCCCATAGAGCACACTGCTGGTTCATGCTTAACATACTGTCCACCAGGGCTCCCAGGTTCTTTTTCACAAAGCAACAACCCAGCCAGTCAGTCCCCAGCCTGTACCATTGCAAGGAATCAGTCCATCCAAGGTACAGGACTTTGCATTTGTCTTTCATGTTGTTCAAGCTCATGCTCTGGATGAAAGATCTTCAAATTTAAATTTGACTTGAGAATAGCTCAGGAGGAATACCTGCCCATTATAACTCCTGCAGAAGCTGAAGTGGCTCATATGTTTGCCCAGAGAGATGTTCAACTTTTCTAGCATTTGGAAGAAGTCTTTGCAGAAAAACCAAGAGAAAGTAATCACAAAACCCCAAAACACTTCAAAGCAACTTTTCCACCTAGAAAATCAAGTTCAAACCAAACTAGAAAGAGAAAATCCTCTTAGTTTAGTTAAAATAAAATTAGAACTAAAATTCAGGAACTTGCAGACACTATACTACTTGCTGTAGAAGGTAAAACCCAGCAGTACTGCAGTTCCCTAAAATAGACAATGCAGGACATTTGCCAGTACAACACAGGAAATAATTGCTTGAGAATACAATGGGGGAAAAAAGCAATATTATGCAATATTTTTAAGAGGAACTGGGAGCTAAAGTAATGGCTAGAAAACCCTATTGAAAAGCAGAGGCAGGACTTGAGAAAGCAGCAAACTGAAAAGCTTGTGTTTGATGGAGAACTGCAGAATGCAGCTGAAAATCTTGATTGATTTTTACAGGAGAGAAATAATTTTTAAAGATTAAAACAGGAAGAATCCCAAATTGCAGTTGTAGATCTAAGGGTAAAAAGAAACACAAATAAAACTGCTACTCTGCCTATTCACTGACAACATGTAAGAAAAAAATGGAAAAAGTAAGACCAGTACATCTTGCCTTCTCATCCAGGTTATTCAAAGACATCAAAGAGGAAAACAAGCAAAGAAGAAAATGTTGCACAAAATCACACAGAAAAAATCAAGAGGGCTGTTGATGGCTTCAGATCATAGCAGCCCATTAGAAACTTTGAAAAACAGGCCTTGTTAATGCTATCTCAGATAAAAGAAGACAAAAGCAGTTTCAGGAATGTGACTATAACAACTATAATGGTGAAGAAGGTCTGCGGGACTATAGCAGTGACAACAGTCTTTTGTAAGGGAACTGCTGCCCTAATGAAAGGTCAGTTGCAGTCAATGGAAAAGGTTTCATTGTCTTCAATGGACATGGGGATTATGCCCTAA
The DNA here is from genome assembly GCF_001431845.1 of Calidris pugnax. Lineage (NCBI taxonomy): Eukaryota > Metazoa > Chordata > Aves > Charadriiformes > Scolopacidae > Calidris > Calidris pugnax. The sequence goes on along the minus strand of NW_015090839.1, from coordinate 8,288,036 downwards.
GAAAGCAAATTTATATGGACTAAAATTCTGACTACAGTGAAATAAATAACAAAAATTCCATTAAGTTCAGTGGGGTCAAGATTTCTACTTAGAGATTTATGTTAGTTATAGGTTCGTGCCCTTATGGACTAATAAACCAACATTTATATTCTAACTCTACATATGCCTGCATTTATTTCAACACAATAATACATGGTGATGATCCCACAAGTTCCTGAAGTATCAACTTTTTTCGAACAGAAATAAGTTTAGGGATATTGTTTCTGTTTTGTTTAATTCAAGCTTTCAGTGATCATGCTTTTTCACAAATCTCACCGCCAATGGTTTGGTGTTACAATTCTACCTTATTAATCTGTTTCCCATTTTATAATGCTTTTTGGTTTCAGAAGTTTTGGAAACTTCTTATCTGTTTGTCTTTGCTGTGTTTGTTGAACAAATTGCTGATAGAATCCTGACAGATATCACTGTCTCTCTCTCAGAGATGATAGTGAAAATGTTCTCTAGTCTAACAGCCTGTATATGGTCCAGCATCACGGCTCAGCTGTTGGTTCAGCTGGCGCACAGCAACGGGCTTAAGCTGCTACAACTTGTGCTTGAATGTGAGCTCTCAAAAATTGCAGGTCTAGCTATACCCTGGCTGAGATACAGTCCCTGATTCTAGCGGAGTGTAACAGAGCTCTTCATTAGGATAGAGGGCATGAAAGAGTTAAGTTGAATGTATTATGTTATGCATCTAGAACCAGCACCCTAGAAAGACCCCTAGTGCCATCCCTTCTACTTAAGCACTTGTAAGAATGGGGAAGGTGATCAGATCCTCTCTTCTTTCTTACCTACCTCTGCACAGAAACGCCGCAGGGCTGAACTGCCTGTCAAGCATGGGGCAGTTCACACACTTTCACCGAGCCCCGAGTCCCTGCATGGCTAGAACTGCCCATGTTCCAATGACAGGAAAATTTCCCTGATCTCAAAAATAGCAGGATACATTTTATGTCAAATCAATATCAGAAATCAAGCAGATTAATAAAATTACTGTTGTATCAGGTCTTCGCACTGTCTGTAGAGCTCAGCAAGGGTAATTGACACTCCCTGCTCTCTGGAGTACGACGCTGTGCATGTGTGTCTATAACATCCTTTTTTGATTTTTTGAAGTACTTTCCTTGCTAAGAATGAATGGATGTCATATGTTGTAAGAGTATACATCTTCCATTTAATTGAAAAAAGTTAATGATCTTCATTGAATATCAAGTATTTGATGTTACTGTTCAATGAAGGTCATTAAGAAAGCAGCAAGAAAGGATAAAAGTCAAGACCTCTGAAGGCAGCCATGAATATACTTTTCGGTAAATATAGGACAGCATGCCACCATTTGAAAATTAATATATTGCTTGCAAGAACACTGTCAGAAGTATATATTGGTATATAATATGTGCTTTTTCATTTTGGAATCCTAATTGAGGTCTAAATTCAGAAACCTGACACTGACAAAAAAGATACTTGTTGTCCTCTGCTATTGCTTAGAAAATATCATCCTGTTTCTTCAGGATTTGATTTACAGCTGTAAGAAATACAATTCCTCAGGAACAGTGAGCCAGGGCAGTTCATTTCCCATAAAGCAAAGGTCTCTGATGAGTATGTTTGGTAGCACTCCCTCTGATCTACTTTATCTGGTTTCCAGTGGTTAGAATAATCCAGTCTTTCTGAAAATAAACTATTCCACATTCACCTTTTTCATGGCTCCCTATTTTTCAAGGGATATTACCCCCTCAGTCTGCTTTTAAATCAGTTATATATTCATGATTTCTTTTATGTATGTTCAGTAGAAAAATTCTATTGCTGCACAAAATATTGCTTGGTGGTTTAGCCTATCAGCTGTAGTTGAAATAACCCTTTTAACTTATGCACATCAGTTATAATTTTTTATTCTCTTAATAACCTCAAACACATGAAAAACAAATAGAATGAGTTGATAATTTCTAACAGTAAAATACACTTCACATATTTTGCTATCATGCTGTGGAATAACTCTGCAATGTCAAGTAGCACACAATTAGTAAAACTGTAGGGGGAAAAAAAGAAGTGTTTTGATCCTGAAGAATTTTTATCCTAATCAGATCGAAATTTCAATGCTCTTGTAGTGCTTAATATCTTCAATCACCAAAAAAATCAAACTGATTCCAATGTCAGGTTTTGCATTCAGGGACTGAAATAAAATGCTAAAATATACAAATGAATCTCATGTTTGTACAAGTTTATTATCATCACTAAAAAGCAAGATTGATTCTAAATTAGGCTGATAGAATGTCTGGTGTTTAGCTAATTCTTAAACCAAGCCCGCCTGACATCCTGATGACGGTCTAGTGTATCCTGTTTTCAAAGTGTTGCAGAAGTGTTGATCTGACCACCTGCACAATCTTCCTCTTTGTCCATACTATGGGCCAGCAAACATTTCTGCATTGGAGACTGCCATCCTTATGTCCTTTGGACTGGAGATAGTGGTGATAGAGCAGGATGAGGGAATAGGAGATAAGTAACTAGAATAAACTGAAGCATATAAAGAAAACAGGTTTTTGATTCAAACCAGGAGAAAAATGTGCATGGACTTTGGTTTTAGCCCATGCTTAGTTTTTCAGTCCTAATGAAACTTAAGAGGTGTGCACGTAACCAAGAGGGTGTATGTTCCATGTCTTTTAGCTATGCTCTGAAATCCTGCAGATGTTGCGTTTGCTCGTGCAAGTACTTCTTTGGGTTATGAGAGATGCTAGTCCATTTAGCTTAATTTCTTTGTCTGCTCTCTGACCAAAGCTGGTTAATTCTTTATAAGAAGAGGAAAACACTTTGCGGCATGCAATTATGTATGCCTTGCACCCCTGTTTTCTCCATAATACACTATTAGCTCATGGTTGGTTCGTTCCTTGAAAGATGAGAATTTATACCACTGCTTACATTTTTGTTTGTGGAAGGTGGTTGTTAGTATTGTAATATTTGGTATTTTAATTACCATATAAACATTCAGAAATCATTTTAAATCTGGATAAATTTCAAATCTTCATGATATTTTGTGACTAAGTTTTTCACTTGCAAATTGTGTGCTATTGGACAAATGTTTTCTGTGTGTGAAGTGTATAAGGGTTTACCAGAAGCATCAGGTCTTTTGGGTAGTAAACAAAGCAGAACACTCTACAATGCTAAAAGATTAAGCTATATTAGCTGCCGAGCCTAATTGCACAGTTTTGCCTTCTATAGCTTAGCAATGTATAGTTATTTTGCAAGATACCTCAGATATAGTTTGCATCAATAATCCTTTAACTTAATTCCCAATGCTATTTCATCTTCAAGCTAAATCTGTCTGATGCAATACTGATTAGTACATTCCCATCTCAATTTGTAGGCTCTCCATTGTAAGTCTTCCATTGCTCAAAATCAGTTGAATGGTATGCCTAAACTCTTCTAGTTTTATTCTATTTTTACGTTAAAAATGCATGTGGTATCACCTGTATAAGTGCAGCTACAGCATTAAGGGGCTATAGAATGAAGGCTGAGCTCCGACTTCTGCTGGGAACCTCTGGTTTCCCAGTTAATCCCTTGATAATTTCCTTTATTTTTTTAAAAGTCTCTTTATGCTCAAAATTTCCAACCCCAAAGATGAATTTATACTTTGATATTATTCTTATGATAGATTGCAGAAGTACACGATAAATTACACAGCCATGGGAATAAAAGGTTTTACTGTGCACCTCCAGCAGCTTCACCTTTGCTCTGTCCACTGAACTATTTCTGTGGTCACTTTTGCTACATAATGTAAACGTATGCCATTTTAAAATTGAAGGGGAAAAGTACTTAAGCCACGTATCTTTTTACTTGAGGTTCACTCCCAAGATTACTGAGACAAAAAGTCTATATCACTTTGTGGTCTAAGTCAGAAACAGTGTTGCTTGATTGAAAATGAAGGACAAATTAAGAATATTTTTTGGAGCTTGCTAGGCTGTGAAATACTCCATCCTAAAATATCACTATATGAAGGTGTGAAGAAACTGTTACAGATCTAGATCTTTGCAGAGTTTTAGAAACATATTAGTGCTATCGAGCTTTTTATTTCTATTTTAATTTTTCAAAGGTCTGGACAGTTGACCTTATGTTTCTGAGGGAGACAGTTTTCAAAGCTGGAAGGATATGAAAATGGTGTCAGTAAAATGTGTAGCATATATCAGATATGTGATGGTGTGGCAATGGGTCTTATTAGCACTCATGTGAAAGAACCTGCATAAATCACTTGTGGCTTTGCCATCCATGATTGATGTAGCCAGTGGTGGATCAATGTTGATTTTGGTGTCTGATAACTTATAAAGTGAGTGGGCTGGTGTCCAGGGCTTTGGCTCAGTGGGTCTTTGGGAATGCCTTTCCAAACATCTGAAGTCTTTGTACCAGATAGCCACAGATTGATAGGTAATGGTTCTAAAATCATAAGTTGCTTACTTCTCAGAAGTTCTTTTATTTTTATTTTACAAGGGATTTTGTTGTTTTTGTTGTTAGTGCTAGGCTATCTTTTTGAGCTTGTAGGGAAAGGCGGAAAGTTTTGGGTTGTTTTCTTTTCACAAGTTATCTGGTAGAAAGGGACAATATGCTTTGAAAATGTCTAACGTAGTTTACTGCTAAATGTGAGATGTTAATGAATCTTTGTGGTGATCAAAAGGGTATTTGAACAATCAGTTGTGCCATACCACGATGACACTGTGCTGTGGATCCCTTTCCTCTAGAGATTATGCTGAGAAAAGTACTCATTTCACTCAATTCAATTACCCAAACAGGGACTTTTATCCCAGAAATAAAAGCATGTTTAAAGGGATCCTATCCCTTGCAACAGATTATCTTTAACCTATGAAATTCAAAAAAAGAAGTAAGAAGCTTCCAATCTGCTTCTGTGAAACTTCTGTCTCTTTTCCTATTTGTAGGAGATATAGTTGTGTATAGTCTGCTGATAACATTTGGCATGGAAAGGGTTATGTTCTGAAGTCATTAATCTTACATAGGTTGTCATATGATGGACATTAATATTAGTGGAGAGATGGAGGACAGATTTATGTTTCTTGAGCAAGCAGGGCCAAATTTCTCCTCTGATGTTGCGTTTTAGTAGCTGAGGGCAAAATTTGGATCTGGGATTTCATTTTCCCCTCCAGTTTGAACAGAGAGAGTTCATTAATGATAATGGAAGTTCTGTCTGAAGTTGGTGTTCAAAGCAGGCTTGGGTTTCTAAACGACCATTTCAATATTAGCAGAAGGAAATCACTTTATGGCAGGATTGAAGTTTTAAAAGTCGTGGGGAGACAGACAAATCATGAGGGAACAGAAAAGTTATGAAAGAGAGAAGAAAATCTAGAGAATCCTAGGTAGACAAATCTAGTGTTCATTTTTCAATCCAGTTTATTGTTAAAATAAACTTATTTAGTTAGTTTATTTAGCTCATTTTTATCTATAGAAACAACAGAAAAGTTTTGTTATGCATGCTGTAATCTTCTGTGAAAGAGTCCATCTAGTGATACATTGAATTACATATTATACTTTTGTCATTACGTTTGGTCAATACCGACATAATGTTTTAAAATAAACAACCTACATAGAATAATATATTCTTGTTAATAGTTATTGTTAAGCATAATTATAAAATGATGGACCGAGGGCAAATGGTATGTTATAACCACCGTGAAAGGCAGAGGGGAGCAAAAGTCTCTCTATTGTTCAAGTAGGAGATGATAATTTGTGCTTATTGCTGGGAAATGGTTTTTTTTCTGTTTTTGCTGGATTTTAACAAATTTAACAAATTTGTACTGCTACTGTGAACTGACGTCATGTCTACTGATAACGCAGTGTTGATTTTAAACAAAACTTCTTTCTGGTCCTTATCTGAGATAATTTGGAATCAAACTAAGGCAGAATCTCTAGCAGAGGCTAGGCGTTTTCAGAGCGCTGGAGTATCACTGTCCTGGCATTAGGATACGTTACAAAATCCATGAATGTTTTTCCAAACTATTTTCACTATTTACTTTTCTCCCCTAGCTGGACATATGCAAGACTTTTTTCACTGTATTTGGCAAGCAATGACCCTGAGCTACAAACTTCGATCCTAATATTAAACAGTATTCCATGTTGCAGGAATAAGCAACAAATCAGTTGCCATACCTAGCTTTTTTAGGGTAACTGTATATGCTTAAAAGAATTATCCCAGTGAATGAAGAAGTTAGGTGGGAGTTTGAGTTTGAATACCACTGAGGTATAGTTTTCTTTCATTAATCTGACCTGCTACTTCCTGCTTGACTTTGGAAAATATGAATTTATATTTAGAAGCCAGCAATTATTACTGTCTAATATTCATATCGCAATAGCAGCCACTGATAGTAACACTGACTTCTGTTATTGACAGAATACACTGCATCCTACCCAAACCTAAAAAAGGTGCCCTTTGTCCAGCACTCAGGGCTTTCTTCTGTCATACGGTGTGAGTAAAATGCAGTTTTCACAGAACCAGTATTTTTCTAAACAGTTATCATCTTTCTGTTTTTCTTAAGAGAACTCTGTTGAGATACTGTAAATTACACAGGGTTGGTAAGCAACTGTCTGCAATGAGGGGAGGTAAAAGCAACGTGACCCATGGAGACTTTTGTGATGGGAAGCTGTGGAGGCCACACTTTTGGCCTGGTGGGTAGTGAATGCATTTGCACACTGCCCTGTCTTACATCCCTTCCTCCTCACCCCACCCCATGAAGTAAATCCAAAATTGAAGTATTTGTGGAGAATTATATAGTTGGCACACGTTTGCTCACAGAATATCTATGGGTCTCCTCTCATCTAGCTGGTAATTCTGTTTAGGTGACAAACATAACTTAACGTTGCTAAATATTGTTCAGTACTTTCTTTTCATTGCTAAAATCCAATTTGTGGATACCTACTATTTAAAACATCTAACTCACTAATTGCAAAATCTATAGAAAAGTCCTTACAACATCAAAGGCTTACTTGATCCTCGGAGCTGTTATAAATGAAAAACTGTCTCTGTTACAACCAAATAAGGCACTTAATGCACTGTTTCTGTCTGTGATGCTATTTTTCCTGTGGGTTTTGAAAATGACCTTCCTGTAAGCATCAAGGACTGTAACTTTTCAGATAAAGAAACTTGTTCTTGTTTTAAGTCTATGCCAGGTTCATTCCCCTATAGCCCGCAGTTTTCAAAAGCAGAAGAAAAAGTAATCCAGAATTAAAAAAATAAAAAACCCTCTGTTTCCAGAACGAAGTTACCCTGTCAGCTTGCCTTGGGCCTTAGGTGGAGAAGTAGAGATTAAAGAGTCAGTATTCCTTTTCATGTTTCGTCTGCCAGTTTTGTGAATGTAGAAAGAGTACTTGTGGCTGCAGCTAAGTATCTGACTATGGTATTAAGTATGGCATTTTCATCCTCATGCAGTAAATTAAAAATATTCTTATAAGTTTATCACAAGGGGAATTCAGTATCAATACCATCCAGTCACTGATAAAGGTATTTCAAGGAGAAGGGTGAATAGCCCAGCAGATGTAACCTCGATATTTTCACCAATTATAAAGAGCCTCTTTGTGAAGCTGTGTGAATATGTAAGATGATCTCATCATTTCCTATTTACTCAATACTTACCTGAATACGCAATATAGTGTAGCTTTTAAATGCATATGCACATGAGTAAAATGTCCTTTTGTAAGAGACTTTGCTAACAGACTGCTTTTGATACACAATTTCTTCATCTTCTCTTCAAACTGAATTAAGCTACTTCCTTCTTTTAAAACACAACTCACTATTTAGAAGCTTTGGCTTTGATTTCTCAGAACAGCCTTACAGGAAGAAACTATGTTCTTTTTCTTTTTGTAACCATATTTCTGAAGACAAACTTGTACTGATTTATTTTGATTTTCTAACAGAAATAGGTTCCTGCAAAGAACACTGACTGTTTCTTCTTTTCCCCCCTCTTTCACTCCACTGCTACAAGAATATTGCTGTGCGCAAAGCTACCAAGGAAAACTGAAATCCCTCTGTTGGGAGCTGTGTACATAGCAATATATTCATACTTTAAGAAATAAGTGAGATTTTTTTTGGTTCTTAGCATGATATACTGTGCATTTCTTGCATGCTAACCACTGAATTCTAATTGAGCAACGAGGTAACATTTTGAGCAAATTTTAGTCAAGTTTGGCATCCACCATTTTAGGCAATATATCTGTGCATCTAACGTAAAGTTCACCAGTTTTAAAACATTAACCCTGAGTTATTCCTTTTGATTAAACAGGTTTTTTATATATGTGTGTATATCTATATAATTATAAGTCATCCTATTCCTAATATTTAAGATTTGCTTCATTCTCCTATCTACAGTTAGACTCACTGTAAAGATTGCTCCTGATGGCTATTAAGCTGAAATCCAGTGTTAGGATCCAGTGTTTGTGTATTTCCACACAATGTGGCTTAGTAACAAGGCCTTTTTTCCCTCTTTATTTTGAATTTTAACTCCCATTAACATTTTGGAGACTTATGGATTGGGTAGCAGAAGAAACTAAGCCTGTAAGAGAAGTCACCTCCCCTGCTCTTCTTACAAACGGACTGATACACCCAGTCCTGCATAATCCTGCGTAACTTCAGTCACACGAGCCATCCCACCAATGCGGTCACAAGTTTCACCTTTCCCTGTACTGCATTGTCTGCCAGATTGGATATTCCATGTGTAATACAAAGAGAAAATTAAAACTCATTGCATTTTTTCAGTGTTCAAAAATACAGAGCTGAACCCTGATTCTCAGTATAGGATTTGCCTTAAGTACAGCCTGAATGAGTTCAGTATGTGGTCCACATGGCATTACTTTTTCAAAGTTTACGCTGAACTGAAATGTGTGGTCTGTTGCTAGTAAGAAAACATAACTTCACAAGCAGATCTTAGTGTGGACTAATTCTTTACTTTCATTTCTTCTCCAAATCAGTAACTTTATTAATGGACTCCTTGTAACCGCAAAACCAATCTGGGTTTTACTGATTGAGTAAGGATAGGAAGTATTGACTAGGATAGCAATGAACCAGATTTTTTTCCCATCCTGATGTGTTCTTCTTGTTGCTTGTTTTCTCAAAATTCTCATCTAATTTCTAAGTTTCAGCTTCCCAATGCTAACAGTTAAAAAACACCATGAATTAGAAAACATTTCATTTTTTTTTCATTCTTTCTCTTTCATCACATTGAGAAATTTCTTCCCAAGCTGTATTACGAGGTTTCAGAACTGGCTTGGGGGTGCCTAGTTCACTCTCAAAGGATGTAAGAACCAGATTTAGCAGCACAGCACAGCTGGTCTGCCAGAGAATCTCTTTACAGAGAGAATTTTTATATTGAATCGTGGGACTTCCTTCAGAGCGTGGTCCACAAATCTCTCATATGAAACGTGCTTTAGACAGATGCAGGAAGGAAAATCCTGTGTATGTGGTAATATATCTGAGCTGGCCAAATAGAGAGTGGGAATTTGCAGGAAAATTCATGGAAAGCTCATTTTCAAGACATTATTTCAAATATTCTTTGGATATATAGTCATTTGGGAGCCTAAACTGACTGTAGATGGTTTGTGTACAACTCTGATGTACTGAATTCTCTTTCCTGAAATGGCAAGTACCTTTTCCTTCAGAAATATCTTATAAGGTCTTATTTTCGTCCTTTTTTCCATAGTTCTGAAATTAATGTTCTCTTCAGCTCATGACATAGACTTTTATGGAGTTGCAACAACCAATATAAAAGGTACTGAAGGAGGAAGGACTGAAAGAGCAGGAGGATCTGGGTCCTCAGAGCTACCACTGTGCAGAATTGCACTGTGCTCCTCATCACTAGCTACCTTGACTTCCAAATGTGCATGTGGGCAGCTGTGAGGATTCATCCTTTGGTATTTGTATAGCATGTCAAACTCCTCAGATAGAAACAGTTATAAAGGCGACGACAGTATAATTAGTAGGTACAATGTGCAAATAGATTTTACTAGTTTCTGCACAAACCTGTGGGAGTTCACATTACCAGAAAGGAGCCAATATCACTCCAGACTTCCAGGAGTATCAGTTTTACTGTCAGCTGTAAGCAGAGTATTTTGAATGTCCTGATTTACTGAAATGGAAAAGTCTACCGCATTCAAAACTTGCGGCAGTATTTTTCTTCCCTTATTCTTCATAACTCATAAAGTTGGGCTAACTTATGTGAGATTGTTTTCTAAAGTGGCATACAACATTGGTTTGACAGAAATGCTGGGTAGTCGGTTGTTCATATTTTATCTTTATTCTGCTGTATAATGAGGTTTTGAAGCCAATGAATTATCATAGCAGAATATTTAGAGCTTGAAATACAAAAGTAAAAATTTAGGGAAATGTATAGTCTCTGCTAGAAACAAACCTAGTTAATTAGAGGTTGCTGAAATACAACAAGACCCAGATCACAAATATTCGTTCATATTGCAGCTGAACCTAACGTCCACGTTATATTCTTTTTACATTGCACTTTTTTACATGCATTTCTTTATTCAGTATTTGAAAAATTGGAGTGGGGATTGGGGGATTCCTCCAAGGTAAGAAAGCATCTGTGTTTGTATGGCTGCCTTTGTAAATCTCTTTTTCTGTAGATATCTGTTTTACACGGATTTAGATATAGATACATTCATATGTATAATTAGGCGTATAGACATTTGGTTAACTTGAAGGCTCCAAAGTGTCATTTGTCACATTTATTGTAGGAACTTTAACTGCCTTAAATACTTATTCTTTTCCAAAGTGACTTTTTTCTTTTCCCTCTACAAAAAAAAATCAAAATGTACTTCATGAAACTATTGTATATGAAGCACTTATTAGCCGTAATTAAATGGACAATATGAATTTACTACGTCTTTAGGACTCTGGCTTGTTCTGGTTTAGAGCAAGATGATTAATGCAAATACATATTACTTGAGATAACCATTTAGCAGCTAATTTAGCCAAATTTATTACAGCAGTTAGAGGTTTTTCATTTTAGCAGACGGAGACAAGGACATGACAAAAGCAGAAGGTGTCTATGAATGCACACTGCCCTCTAGTGCACAAAGCTTTATGGGATTAGCGAGAAGCAGAGAGAAGAGTAAGTGTTCCAGTAATAACACTGCCCAGATTTTGTATAGTTTAGGCTTTCTTTAAAACCGTGCTGCTCCCTGCCACTGAAAGATTTGCATTTCATCCCCTTCTCCTGACACTGAAACCTCAGATACAAGCCAAATTTGCTTCAACTTGGCAATATTTTGGCTGAAGTATTACTTTAAACATCTGTATTTTTAAGCCTTCTTGCTGTGAGCATTTAATAACACCGTTTCACATTACTGATCACTTTTACTTGTTTCTGTTTCCTAGCATATTTCAAACATTGGAGAGAGCTGTCACTCTTTGGCTCTAACCAAGCCATTCTGTGCCTCCCTTAGGCCTCTTTCTCAGCCTGTTGGTGGATTTACTTTGCTCTGGTAGAAAGTAAATTCTCCCAAGACTTTCCCCCCACTGACCAGTGGAGATTTGGTTCATCTGAGAACTGTAAATTCTGTTTGACAAGATCAAAGAAACAGATGTATAAGTTCAGTGGTTGATATCGCCTGCAATAAGGAGAAATGATCAAAGCAGCAGGGGTAGAGTATCTTCCCAAACCTTTCAAATATCCAGAATCTCAAAGAGGTCTACCTAGGAGCTATGAATAAATCACATATAAATTTGCCTCTTTTTTTCTTTTTCTTTTTTTGCAGTTTGACATTGAGTGCATTGAAAATGTCCACACAGCAATAAGTATTCTGTGAACCAGAGATTTGTAGTTCTTTTTACTTTTCTTCTTCCACTAGAGTTTCCAAAAACAGATTAAAATTATACTTTAAAAACTTGTAAAACATACAGCTAGTTATACTGAACTTCAGATCCTCTTTGTCTTCTTACTGGCATTCTGCATTAAACCTAAAGGAAGCCAAATATCTTCTGCTCATACTTGTGGCATGTTGTACAATGAAAATCATTTCACCACAGTTCTAAAATGCACTGCATCGTGATTCTGTTTTGTTTGTATTTTTTTTGCCAGTGCTGAATAAGGGTCAATGTGTAACGAAATATTACCGCTGGATGCAGAAGAACGGAGGTTATATCTGGATACAGTCTAGTGCAACCATAGCTGTCAATGCCAAGAACGCAAGTGAGAAGAATATCATCTGGGTCAATTACCTTCTCAGGTAGGTCTTCCAGTCACTTCTCTCAGTTGAACTCCTGTCTCTGTTGCTTCTCTCTGTTGGTGAGAGTTTTAGGAAAAAAATGCCTACTGGAGAAAGTTAAAGAGAGGAAATCTCCATATGGTCCACGTCAAAACCAGTGCCATTTGGTTGTATTTATTGAAATAACTGTCATGTCTCAGGACACTGGAATATTCTTGGATTGTTATGCTGCCTTAGCCTTCAAATCCACTGCCTTGAAATCTACTCAACCCAAGCTCAAAGATAAAAATTATCCATACCAACTTTCAGTAGTTGTGTTATAAAATCTGGTGTGAAGTGTTGGGCACTGGTTTGTTTGGTTATTGAAAATGCATGGAAGCAAACTTCTGGGATGCTACAAAAATGTCTCTCTGAAAGGTGTTTTCCAGTTCACTCCAAAGCAGAGGGAGGAATTTTCTCAGGAGAAAAGCCTTCAACTACTATGTTGCTCCTGTAAATCATCAGGCAGTATTCACACTGAAAAATGCAAAATGGGGTTTAAAAATAAAAGTAGTAATTAAAACTATTTTAAACTATTAGAACTATTTTAAACATAAATAGTAGTAATCTCTTGAATGAAAGGCTCTCCCCTGATAAATTCTGCTTGGCCAAAGCACAAGTGTTTTTGAAGGACGGGTATCTGAGCTCAAGGAAGACCAACAGTCACTGAGAGACAGTGAATTATAAACCTGACCTTTCTCATCTGAAAATACCTTTCAACGCATTCTGTTTTGAGAAAATGTTCAATAAGATTGGGGGGTTTTCTGTCTCATTCCAGAGCAGAACAAACAAACAAATAAAATTTGAAACCTTGAGATTGTCATGAAATACAATTGTCATTTTCTGGCCTGTTCTCCTTTCAAGTTGCTTGTCATGGTTTGTTACATTCCCTTTGATGCCATGAGAGTTCAAAGTGATGTCTAGGGGTTAGATTGTGACTTATTATGCCAAGTCCAGCAAGCCCTGAAGAGACTGTGCCTGCCTCAACTTGCATGTTGAAATACTTTTGATTGTCCTTTTGGGGCAGAGGAGGAAGCAACCCCTGGCAAGAGCATTGAGGGATACTGTGGGAAACCTTCCACAGCAGTGGAGTGTTCATTTGGGCTTGCATGTTTTTGTCCTGCTGTGATTGAGCACGGACATTTCCGAATATAGCCTTATCCATCTACGTTTCATTTCTTTTTGCAAGAGTGAGGCAGAAAGCAGCGTTTCAAGAGGGCAGCTTAAATCTGCTAATTCTGAACTGGAAGTACAGCTTCACTGCCCCAGTCCAGGCAATAGGTGGACCTAGTCCACAAACACCCCACAAAAATTATTTTCTCTACCAATAGAATATACCTAACAAAAAAAGAAAAGCAGTGTGGTCTTCCAAAAGTCTGCTTCCAGAACTTGATTTTTTCTGCTGCAGTCTATTCACTGGTCTGTTAGAGAAAGATTAGCTTCTCCACTGAATTTGTATCTTTAATTTAGATTTCTCCTAGTACTGGAACCATGAAAGATCCAAATGTCCAAATAATATTTTAATGACAGATCAAGGCATAATTAGGTCTAGTCTTAGCAGGAGTACTGGTCTGTATATATTTCCATGCATTAGAAAGTATGATTCAGCTGTCTGTAAAAGGATAGACTAATTATAGTGACAGGGAGGATTAATGCTGTTCTTGTTCTAGCAAGTTGTTATTCACAGTGTGAAAGCCCTCAAACATCTTTTGCTTGGAGGGGGCAAATTTTGGGACTGCGCTGGGATGCAACAGAATAAAGTCACTTTGTCAGGACAAAACCATAAAGATGATAATCATAAGAATGGCATTTCAAAGTGAACTGTGTGAACTCTGAATTTTCACAGCATACTGTAATAGGCTGAATATGGGCACACTGTCATTGTGATAGTGTGGCAGTCACCCCCAGTGCTGCCTCATATTGTTTTATGCAGGACTGTGGATTTTCTGCTCTATCACCAGGCTGTAATTTTACTGCACAGAGTTACTCACCTATTCAAAAATTATTACAGACCTTGTTTATTTTCAACATTCCTATGCCACTTATGTCTAGCTGTGTCTGTTTCCCTGCCTTTGCACAGATTTAGGAAAGGAACACCTTTTAAAAGGTACAAACCAAGAAAAAGCATCGGGTTGGGTTTTTTTTCAGTTTCTCTGGTAGTGTAGCTTTTTTACATTGCAGTCATGTTCATTGCTAACAAGTCACAGGTGAGCACCACATGAGCAGATGAAGATATGATTATAATGGGTGTGTTGACAGTTCTTTATCCCTAACATATGCATCTTAACATGCACATGTGCATCTGTCATATAGTTAGAGTGGTTGCTTTTGGTTTCTTGGTGATGTGGATGCATGTGTGCAGTGTTTAAAAAATACATAACCTTTTTTATCTATTTTTGGCCAAATTCTTTTGAGCAGTGGTCATTTTCTCTAACCCTAACTGAGCACCTTCTTACTAACTTTATGTATGGTCTGCTTGATTAAAGCATGGAAAACAGGAATGCTGAGAAAAACAGGTATTGAAAGGGCTCTGGCAAGGTTGATAGAGAACATTGTTACAGAGATAACTCTAATAGACATTGCCGATGGGAGAGAAACAGATTGGAAAAGTTAAAACCCCCTCTCTGTGCTTCCAGGCACAGTAATGGGATCGAAATCGAGATATTTTGTTGTTGGATGATTGCACAGTGTAGCTTTACTGTTAGATATTGCACAAGCCATGGTGTCCCACTTCAGTAAGAATGCTTTGATAGCTCTAAAACTAAACTCTAAAACTAGAATCAAGCGAGTTTTAGTACATGGTCAATATAAGTATTTGACAGCAGTATTAAAATAAACCTTCATAAAATCCCTGCTGTGAAGCTCTGAGGAGCTGAAAACATGTGTTTCTGTATTTGCTCTGCTATTCTTCCTATTTATGTTCTTTGTTCCTGAACTTTGATATAAAAGAGGGAAAACCCATGAAGCTGCGAATCATCCTATTGTGTTTATATTTGCTGTCTCCTCTTCAGTAACCCAGAGTACAAGGACACTCCAATGGACATTGCACAACTTCCTCATCTGCCAGAAAAAACCTCAGAATCCTCGGAGACCTCTGACTCTGAATCGGACTCAAAGGACAACTCAGGTAACACACATGGTGTGCCTTTACAGCCTCAAAAGGTTCATATCATGAGAACCACGTGGTTGGCCTTCCAGTTGCTTTTACTTCTCAAGGATTGTTCCACTATAACAAAAACCAAAAACAGCAACAAAAGAAATCCTGTAAAATTAGCAAAAATCTTTTCATGACCTTAACATTTCCAGTGTCTCCATTTCCTCAATATTTCTCCTCACTCTGTGCACGCATCTTTGCCTGAATTAAATATTTAATTTCCCAGCTAAGTTTCATGAAGAGGTACTATGTGCCTTGTGCAGGGGACCTGGGATTGTAACTGTTGAATATAATTCTAGTTCTTGTCTTTCCAGAGTATGCACACGTTCTGAAGATAAGTCCTTCTGTTGATCTTTATGACCCTTTTTCCTGTATAAATACATTTTTGAAGAGTCTCGCTAGGGGGCAGTGAAGATTGCCAAATTTGAAGGTTTTCTTGGGTTATGAGAATTATATTTTATTAGAATATATGGGTTCAAGCACTTGTTTCTAAGCTCTTTAAGTCTGGGAGTTTAGCTGGTTTTTAAAAGCTAAATGCACTTGTCAAGATCAATGTGTAAATTAGTCCTACAGATGGTCCAGTGCACAGATGCTTCACAGATTCCCCATTAGTTTTAGAAGTGGATACCTAGGCACAGGTACAGATCATCTGGCTTTGAAAGGAGCACGGTTTCCTGTGGGCCAAGAACTAAGGGTGTTACTCTGGTGTAGTATGCAATATATATGTATATATATATAATTTTTCTCTCATCTCTATAACAACCAAAAAAATCTGGAGAAAATAGATCACAGTGACATAAATCAAGCAAAAGCAAGAAGAGAATCAGGTCTTAATGCTATATTATATGATATGGCTGTTCTCTTTGATCTTTTGCCTTCATTTTTTCTCCTTTAACAGCTTGGTTTGATGGCTGAAGTTCAACATTAGGCACACATACAGGCTTGTTTGCCTACCATCATTGGGAAACTGATCACCCATTCCCAGAGCTTACTTTATGCTGTCTTGTTCCTAAATAGCCAAATAACACATGTGGAGAACAGTTTGCATTTCCCATGTGCACTGTAAGTTTCTCCGGCTGAGAAGCCCATGTGCATTCATGATTCCTAAAGTTGATAGAGAGCAAGAGGGCATCCTTCCAAGGTGGATAGATGTGTACGTCACAGAAGGAAATGTCTAGGAGTCTTGGAAGAGAGTAGAGGCAAGGGGTTGTTTCTTACAAAAGAATTAAATAGAAATGCCACAGGACCTGAAATCAGAACAGCATCTTGGATTGAACCAACATGTTCATTTCAAGCTCTGATAAAATCCCAGGCAAATTTTGTGCAGCTTTAGACTACCTCACCCTGAGCCTGCTCTTGACCAGGTAGAAACCATGGCCTTAAAAGAAAGCATTTTCAGTAAAATAAAATTAAAAAAAAAAAAAGTAGGAGAAATTCAGCCCTAGGTCGAACAAAAAGCTGCAGAGATTTAGAGGCTTGTGGCTGTTAACGTTGCTTCTGTGGGTTTTACTTTTCAAAAGGGAGGGTCACTGCTGCTGCTGACTCAAGCAAAAGTCCCACTAAGTGACTTGGGCATTGCCCTGAATCCTCAGTCAGCTTCCTTGTCAAGCCCACCTTCTCCAGCACTTCTGGGAAACTGTTTGGTATTGACATGGCTCCAGGAGTAACCAGTCTTTAGAGGAAAACTGGCCCTTCCCCTCTCCCCTTAAAATGAGTATATTGAAAAGGGTAGTACTTGGCTCTGATGAGTGAAAAAACATCTTTTATTTCACAACAAAAGATTTCTGGCTGGTCTGTAAAAGACAGGGTGTCCTGAAGCCTTTCATGACCCTTTCAAACATAGTATGATAATGGAGAGTATTCATTCTCAAAGCTGCTTTGGCTGTCTGAGCCCAGTGGGCTAGAGTGTTTATCTCATCCATATTAGAATTAGGTAAAAATCTAAAACACAATTAAATGAATTCAGACAGGAAGAGTGACAGCTTCTTAGTGCTGTAGCTGGGCTATTTCAATGGCCCTTAGATGATTTGGATCAATCAAGAGTTTAATTCACTGCCTGAATTTTTTTTCTGGTTTGGTTTTTTTTTTTTCATCTGTTGCCCTTCAGGGGGATATGAGAAGACAGTCTAGCAATGGCAATTCTAGCAATTTCTTCCTCTTACATGGGAAGAAATCAGCAGTCATGCCACTGAAGTCAGAGACACTATGCCACATCAAAAGTTACAATGGTGAGAGGAAAATTAGATGAAAGGACTAGAGCCTTTATTAGGAAGTAGTGCTACACCTGGATGCCTGCCCACTGTAGGAGAACATGGATGTGCAAGAACAATCACCAAAACATAATGGTTATAATGGGATTGTTGACTCCTTTGGTTGACACAGCCACAGTCCTGTTGTGCTCAGTGTTGTAAAAATGATTCTTATCCAGCAAACAGACGAGAAGGTCCCCCTCAGTCAAGGTGCAGGCCATATGGCATAGGCTTTTGGTGCATTAACAATCCTGAGTCAGAGAGAATCATGGTGATCAAAACTCTCGCAACACAATGTTGCAAAAATTTGTGGCTCTGCAGAAGAGAACGGCTTTTGCCAAAAGGAGATGACAGCTATCGAATCTCATTGGTAGGTAGAAATCTGGACTTGGGTTATAACATTATGTTCCTGTTGCTAATGATTTGTTTCACTTTCCTTTTGCTCCAGAGGACAATGAGAACTCAAAGTCAGATGAGAAAGGAAACCAGTCAGAAAACAGTGAAGACCCTGAATCCGACAGGAAAAAGTCAGGAAATCAGTCAGATAACGAAATGAACTGTAATGATGATGGGAACAGCTCCAGCAACCAGGACAGCAGGGACAGTGATGACAGCTTTGAAAACTCTGACTTCGAGAATCAAAAGGCCCCTGAGGACAGTTTTGGCACTCTTGGCTCTATGCAGATCAAGGTGGAGCGCTATGTTGAGAGTGAGTCAGACTTGCGGCTGCAGAACTGTGAATCACTGACCTCGGACAGTGCCAAGGACTCAGACAGTGCAGGGGAAGTAAATGCCCAGTCTTCCAGCAAACATCAAAAGAGGAAGAAGAGGAGAAAAAAGCAAAAGGGAGGCAGCATGACCCGGAGAAGGCTGTCAAGCACCTCAAGTCCAAATGGACTTGACTCAGCTTTGGTGGACCAGCCGCAGCTGCTCTCGTCGCCAAACAGTGCCTCAGTGCTCAAAATTAAAACAGAAATCTCAGAACCTATCAATTTTGATAATGATAGCAGTATTTGGAATTACCCACCCAACAGGGAAATCTCAAGGAATGAATCACCCTACAGTATGACCAAGCCCCCCAGCTCCGAGCACTTCCCTTCCCCCCAAGCCAGCAGTAGTTTACATGTCTCCATTCCAGACTCCGTTCTCACCCCGCCAGGGACTGAAAATACTGCCAGCCGTAAAACTCAGTTCAGCACCTCATCCAACTCGGCCTTGGCTCCTGTGTCCTCTGACCCTTTGTCGCCCCCACTTTCAGCATCTCCACGGGACAAACATCCAGGAGGTCCCACAACTTCCAACTCTTTGTTGTACACTGGGGACCTGGAAGCCCTTCAGAGGTTACAAGCAGGCAATGTGGTGCTTCCTTTGGTTCACAGGGTAACGGGAACCCTTGCTGCGACCAGCACTGCTGCTCAGAGGGTCTACACCACTGGCACTATTCGGTATGCTCCAGCTGAAGTTACTTTAGCCATGCAGGGCAACCTCCTCCCCAACACCCATGCTGTTAACTTTGTTGATGTTAACAGCCCCAGCTTTGGGCTGGATCCTAAAACACCGATGGAAATGCTCTACCACCACGTTCACCGACTCAATATGTCGGGACCGTTTGGAAGCGCTGTGAGCGGGGCCAGTCTGACCCAAATGCCTGCAGGGAATGTGTTCACAACTGCCGAAGGACTTTTTTCCACTCTTCCATTTCCTGTGTACAGCAATGGCATTCACACTACACAGACTCTGGAACGGAAAGAGGATTGAAATATGACCACATACTGTGTTCAGTGTTATACTCTGAGGCATAGACTATGTTTTAATTTAGACCTTTAATTCTAGCACTTTGAATTTGAGCAGGTCAGCTTATTCTCTCAATACGATCTCCCCATTTCATTCCCTTTCTCTTTAACTTGACTTATTCTTTAATGTAAAGATATTTTTTTATTTTTGCCTTCAGAGAGTCGAAGTACCAGTTGCCTGCCATTTTGTCTTCTTCTAAGATGTGTGTTTTTTCCTTTGCATCTTTATTAAGATGCCTTTAATATGTGTATGCCTCTGCCATAGAATACTCAGTGTTGTGGTAAAGAGATTTTAAAGTGACAACCATTGGTTTTACTTCAAAATGATCTTGATATGATCAAGATTAAAAGAGACAAGCATAAACAATGTGCCCTGTTTGACTAAGTCAAATGAAAAGGGGTTTTTGTTCCTAATTCCTTTAAAATAGGGGATAGTATTTTAGAATTTTATGCAGAGTTTAATTCTCTTTTTATGGTTAAGATTTTCTTACTTGCACATAAAATAATTTGGGTTCTTAAAAAGTTAATTTCTGGCCTGTGACTAGAATGTTAAAAAGTTGGACTAAGTGTTAATTACTGAAACTTTAACTTAATTTCTAAAACCATGGTGCTATCATTTATTAATCTGTAATGTCTTCATACAATATGCAGCTTGTGGGCTGGGTTTTTTGGAAAGAATGTGTTCCGTACTGGTTTATAGTTGGGTGCTGCAGTCTCCTTGGTTAGTTAAGACAAAAGCCCTCATTAACATTTGCTGCAGGACTTAAAATTTTTTACCTCCAAACTAACAAGCATAGCCTCACATCAAATTTAAATGGGTCAGGAAGCCTTTTTCAAAAAGCGCTTAAAAAAAAAAATTAATTGACGCGAGGAGCAGTTTCTTAGGTGCATATTGTTTTGCTTTATTTTTTTCTCAGTGAAACTGAGGCTAATTTTACAACGTCAAATAACACTTCGGAGTAAAAAAAAAAAACCAGAAAAACTATTTAACATGTTTGTTTTGTTTTTCATTTAATATTATAGAGGGAAGGTTGTAAATTTCTTTTTTGTTCTTTGATTTGGGTATTTTTTGTTATTTTTTCCTTATTTCTAGTGTCGAAACCAATATGTTTTAAAACTAAAGAATGGGTTAATAAGCTTGAAATAGATAACTACAACTGAAAACTGCACATTAAGTAAAAGAAAAGAAATCTCCTATTTTGTCTTTGTTGCCAGAAATCACAGTGTAGTGTCAAACACTCCAAATGACTGTCAAATATAAATTCTTCTTCCACTCCATCTTTGGCAGCTGTTTGTTAAGGCATCTAATAACAGATGTGAGAACTGTAATGTGTACAATGTGTAAGTGTCCTTGGCTGTCAGTCCCATTGCAGTTTCAATGTGTGTTACTATATGCAGTATATACTAAGCTAATGTAGTTGTTTTGTCCTTTGTCTTCTCTGTGCTTTATCTCTAGTCCGGAGTGGTAAAGTCCCATTCCTGCAGTCCTAGTGAACCAGTGATTCTTGGGGGTTAGTGGTTTTTGTGTGGTGGCCTTCCTCTGTAATGTCACCTTATGCTGCTTCCACTGTCTGTATACCTTTTAATTTCCGCTGTTGCTTTGCTGTTGTGTATTCTCCAACCTCTCTCTCCTCCCGTTCCTCTCTCCCCTACACACACTTTTCCCTCTCTCTTTCTCTCGCTCTCTCGTTCTCTCTTCTTCACTCTCAGAGATAAAAGACTCTTAACTAGCTCAAGGTTAATGGAGCCATTTTTCCCACAGAGGAATTCTGGGTATGACTTACTCTTCCAGTGTACCCCACAATGCACTACGGAGTAATGCTCAGATGTATTAAGCAAATTGATGCCATATAGCCTCAGTTGTTAACATTCCCGGAGTCCCTTGTGCTCGAACTGTAAGCAGAGGGTGCATTTCTTTGGTTTTCTCCTAGGTGGGCTGGCGGAGTAAGACGTAGAGCAATTACCAGTGAGCTAGGAAATGCTTTCAAAGGTCGACGAGCATTGTTTGAAAAGGAAACTGAGCATAGGATTGTCATATATATTTGCTGATGTGTGCGATGCCGGTGTCTGAACTCAGCTGTCCTTTGGATTTTGGATCGCTCACTGCGTTGAGGCAATTCCTGCGGTAGCTTTGAATTTGAGAAGTAGGTCCAAGCCACAGTGGAGTAATAGTGAAAAAGGAATTGGATGCCACAAATTTAATTAATGATCTTTTAAAGGTTCCAGTGGAAGGGTTTAAGTGGGTCTAAAAAAGGCGAGAAAGCTGATTGGGAAATTCAAAGTTTAATTTTGGAAGCTCTACTCTAGCTATGGAACAATCAAAGGAGTGCACCTATCCGCTACAAAAAACAGCTAGACAGCTGTTGTTGTTTTGGGTTTTTTTTATAAATGTTTCTGTGTTGTGTCAAAATGATTTCTGGTGATTTAAACTAACAGATAATCACAGCTGCTGTCTAAATCCATAGTGTTTAAAATTACAAAATGAAAAAAAAACTTCATTACCTGTGAAGACTGTGTCTGTGTTTTTAACTATTTCTTGTACAAATATATGAAATCTTTTATGAGGAGACTGGTGCCAAGTAGCTGAATAATGGGGAAAGGGATTCTGTTCGTATAAATCTTAGCAGTGTTACCAACTCTACAATATAAAAAAAATTAAAATGTTAAAAAGTGACAGCTATGGTACATTTATTTTGTGTTAAGCTAACCGAATCTAACTTCTCGAGTGCCTGGCTTATTTGAAACATTTTTTTCATTGATCATTGATAATGCTGCAAATCAGAAATGTACATACTTCATTTACAACAGGGTTCTTTTTATACTTTTGTAGATTCTCATACATGTCATACATGGTTGTCTTTATGTAACTTAATTTTTTTTCATCCCGCAGGTGCCATTTTCATAATAAACTTCTCTTGGATTTGTTACTATCTGGCATCATTTCTTTTACATATAACCATCCTGACTAATGAATGCTGGTAGTATTTGTTTGAGCAGGTATTTTTTAATTGCTTTGTTTAAAAAAAAAAAAAAAAAAGAAAAAAATAACCAAAAAATCAAAGAAGATAAAGCTAGATTTTATTAACGCTTGTGAAATGAAGAAAGAAGCTGTCAAGATGTAGGTTAAGAATGCTAATCCAAATACTACAACAAACTTGCCACCATCCTAAATTCTCAGCTACCCCAACTCATTGTCATATTGAGCATTTTTATGCACATTATCAAAGCTGAATAATGGACCTGCAACATTAACCACTATAGGAAGTGTGCATTTTTTCTTGATTAATGCACACTGGAAGAGGTCAGCTTTTGTACATTAATCATTTAAAATGCACTTTATATTTTCATTTTTGTACTCTACAACGTTACAGTGGAACTCTTCAGTCACATTATATCCTGCCTATGCCGCTGATACTTTTAAACATGTACCTTCTTTCCCCAGACTGGCAACGTGTAAGTTGTTGGTGTCGTGTGGCCAGACTTTCTGCTGTACAAACTGAGGACAGAGACATTTACCTGTGTAGAAAAGACAAGGGAAAAAAAAAAAATAGAGTTTTGGTTACGGAGACATCCACACACAGTGGCTGACCCTAAAAAGGGAACATTACGCCTGCAATTACGTTCTGAAAAAAGGCCCAGAGCAACTGTGTTTGGTCTGTGCTGTGAAAAGCAGGGAGAGCCTGTGCCAGTGGAGATGCCACCCCAGTAGCCATGGCTGTGGGCTGGCTCTGGTGGTGGCTGCTGGGTGTGCGAGGAGGCGCTGGGTCCTGGCAGGGCAGGGGAGCAGGAGCCTTCTCACCCACTGCTCATGCAGTCTCTGTATTTCTCCTTCATCCTTTGGTTTTCTTTATGGTGCCTCCCCCAGCTGTGCCAAAGATTTCCAGATTCCGTATTTTATTTTGTTATTGCTGACTGTGCAGTCTCCAAGAATGCAATTTTGGGCGCTTAAAATTAACTCGCATGCTGCCTATAGACAGCATCAGCAAGCAAATTTGCATGCCCAAATCTTTTCTCCTCTGTATGTCCACTAGAAATTAAACTATTGGGCTAGTCATCCTGGATGAGATTTTGCTTGCCTTATTAATGCTTAGTAAAACTGTCTAACCACTTGCACAGTTTTCAGCACATCTTTTTACAGCAAAAGATACTCAGCTGAGGTAAGAGCATGTGAATCTCCCTTGTTGGGCTGATGGCAAAAAAAGAAGAGAAAAAAAAAAAAGCCCACAGAAACTAAATGCACAGTTATAGCTTAGTGAGCCTGAAGTCTGGTTCTTTGAGTTTCCAAGCAGTTCAGGACTCCCACTTCCCAGGCCCCGAGGACTGAGTTTGATACATCTCCAATTTGCAGGGGGTAGGAGGGAGCAGAGGTTAGCGGTGCTGCTTTCAGCTCTGCTCCCATGTTCCAGTTGGCAAAGTATCTTGTTTATGAGGTAGCTAAGGGCACAGATGCCAGCCGAGGGGAAAACAGAATTTAAATGGAGACTGGAAGAATGACCAGAATAAAGCTTCATAGCAGACTGTTCCAAATAAGTGTTAACCAATATTAATAAAGCCACTAATCCCAAGAAGGGGCCTGAGCGGGGGGCATTTCTGAGCTCTTATAAAGGCTTTATAAAGCTCAACCATACTGCCTATACATTGCATCAGAGCACAGAGTTGATGGACAAAGTGAATAGACTGCTCTAAGAGTCCCAGTTGAATGAGAAAGCCTGTGCATTAAAGAAAATGATGGAAAGGCAGTTTTGTGGCCTTTTTTTATAGTGAAACTGTTGCATCAATATAGCTCTGGGGAATAGATTTGTAAATTATTATTTGTAGCAATTTTAAGAAACAAAAACAACTGCTCAAAAGGGTTGAATCCTTTGAAAAAGGTTCTTTGGGGTTGGTCTAGTTGCTATTTTTATGGTAGTTGAAGGATAATATTTCCTAAAACAACTGATCTCAGTGACTGCCATCTCTGTAAAATTTGTTCCTGAACCACTTGTTTTGCAGGTATCTAAAAGCCACCTGAAGAGCTGCAAGGGGAAAGGGCTCTTTTCTAAGTCTCATGACCCTGAAAAGTTACCGTAATAGAAAAATGTTTCAGGACTACTTAGATAACTGGTTCTGACAGCTTGCGCTGGTGCTATTGTGAGGTGGTCATGTTCACAGGAGTAGCTGCGATGCCCCTGACAGCACAGTTATTGTTATGATTCTAGGGACTGCATTAGTTTAAATGTGTCAGTGCTTGCAGAGGTATTTGCATAGTATTTTTCCTTCTTGCCATTGTAATTTCTTTATTTTCATTTTAGAGCGGGGGGTGGAGGGTGGAAAGGCTGGATGTGCATTGTCAACTAATTTAATGAACTGTCATCTATCCAGTGAGTTTACTGAGGAGCCTACAGAAGTGTGAACAAATGGGATGTCACCAGAGCCACAGATGCTCAGGTAAGATCAAACCATTTATAAAACATGCACACGCATGCACACAAATACACAGATCTGCTACCTCTGAAAGCCACTTGGGCTGGGCAGAGCAGTACCTATGTGCATATGCACAAGAAAGGTCCTTTCTTCCCCTCTTTCACCTGTTCCTTCACCTTTTCATCAGAAGGAGGGAGTACTGGAAGCTGTTATTCTCTCTCAGAATAAGTACTGTTTGTTTAGTGTATGAACAGGTATGTTTTACTGGCTGAAATAACACCCCAGTGATTCCTCTAATAGCTTTGAAATTTGCAAATAGCACTCAAGACCCAATTTTCATAAAACATATTCAGTCACATCAACACTTTCTTTTACCAAATCAAACAGGATCTTTCTGAAAACAATACGACTTGAGATAATATAAGGATGCAGAGTTTTGCTTTTAATTGAACTGAATCAGGATGGGTATTCTCCACCTCAGTTTTGTTCAGAATCTTAAATTCAACAACAGAGAGTGGAAGAACAGCTTTTATTTCCATAATCATGTTCAGGTGGGTCTTTTGGCAAAACAAAAGCCCAGAGTAGTTCATATAAATAATCACATTTCTAGATGTATCCCGCTCTAGAAGTAAAACCAGGAAGCCTAGTGACTCAGGTCCAAAGCCAAACAAATTAAGTCAATAATTAGAAGTTTTATTACATTTGTATGAAGTTAAAAATCTTTACCATCTTCTAGGAGTTGTGTAGACTAGATGCAATGCAGAAAATAAGGGATCTTTTAATAGACACCAAGAGAACGATGCATACTGACTTAAAGCCCAGGCAAAAAGATCATTAGGACCCAGTGAAGGTTAATGGGAAGTCAGTGGGAGGTTTGCATTGCTTTGCAGAGAGAGGACTTTATTGCCCAGTACTTTGTCTCTATTTACCTTTCACTGACTCTAGAAACATGGAAAATACTGAGATTACCTTTCCCATTACAAGTTTTCCTGACAAAAAGAACCCTTGTCTTGTTTGTAATAAAAGGGGACATAATATTTTCTTGCAAAAGGAAGGGAATCAGGTTTTCCTCTTGCTTTAAAAGCATTCACAGATTTATAGCGGAAATGACAGGAACAGGATGTATTAACCGTTCGACCCCAGCAGAATGAGTCTACACCCTTGATTGATTTAAAAGTTTATCTGTGTCCTCTGAATAGCCACAAAGGGTCAAGTCTTGGTCCTGCTCAAATCAATGAGAACTTGACTAATGACTTTAATGGCTTCAGGAACAGGACCGAAGTTTTGAGCCAATACTCATAAGCAAATAACAAAGCAGAGCCTATAGCACGCACTGCAGACAAACGAGTCAGGCTAATTGGTACAGTGCATCGAGTTTTCTTTGTAATTCTGTACAAGACCACTCACATGCTAAGAAGAGCAGCTCTCTTTTGTTTAATTAAAAATCTTTCCCAGGCTTCCCAAACTGCATGGTCTGATCCTTCCAGAGATTCCTGCCTTTAAAACAGGTGGGGAGCGAGGCAGAGGCACAGGTGGGACTGGGAAGACTCTGCCTTCTCACACATGCTCTGTGGGAATGGGCTTGGCTGCCTGGGTCTTAAATATGAAAGCAAAGGACTCTGAGATGGAAACTCTGCTGGACATCAAAGCTTGTATCTTCTTGAACTACCAGCAGTACTACCTGATGGCAGCACCAGTATCACAGACCCTCTTCGATATCATCCAAGAGATGGGAAAGTTCATTACATGGTAAGGAAGTGAGTATTCCCTGAAACCCATTTCCAGTTTCTGTTCAGTTCTGTGAAAATCTGAGGCCTCTTAGCATCCTTGCGGGCTCTCCTGTGCCTCTGTTAAAATGTCGTTTCTTTCTTCTAGCCAGTTCTCTGCTTTATTACAGCATGTAATACAGCATCTTGCAGGATAGTGATAAAGCTGATTTCAGTTCAGGAAGACCAGTCTTCTTAGATTACAGCAAATGGAAAGAACTAGGATACTCGAAAGATTTACTTTGAGCTGAAAACACACCCTAAATGCTGTGATTCATCCCCACAGCAAGGACCTGGGGATCTTAAACTTTGCAGGGTTTCTCAGTTTCTGAGAACATGTGTTCCACTTATTGCTCATTGGCACTTCGAACGAGCTTTGATAATTTGCTTCACTGAGTGTTACTAACTGCATGTTCACGTGACGATTTGCTTCCCAGGAGGCTGTAGCCTTTTTGTTTTCTGTGTGGCATCATTTTTCCACCACCTTTGTTTTTGGCTTTCCTTATACTTCTACCTTCACAATATCTTCAAACACACACCCCTGGGTGCATAGCACTTCCCCAGCATGATCTATAACTATTACTGCCACTCCCTGGCCCCTGTTACCAAGCCAATTTTATATCCAATCGAGTATTTTACCATCAGTCCCATACTTGCTAACCTTATAAATTAATCTGTTATGTGGCACTGTATTGAGAGCCTTTTCAAGTCCAAGTAAATTATGTCTCCTTCTTCACCCCTGTCCACTCTCATTGTCACTTCCTCAGAGAAATGAATCAAGATTGTTAAGCATGACCTCCCTTTTGTAAATCCATGCTGACTATCTCTAACCAATCTATATTAGATTGATATTAAATCAGGACACAGACTCAAAGGGGGCCTGCTATATAAATGCAACCCAAGGTTGCTTCGTGTGGAGATGAGAGATGGGAATCGCTGATACACTGAAGATAGCAGTACCAGGTCTGATGGCTTGCCAATAACTTATTAGTGGCCAGATCCCTCCCCAGGGTCGCAACCAGAACTCCTCCAGAGAAAACAAAAGCTTTTGTCTGCATATGCCTAGTGTGTTTCTATTGCAGAAGTGAATGTGATCCCTTGCCCACTTGCTGGGGTATGAAGGTGGCAGCCCACACAAGCAGGACAAGGAAAGAGGCTCTCAGCAGTAAATCCTGGCAGCAGTTTTAGGTGTATTTTCCTAACTTTTCTACCTCTGCGACTGGAAATATCTCCCTCAATGCTGTAAGCATAGTTGAGGTCTCTTTAATTTGGGGGAGCAGGAATTGATCCCAAATTGATCTGTCTTGAGCTTGTTTGGCAACATACACCTCAAGAACACTGAGATCCAGAGATCAAAGACATCCCTTGGGAAACTACCCTTTGGACTCCTGCCTCATAGCACACAGGGAGCCTTCTAATCTCTACCTGGTGGAGGCTTATTGCTTGTATCCTATTATATACACGCGTTTGGTCCCCTTGCACCTTCAGATCAGAAATGCAGTAGTCCATGTGTGGTGGGAGAGGTGTTGCTCTGGGAGAGTTCAGCCCAGTCAGTGCTGCTGTGGGACTTAGATATTCTGGCAAACATCCACTGAAACAAAGGAAAGAGGCCCCCAGAACAGTCTGGCTTGCTTTCAAGGCCTTGACCCTGTAACAGCCAGTACAGACATGCTCAGAAAAATAACTTGCAAAAACACTAGGTCACTCCAGAGAAACATAGCTTAAAGATAAGGGTTGTAAGGGTATAAAGAAATAGTTGGAGCATGTCTTCCCTGTTCAGAAGAAAAGATTGCTCACCTGCTTTATGATGAAACAGTTCTGAAAAGGAAGTAAAACTATCATGTATTTTTTAGGCAAATAAAAAGGCAGAAAAGCAAAAAATCAAATCAAAGCTGCATTTAAGTTGCTAGAGTTATCACATTGCTGGCATCTGCAGCTGAAACATGTAGTTTTGTCATTGGCATAAAGATACGTCACAGCTATATAGAGTTCCACAGTCAAAGAAATATGGTTTAGTATCAAGTGCATAATATGAAATTATACAAACAATCCAAGTTACCAAACAAGGTATCAGCTATTGGATGGGCTATACCCTAGAAAGTTCCATCAGCCAGCAAGTTATGTACTGTACCCTTCAAGCAGAAATTGTATAGATATTTTTCTGATCATGGGTGATAGATCAGATGATGATAACCATCCCTTCTGACCCTAAGACCCCAATTGAAACAGTGACTGTGCCGACACTAGTTAGAAATCTGCTCTATAAATGTGCAATTTGTAGAGTTAAGGATTAAAAAAATTAGGAACAATAAAAAGTGAACAAAAAATGTGAAAGAAAACCAGTAGCAAAATTGTCATGACTATAAATTTTTGCCTATGATTTCTAACATTTTTTTGTGCACATAGTGAAGTTTTGTGAAGGATCAAAAGTATCTTTTCATTATTATGTTGGGTGCATGTCCTCCTGCAGCAGGTGAGTTCTGCTTACAGGAATCAGAGTGCACTTGAGGGAAAGCACCTGTGGGACAGAGAGGGTGGGAATTGACATTTGAGATAGGAGATAACTTTTAACTTCAGCATTAAGTGTCTGCAGGGAGTCTGCCCTCTCTGCTTCTTTGGTTCAGGGCTCAAAGATCTCTATACACTGAAACTGAACTGACTCCCCACCCCGAGCAGGGACTCACACAGCTGGACGGCTCGGGCACCACGCGGCAGGGTGACAGCAGGGCAGCACAGGACACGGGACATGGGACTCCACCACAGGCCTGCCTCCCCGTCACACTCTGCAAACTGTCCCTCCTAGGGACAGGGATATACTGACTCTGGTGGGGGCCCAGAATGTCTAAAGACATTCGAAGCTCTCTAAATTAAAATCAAATTACTTAGAATATTAAAACTGATATGACCATGAAAACAAATTTCCCAAACCTCTTAAATATTAACTTCACCAGTGGCTCAATATCAGACCCAAGAAAAGGAATATAAAGCTCAAAAATTCTTCCATTGCTTTAATGGCACAGTGCTGAGGTGTACGTCATCTCAAGTATATACCATGTCAGCATCATGGTGGTGCAATGAGATACCAACTTTGTCACCAACTAGGCATTTATTCCCATTAATTACATTAATTTTACGATACAGACAAGAGGTTTTTTTCGAAGTAAATTAAGTCACTGCAATATCCTAGATCCTTACCTAGACCATGAACACAAACCTTCCTTACTCGCAGCAACCCTTTGAAACTGAGCCACTGCTGCAGATGGAAAGATGTCTCCCTGGAGTCCACACAACCCCCTTAAAAGTGGGAAAACCCAAATGCCTCCTTTGAGAGATTCTGGCTTCAGTTTAAAATCCTCTCCTCTGTTATTTTGGCCAAGTCCAAAAGAAGAAAAACCATTGGCGAGAGTGATAAGTAAATAGATATAAGAAAGCAGTCACTTTTACGGACCTAGAAATGTGTAGAGATAGTACTTAATAGTGCTACTTAGTAATGATACTGCTGCTGTTAGCAGTACTAGTTACCTTAACATCAGTAGTAGTGCTGCTGTACTGCACTAGTAGAATTGCATTTACTATCCCATAGTAATGATGGCACCAGAGATTAAATAGCTGAGGCGTTCCAAGATAAGCTCCAAGTACTGCTGGATTTCTGTGTGCTTATGAAAGTGTGCTTAACCAGGAACGTTTGCATCCAGCTTCCTTGACCCTGTGCTTGCTTCTGCCCTTCTCGGTCATTGATAGACTCATTTTTTCATTTGTGTACAAGATTATACACGGTCAGAGGTTAGCAAAGCAGGCAATTTGGAGACTTCATTCTGGAATATTATTTGTCTGTTGACCTTGTAATTCTATCATTTGATAACTGCATATGACACCAGCATTTTAATACTCTGTCCGGGCTGACAGATAAAATTCAAGGCACAAATCAGTAACTATCCAAGGACTTGATCGCCATGAAGATGGCCTGCCTTCCTGCCCAAACTAATACTGCCGAAAGAAATCTGCATAAGGAATTAGAAGTGGTTCAACATGTGGGCCACTGGCTCCTAAAACGATTCCCTTTATAATTTGCTAAGGTGGGAACTTGGCAGTCATGTAAGGGGCATGCAGGAAGCTTTCCTTTAGTTACTTAAAATGGCTGATAAATGCTGTGATGTTTTAAGTAATAAATAACATTTTCTTTGATGACATGGGTGAGTTTGAGGGCCTGCAAAGCAACACTCTGCTCCACATTATATGAAGATGTTACAGACCAGGGCTCAAAGAGTACCAAAATGCTGATCACTATCTCAATACAGTACAATAATAATATAATAATAATAAAATTTTTAAACAGGCTTATTCATGAATGTTAGTTAGAACTGAAATCTGATTAGATCTTCATCCACATCCCATCTGTATACCTGACAGCCCTCTGCTGAGAAATAAAGGTGAGTGGCACGTGCTCAGTGAAGCTGACCCATACAGTAAAATGGTTTATGAGAAATGATGATATATGATGAGAATACAAAACTTGATAATAGGTTTATTTATTGATTGAAACTAAAATTCATGAACTGTGAAGCTAAAAACTGCACCAGAGGGAGTCGATCCAAGAGGACATTGAGGGGGGGAGAGAGACAGAGACACAGAGAGAGAGAGAGTGTGTGTGTATTACATGTAAACTAAGTTAAAGGTTGCCTAAAGGCTTCTGATTCCACAAGCAGAGCCTCTGAGGATAGGATCTGAAAGCCTTTAATGCTACTAAGGCTTTGTCAGTAAGATATTTGCATATTTTGCCTACAAACCCAAAACGCTGTATTAATTCATTTTTATTTACCTTTCTGCTGCTTCCAAAAGAAACCTCGCAGGAAGCCATTAATGACACAGCTTCATAAGAGATAATTTTCAGAGAGGTTTTGCAGGTAGTGACTGAAGGGGGAAAAAATGTGTGTCAAATTTAGGTTATTAACAACATAATCCTTAAACAGACGGTATCTCTAAGACTAATTCATCTTCAAATTTGACTGTAAAAACTGCATGATCCTTCGCTCTGTGTGCATGTGAATTTATATTGCATGTCTTTTTTTCCTCATGTTTACTAAAAAGGGAAGCGGGAGAGTTTTGAAGCATTGGGCTGGAGGGTGGAAAACACAATTTCATCTTCATGCTCTCGCACCTTCCATTCAAATTCGGTTCCCTTTCACCAGCAAAACCGCGGGGCAGCTTTCTCCCACAGCCCATGTGCAAACACCGCAAAAAAAAGGGCTATTTGGACAGTGGGGAGCTCTCTGCAAGACACCCCGGGTCCCCACCAAGTGACAGCCCAAAGGCTCTGCTCACATGGGGTGCATTTGCCGTCTCTGGCATCACATGTGGGAAGTCTGGATTGCTACAACAACTCACTGCAAGCCAAATCATGCCGGTATCTAAGTCATCACCTGGGTTCCCCCACACAAAATTGGACCTGGTGACTCTGATTTGACCACAACTTACAGCATTTGGGATGAGACTGCTGTATTTTGCTACAACTTAAACTTTGCTATAACTTAAACTATAACTTTTTGTTTTAGTGCCAGGTTGTCCGCACAAACAGACAGTCTCAACAGACAAACGAATGAGAAGCAATTGCTCTGGAATCTGTGACCTCCTGCAAGAAAGTGCAAGTCCCATTTAACACAATTTTAACAGTGTGATTTGTTAATCACAATATAGCAAAACTGGTTTCAACCTTTTCCCCACCTCAACATAAAGTACCATAACCTTTGTGTCTTCCCACACTGAGAGAAGTAAAATCCCTTTTTCTCATGTGAATTTATATTATTCAGTACAAGCTTCTTTTAAACTTTCCTGTTGTTGGAGGTACATTTTCCCTCTCTCTGCTTGGATCCTCTTAAGATATAAGATTTATTAGAGTTTTCCTCTTCCTTCCTGTACTTTTCTGCCCTGGATGCTCTATTTATAGTCCCTGTAATTTCAAAATTATCTCTGAGGAAAAACAGAGAGTCACATATGCAGGCAATGTAAATGGGCCCAATTCCACTGCCCAGTCCAGCACCTTTGCAATGCCTTTGTCCTTTAAACAGAGGAACCTTTTTTCCTGATTTATCTACATTTAACTATGTTTAATCATTTTATCAACATCCAATTTATCTCCATACAGTAGCCCTTGTCTTCTCACATGCTGCATAGACCCAATCTCCCATTGCATCCCTTGTTGGGCTGGCACGGACATTGTGTCCCTGTGTACCAGCGCCTGCCTGCCATGGATGGAGTGATGCACTTCACTCATAAGAGAAAAGCAGCAATATATTTATTGATCTAAAACAGTAATTTAACAAAATTTGATGGTAAATGGGACAGGTTAGCAAGATGCGATGGCAAGGCACACTTGGTTATTTACTGCATGGAGGACAGGGTCAGACAGAACTGTCAGGGAGTCAGAGACTCAACTCCTGTTGAGTCAAGGTTGATAAAGGACCCCCTTGCTTTCCAAGCTCCTTCTCAGAGAGGAGTCTAGGTGCGGCTGGACCCAGCCCTAGTCCCAGACCTGGTCAAGGGTTTAGGTCTAAAGGCTTATATATGCACAATCAATCATTTCTATTACTTAAATAAGATTTCAAAGTTTAGCATGCTGTTAATCACTTACCAAGGATCTGTTGCAGCAAGGAATCTCTCAGTATCAAGAAGTAACCTTGAGAAGTGTCCCTACTCAAGGGGAGATCCTGGTGAGCTGGGAAATCGGGTGTGGAAAGGGGGGATTCTCCAATGTGCACATTTTCACTGAGCATACGGGTAG
Organism: Calidris pugnax; assembly: GCF_001431845.1. NCBI lineage: Eukaryota > Metazoa > Chordata > Aves > Charadriiformes > Scolopacidae > Calidris > Calidris pugnax. The sequence continues at coordinate 8,254,623 of NW_015090839.1, read as the reverse complement.
AGCGCAGAAAGGGCTCTTTGTGCTCATGTTCAGGCCATGTAATTCTAATAGGACAATTATTTCATAATCCTTTAATATATTTTTAACTAATTCAAAGTTCAGGGCTGACAGTAGATTAGCCATATAGCTCAATTATTTAAATGTTTAAGCCTTTTCTAACATGCCAAAAAAGAGGGGAGTTCTTGGTATTTCAGCTTCAGATCATTTCCCCCCTTCCTTCAAAATTGTTTGCAAAACAAACAAATAAATAAAAAGTGAAACATTCAGGGCCAGAAACTGTTTCTCTTTGCTGCTCCTCAGAGGTCATTACCAAGATTTAATTCTTACTTGCTGGTCTGTAAATGGAGCAAACCGCAGGCAGCTGGGCAGGCTGAGCTTTGGGGGCATTCTCACAGCATGTCCCCATGGCCTCACACTGCCAGGGGGACTGGAGGGACTTTGGGGGTTAGCCTGATATTAGGGGATCCCATTTTGCTCACCAAAACACGCCCACTCTGCTCAAACAAACATATTTGAGGTTTTGGGGTTTTCTTTGTTTTGTTTTGTTTCTGGTTTTGTCAAAGCAATACAGCACAGTATTCACTAGAGATTTAACACCCTCAATGCAGTCACTGTTAAGCCTGTAAGCAGAAGTAGAGACAACTAGAAAGCTTCCTGGCCCTTGTAAAGTTTCAATAAAAATAAGATGGTTCTAAACAGTTGTCAAATACCTTGTTTAAAACTGTTCTTTGTCGATGGACAGAGTTTTAGTTGAAGTCAAAGAAAGTTGTCCAATGACTCCTTTGATTTTCATTTTAATATGCTTTTATGACACTTTTTACATATGTTCCTATGTCTTCAGTAAGATAAATAATTTAATAGAGTGGAAAAAAAGTATATATTCTGCTTACATATGCAGGTGCGACAGATATACAACAGATCTAACCATGTACAAACAACAGTGCCATAAAAGATTTGGCCTCTTCCACCTGCAAAACCTCACCTGAAAATAAAGAAAACCTAATTGTTCTATAATAATTTCCAAAATAATTACTACATCTGCTAGTGATTTTATTTTATCAAATTGCTTGATTTATGTGTTAATTATTTTTTAAAGGAATAGTAATAAAAATAAGAAGAGGAAGAATTGTATGCAAATGTGATGTCTAAAGAGCAGTCATCATATTGGAAAAGAATTAGCTATTCATAAATGGTTAAGTTAAACTTATTCACTATAATGGAGTAAAACATAAGCCATTTCAGGCAAGTTCCCTTGCTCCTGATATGTCATATTTGAAATAGATCTGATATCCTAATTATAATATTCTCCCTCTGGGTAACAATGCTAGATGTTGTTCAGGTTAACATCCCCCTTTACATTTATTTTCTTTCTCTTTATGATGTGAAAAAATAAAATTGAAATGTATTCACACTCACACTCATAAGAGCTTTGGAAGTTATGCAGCCAGATTTTTGGAGACCTTTTCTCCCGGCAGGTTTCATGAAGACATACATTTGCCAATTCCCTTCTAGGGGTTCCTTTTAGGAGATCAGCTGCATTAATTTAACTCCTCTGCTGTGAATGGTCGTTAACAGTGATTAAACCTGGGATAAAAGGAGCTTGGTGCCTCCTTCTGCCTTTTGCCATCCTTTCCTTGGTCTGAAGATAATGGTGGCAACACTGACAACATTTAAAAAAAAAAAAAAAGGAGTACTTCAGGCTTTCACTAAGAAACAAAAGGCAATTATCCAAAGACAAAGAAATAGGGAGCCATTGTTGAAAGAAAGCTAAGCAAGAGTGTCTGCTAAGAAAAGATGTCAGCTTTGAAAAAGCATCTTTTTGACCTAAATCTTTCCCGTTGGGCTCCTGTTCCAGATGTTCAACTTATGGATGTGGCCAAGTACTGGCCAAGTAGGCCGGGTACTACACTGCCACTGTCCAAGATCCCACCGCAATTATCAGCTCTCCAGGCTCCTGCACCACCCACACCTTTCCACCGGCTGAAGGAAAAGGATCATTCAGCTGGTGGTGTCACTGGTGCCAGCAGCCACGTGGCATGGGAGGCAGAGGGGTGTGAGCCCTGCAGACCCTCCATATCCCCAGCATGTGCCAGGATTTAAACATGAATGTCCAGAGCTGGGATCTGCACGTGTTTGTGTGTGTGTGTACACACACACAAGTCTCTATATCCCTCACTTCGCCTGCTGCTGCCTCATACCCCAAACGGCTCTGGGGAGCTCTGTCCCCATGAGAGAAGTACCTCTTAAGAAGAATGTTATGTATCTCACAATATAAATAATAAAGAAGCACCTCAGTCTTGTGCCCACAAAAATTCTTTTTTTTGTTTTTCTTTTTTTTTTTTGTTTTAATCTAGGCTTTCTAAACAACAGGGAAGAAAAGGGCATTTTTCAGCTTCTGCGTGGTAAAGAAAAACATGTCTGAAGTGCAGCGTACTTAGTACTGCAGCTGAAAAACTAAACACCTTAACACATGTGTAAGTGTCATTAAAAACCATATAAATTTGCAGATGATTTCAAAAGCATCAAAGACACCCAGGAGGGGCTCTGCTGGAAATGACAGGATGGGCTGGGGTGTTGCTTGGCCAGTGTTCGGGGCTGGGGGCACGTTCCCTGCAGGACCACTCGCCCTGCTCAGAGTTGAGGTTGCGGAGGGAGGGATAAGCTGCATCCTGACAAGACGGGGGACTACTCCATACACCCTGAAGACCCTTTGTATTTGCCTCTCCACTCCCATCACCTGCAGAAGAAGCTGAAAGAGGCTTGTAATACACCCCGTGACTGCAAGGAGATGGCTGGTAGTATGATCAGTTAACACCATGGGAAGTAAAATGCAGCACAAAAGGAAAAAGATAGCTAAACAAAGCAAAAAGTGAATCTTTTTATAAATACCTCAGGGTGTCTCAGATTCATCACTCTGTTCTATAAATTATGAGCCATTGCCTAACACAGCTTGTACCACTTGGTGGCAACACTTCCATGTTTGATTTATTGAACCTTTCTCGTAATCCTTCTTCTGATACTTGAAAGGACAAGTGTGAGCCCTGATTTGTGCAATTAATTACTGCAGAGAATAAAAATAAAAGTTTTGAATGGCTTTGCTACTGTCCAGGAGTCATACTAAATAATTTACAAGAGCATGGTGCTTTAGGTTCTGTGACGTGTCTAATAGGAAACTTTCACATGCCACAGAAACATCACTGAGCAGCCTTTTACAGCAAGGTTATCTTCAATACAGGCAGAGAACAATTTCTTCCACTGCACAACCAGAACCATGAAAGGAAGTCTTGACCAGCTGCTTGCAGAGCATCAGGTGCTCTGGAAAGACAGGATAGGTGGCTACAGCTGCGCAAGGTTTGCCATCTCAGCTGTGGTTTAAGACTGCAGGTATGCATCCGAATGGCATTCAGACTGACAGGCCTGAAAGCTGCAGTCTGGCATAGTGCCCAAGCAGCAGCCATGCCATGGGTCTTTCCTGCAACTTAAGTCTGATCTGCAAGACTCGTTCTTCAAGCAACGATCACTCAGTGTCCCTCCTGCTCATTTCCTCACCCCGCCACTAAACCTGACAAGTAATGTCATTAATAACAATAATTTCCAGAATTGCAGGACATGCAAAAGAAAACACATTTACTTCAAGAGAAAGATGAAGAGCCAGCAAACTCACCAGCAGTTGGCCTGTACATCCCATTTGTGACAGCCAGTTCTGCCACATGGCACCCCAAAGCTATCAAGGGGCAGGCAAGCAGGCTAGCTCTGGGAACAGCCCAGGGGTGATACTAAGAATGGTGATCTCCTGGGTTTCTGTTCTCTGCCATGAGCAGATTCTGGGTAGCAAAACAGTTCACAGGCAGTGCAGGTGAGGTCCATGTGCTGTAATAGCCTGCAGGTGTGTGCTCTCCATCCCACACCACCATAGCTTCAAGCAGCACAGGGACCATGCAAGGCATCAACATTTACCTATTCCTCACCTCTAAGGAGACAAAGCACAAATGTAATAGCCCAAAGTCCCTGAGATTAGCAGGTGACACAGCAAATGGAGACATCATTTGAGTCAGGACCACAGAGGAAAAGTCGCCCAGATGCTCCCTTGCCCTTTGTGCCTGCTGCACAGGGTGATGCAGGTCAGGGTGCTGGCATGGGTGCTCTCTCTGGTGGGGATGGCAGAGGGGCCCATCCCTCCAAAGAGCTGAGCCAGCTAGAAGAGGACATGCCAACTGCAGAGGCTGAGGAAGCCCTCACCTCCTCCAAAATGTCCTCCTCTCCATCTGGTCATGATTTGCTGACGAGGGGAATGAAAGGAAGCTGAGACTCTAACAATTTTCATGTGTTCCCTGGCCACATTTGCAGAGACTAAGCAAAGGAAATACACTAACAATAAGGGGGGAAATGTTTGGCTTATGATATTAACATATTTATAGCAGCAAGAATACTATAGGTCCCAACCTTATATAAAATTTTGATGGACTGCCAGTTTTAAAAGTGAAAGAAAAGTTTGCAAGGACTGCCCATGGTATTTAATATCAATAACAAACACATCTAGGTTCAAGTACTTGCATTCCAAGTGCTTGAATTTACGATCACATTAGTTAACTCAAGTTCTTTCAGATGTGTTGAAAGAATTAATGACTCAACTGAGAATTTACTTACAATATATTCAGAAATCGACACAGCTTTGCAAAGAGGAGAAAATGTTCAACGGAGGTAGCAAATTCTGACTTTCAGATTGACACATGCACATTCTTTTTAACCAGGACATGAACTGGGGGAGGGAGCAGAGGTTCCTGCCTTCAAAGCCCTATATGCTCCCAAAGAATAACTTCTGCTATCCCACTTCATCATTCCCTTGTTTTTCCCCCAGTATTATTTCCATTTGTAATGAATGATTGAAGATAACCTATAATTCAATATTTCCTAGAAAACAGAGAGCCCAAGCAGCTGCACAGCTCCTCTGGGTTGGAGGGAAGCAGGATGTGCTCCCTGCTCTGAATCTGTTCTTGGCTCTACCTTGGGGCTAGATCCATAGGGGCACCAGCCTCAGAATTGTGATTCCTGATTTTTAGACAGGAATAAGAGGAGGAGACTCCACAGCCTTAGGCACTATATCAAAAGGTTTGGGCACCAAATTATAGGATAAGCATAACCTGCATGATGTATCAGACAGGGAGCGGGTACAAAAGGAGTTACCACCATGTTGTTGCTGTGGAAAACACAAGTTCAGCTCTTTGCTGCATGGGGAGACAAGCACTGCCTTCCTGAGGTGTGTGATCACCATGCTCGACCTGCTACAAGTGTGTCAGGCAGGAGAGGACAATTGCTCACAGCAATGTAGGGCTGAATTTTGCTCCCCAGGAAGGGCAGCCCTGGCCTAGTTCCTCACCAGTGAGTGTTTGTGGTCTTCATAACCATTCACTGGAATAGACAACCCCAGAACCTCTACCCTTCCACGGAGTATCTTGACCAAAGGTGCCAAAATCACACGACCATGACACAGGACATTTCATCGAGTCTGGTCAGTCCCTACTTAATGCTCCAAGAAAAAAAATCACTTCTACTTCTATTGCTCCTGGCAGACATTTCTCCAGCCACATCTCTGGTAATGGCACCTCCACAACTTCTTCAAGCACTCTGGTTGTTCAGTGTCCCAGCCATAAGAAAGCTCTTCCTCATAGCTAACTGGCAACTTCCTTACTGCAATTTTATCCCACTGTTTGTGTTATCCATCACAGGTATAGAGAACAAACTACTTCCTAATTCTTTGCAGTAACCTGTCCTGAATTTTAAGACTCTTATTGTGCTTTTACTTCCTCCTTCACTCCCTTCCCCGCTGTTCTTATCCCTGGAAGAAACAACCCTAGCCTGTCCTCACAGGTCATGTTTTCTAGGTCTCTGATCATACTCATTTTTTCCAGTGGACTGATAGAAAAAATTTTCCCACATCTTTCTTGAAGCTTCAATTGGGTTAACCAGAAAGGTCATATGCCTTCACCACAAGGACACACACTTTACAATCCAATACCCAGCATCTTCTCCTGGTGGGCGAATGAAGCCACCTTGGGTGGCTCCTTAAGGAAGTCTGGTGTCAGCCTTCAGCATCCTGCCTTTGTACCAGAGAAGGGCATAAGGGCAGCTCCCTTCCCTCCTGCCACGGCCCACATGGGACCCAGGCCCAGAAGAATCGTGTCTGCTCAGTGCTGTCAAGACTGAGGCAGCTCTTGATCAACTAGGAGGAATTCTGCTGGTGCTCTGGGAATTTTGCTAAAATAAATGTAGATGGCTGTGGTAGTAGGCAGGAGATTAGTGAGCTCCAAATGTAGGTCTCTGGCATGCAGTGTAGCACTTGGGCACTCAGGGCCATGTGTATGCTGATTAGTTATTACAATTTAATAAGCTGAGCTGCTCAACTGATGGTGGCTCAGAGTCCTCCATCTCCCTGGCCATGGGGGGAATTCACACCCCAAGCGCTGTATTCATACGACTGCACCATGGATCCCAGCACCAGTTTGGCTCTAGCCCTGTTGTGTCCATGTATTGGGACAGGTGCACAGGGAGTTGCAAATAATCAGCCTTTCCCAAATCAAGGAAAGATATTGCAGGTGAGGTCCAACAGTGGGAGCTAAGTAGAAGGGGAAATAAAACATTTGAAGAAACAGAAATCAAAACAACTTTCTGTATTGACACTTGTTTTTAAACTAAAGACATAATTATCCTGTTGCAAGCCTTGGCTACAGAGAAAAACATCTTGTTGGGAACTAATTAAAGAATTAGCCAGTGTTTAGCTTCTCACAGATAAAGGAGCATAAGCTTTGAAACAGAAGTGTTTGCAGTGAGCTTTTGAAAACTCTCTGAAGACAGCCGAGCTTAAGTCTGTTAAGCCTCTTCCTTCACCTATTAAATGTCTGTTCAGATGTCTTTTTTTTTTCCTTTCTTTTTTTCTTCTTATAAAAGAAGCCCCTGGTACCTCTTAACAGGCATTTTCTCCCTTGCTTGGAACCTGGGGTGATGTGCTACCATATATCACAGTGATGAACACAGAGCATTCACTGAACCACTATAAAGGTGGGACAACTGTCAAAGCTGGCACACAGTGTTTAGTTAATAAAAAGCAACCTGCTGTCACTGCATGCCACAACATCCCTCTGAGGTTACATTCTGTCCAGACCTTTCCCAGGCACAGCCACCTTTTGTCTGGCTTACCTGGATTGGCACCGTGTCCTTGACAGAGACAACCTCTGGGTGCTATAGGGGATGCCCAGTCCATTTTAAGACGCTAACCAACATTGGTCTTCTGTGGAGCAACTGTCATTCAGGTTTCCCTACCTATGACCTCTTTTTCTTTGCTAGGATATCTTTGATCAGTGAAAATTAAAACTTTGCTTATGTGGGTGGAGAAGCTGAATGTTTTGCAGCCCAGTTCCAACGACTGGTATTTTTCTGCCTAGAAAGTCAGAAAGGCAATTTTGGGGCAATTGGTGAACTTGGCTGTATCCCCTATGCTCCACTGTATGTTCCAGAGAATACTGGTATTTAAAATATGTAGCTCCACAAGGAGACCCTGAAATCCCTCTGCCAGTTGCCCCCTAACCTAGCACCATGAGAACCCTTATTTTCTAAGTACTTACTTACTTCAGGCACTGGATCTGCGCTTCTCCCGAAGCCTCCACTGCCTGTGTCTTGGCAGGGCCCAGCAGCTGGCATCTGACTGAGCCCCTGGGATCGTCGGGGCCCCACTGTCTAAGTGGTTCCCCCCTTGAGGGAGAGGGACCACCCACCTGCAACCCGCCAGCACTCTCTGTGCATCCTCACTCAAGGCTCCTACCAAGTGCAGTGGCAGCCGTGGCACTGAGTTTGAAACAGCAATGACATTGCCACTTTATCCCCTTTGTAGACTGCATATAATCATTTTGTATAATAACTTTCCGCTCTCTGTATGGGCTAGCCACTGAGACTGAGTGCTTAGATGCAACATGAGAGCTCTAATTCTCTCCTTGCTTAAGGATACAATTTCTCTCCCTGCCAGAAAATTGCCATTAAATCTTCTTTTCTTACTTTTCTGGATGTGTTTTCGATTCAAGTTCAAGAAAACCAAGCCTTGATTAGCTTCTCTTCTATTTCACATGAATGCAACATATGTTGAAACACTAAGCTATTTCCAACATAAAATGTGAATTATTTTCTCTGTCTTTGGGGGGAAAAAATAGCATTTTCTTCACTTTATTGGGGTATCAGCAGATACTTCCTCACTAAAGAGGAAGGCAGGTGTTTCCCATGGGTGATCAGGAGACTTTACGGCACCACTACAGGGAAATATCAAGCCATCTTGGGTGCTTTGCATGTGTTTAGAAATAGTGTGATGGGCAGGTTGATCAAGCCTGAGGTTTTGGCCAAATATCAGTCTCTTTTTTTCTTTTCTTTTTTTTTCCCTTTCTCATCTTTTTTCCTTTCAGATTAACTAAGGAAGTGTTATGCAGTTTTCCTGGATTTCAAAAGTTTTTACCTTTGTTTTCAGGTTTCCACGTTCGTGGTCCTTTCTTATCTCTGCCATTTGGTCTGGCCAACACCTCAGCCACAGGCTCTGAAGGCCCCTCCAGCCCCTGAGGTCTCAGAGCAGCAGGACACGTGCTTGTGGTCATGCAGGAGACACTGCCTGAGGCTGCTGAACCTCATCTTGGGCCCTTTGCCTCATGGGGCTCATCCCCAACAGCTTTGCAGCTGGTGGTGAGGGGTGGGTGGTGACAGGTAGGTGGGCAGAGGCCTTGAGTCCCAGGTAAGAGCATTAAGCTCTTTGGGAATGCAGTTTTGGAGGTGTATTTTTCAAAACTAAGAGGTCCATCACAAGCAGCCTCTGTGAAAGAGCCCGGGGCTGAGCTTTGCCCCACGGAGACATTTGATGAGAGATGAGGTGCAGCTGAGTTAAACAAATCCAGAGACGGTAGCAGTGCGGCAACAGCAACAGCACCGATTCTATTGCCCACTTTGCATTCTCCTGGCAGACATGCAGCAATGCCACACTGCAAAACAGCTGGCAGAGGGCTGGGCAGGAGGGCTGGGGGCTGCCCTGGGTTCCTACAGTGCTGCAGACCAGCCTAAGCCTGCTCCCTCCTGAGAACAGCACCAGTAAATTTTACTTACACCATGAGCAGATGCTATACTTCTATGTTTTTCTAACTGCCTCTCCTTTGGTTTATTTAAGAGAAAAAAAAAAAAAAAGGCAACTTCAAAGACGCACCTTTCAGGAACAGTAAATATTTTAACTATAGATCCATTCCCATGTCAGTCCTGGCAAAGGGAATGAGTCCCTTCTGTACACTGGGAAATGCAACATATCTTTTCTCCAGTAACAGTAGCGAGGGAAAGAGCCTGAGAGGTTAGCTGAGCCATAATAAAGGCTTGATGGTAAAATTACTGCTGTCTAAATTATGCCACTTTCAAAAGATGCACTATGTGGTTTCATTTCGCAGTCCTTTTAGGAAAAAGAACTGGTTTATATTACCAACATGAGTTGGTAGCAGAGGAGCGACTTTCAGTTTTCTCAAATTAATTCCCCTTGGAAATCAGGCTTCCCTCTGGCTGCATGGGGAAACAAACACACACTCACACACTTACACACACACACGATTCACGGCTGCTTTTATCCTCCCACTTCCCACAGGCAGCGGCTGCTGAGCCTCTGCTACAGCGCCTCAGAGATGTACCTGGGTTCTTGTACCGGTGTCGGAGCAAGTGAGCGGGAAGGGTGACAGTAATGCCATCTTTCATAAACTTTAATAGCTCCGTGTCCTCTGCCAGGGAAGGGATGACCCAGCCCTCGGGGGGGGGGTGGCCAGAGCCTCTGCGTGGGTCCCCGTGGCGCTGTGCGTGCTCGGCGCTGGGCGCTCTCCTCAAGGATGGCTGGGGTTTGGCTTCAAAGCAGCTTTTCTCCGCCATCAACACGGAGTTCAGTCACTACAGCTGTCCCACCCAGGGCAGCAGCCACGGTGGTGGTGGCAGAGCTGCAGGGACAGCCTTGCTCTGCAGAAAGGAAGCGAAAATAAAATTTGGACAAAAACCAGCCATTTGTCATAAGAAGGTGGGACATGAGCTGTGGACGGGGTGGCCAGCAGGGACTGAGTGGCCATCTGGTTCACCCTGTGAGGGGTGGCAAGTCTGTCTCTACAGACTCTACAGACTCCCTGAGTCTTTTGTCTCACCCAGTCTTCTGTAAATGCCACTAGCCCCAGCGATGCTATTGGCACCCCTCGTAGCTGGGTCTGGGATGTGTCTGTGCTCGCAGCTGAGCGAGGCGCTTGGGCATTCTCCTGGGAGACAGGAGATGTGTGAACGAGGGGGGACGAGATCCCAATCCTCCCGGCTCCAGTTGCAAGGGCTGCCGTGGAAGGGGCAACAGCCCCTGCCGGTTCCTGTACGCACCACCATCCTAAATTTTTTATTTTTTAAAAAACTTTTTTTTTTTTCCATTGCTTCCATGCACTGGAGGGATTTGAATCTTTAAGCATTCACAAGATGGGGGCATTACAGTACTGGGGGCTCCAGCACCCACAGGTTGCACCCTCAGTTCCCAGAGCAGCTCCTTCCCTAACACCCACACCTAAAAGACAGGCACTTCTGAATGCTGCATCAGCAGCCGAGGCACGCAAACACCTCAGCCAGGCCACCACTAAGGCTGAAGGTGGGGTGAAATGCCCCCTTTTTGCACAATTCCAGCTCAGTCTGCAGTTATATAGGTGCTGCTCCAAAGCTGAGAGTAGTTACTTACCAGGGCAGGGCTTTTACTGCTGTGCTGCTGGCTTATCCCTCACCCAGCTCCCATACCGACCTGTGCAATGCTCTGGCTGAAAGAGAAGCCTGGATGGAGGATGGATCCGCTGCCTTCTGCCCAGCATCCCGACGGGAGCTGTGAATTTGCTCCTCCACTGGAGCAAAGCCAAAGCCTGCAAAGGGTGGTCATAGCTCTGTTGTAACACCTAAATGCATAAACGCTTGGGGGCTCTACTCTCAGCTTTCTGCATCAGGTTCCCCAGCTGATCCCTGGACTCCTCCACATCGGCAAGATGACATGACTGATCATGGCACTTGCTGGCAGATGGCAGCCCACAGTGCCACCAGCCACTGTTCCCAGGGTGCTGGGCAAACCTGTCCATCACACTCTGGAGCTCACACCACTGCCCTGTAGTCAATTCTTGTGCTAGCCCAAGTCTGCTCTCACCTATTGCTGTCATAAGTCCTGTTAATAGATAAACATAAAAAAGCCAGCTTCAAAGGGGGCTTCAAATAGCTTTTCCCACCTCTTCTGGGCAGTGCCACCTCTTCTACTCCTTCTTCACTCTACTGGATGATGATTTCTCAGTTGAGAAATCTTCCATACTGCATACAGCATTACGCTGTTTTAAAGATCATGCAGCAGCAATGCTTCATAGATCATGGGGCATCAGGGACTATGAAAATGCTTTAAGTCCAGAGCTCTGGAAGTTACTAAACAGGAACGGCTGTATCAGAGAGCCAAGGCTTGTAAGGGGGAGATAGTATTTTTTATTAATCAGACTGACACAGTTGGGAAAAAAGGGACACATACAGGCGCAGAAACCCTTCTGTTTAAATGCACCAGCTTTACTGTTTCAAGATCTCTTTCCCCTTAAGTGCTCTAGTTTAACCCTTCGTTCTCATTTTGCTACTCTGAGGTGTTTTAGCACAGCACACTCCACAACTATGAGCTGAAAAAATGTCAAAATTAAAGGAACTAAGAACAGTTGCATGTATTCACAAGTGATCTTCAGAGCTCCGTTAGCCTGGACTACATGGTCTCTCTATTTCCATACCTCTTACCTCCATGGCAGATGGTTAAGCCTACCCATATATGAGAGACTTTAAAGAGGCAGCCAGATTAACACGTTCCCAAAACTTTAGGACTAGGCAGCCACACTCTGACTCCCCTCCTGCTCATTGCCCCAGGGCAAAACTGTCTTCTCTCTCTACTCAAGCTGGAAGACTTACCACTGTGGGCATCCAGCAAAGGAGCAGACCTCTACACTGGCACGGACCAGGTTTGCCACCACATGAGAATTGCTTTTGACTGCATTTGACCTAGTGCAGTTTATTTAGCATCTCCAGCATTGTTTAAAATAAGCACACATGTAGATGAAATTATCCCCTCTTTCCACAAGACAGATTAAAAAAAAAAAAATTACATCTACACTTTGTGAAAGAGGGTGGGTTTTACCAAGCCTCTGAAGTGGAAATACTCCAGAGAGACAAAATTATGTGGGAAAAGGGAATCAATTTTTACTAACCTCTCTTCCCCTGTCATGCAAAGTAGCAACCTCTGCTTTCAGATGCATTCTCAAGAGTCATGGGAATTGTCAGTATGAGTATATTTAGCCATATCCCTTTGGGTAGGTGGGGGAGGAAAGAGACCCCTAAATAGCTATAAGATAACAATTACTACAAGCATATTTGCTTAGAGAAACTTTAGTCAGAGTTCCGAGAAAAGACAAGTCCTTGGCAGCTGGATGGCTAATGGCCAGCTTCTCCTCAAGCTGTCCCTACAAACCTTTACGTGATAAGGAGCATGCTTAGAAGAGAAACCCCTCTGCTTTCCTTAGGTCTTCTCTATGAGCTCTAAGCACTCAGTGTAAAAGAAAAGCTTAAAATGACAAATTATCTAGAATTCTCTCCCCTTTTCAACCAAAACAAAAAGTCAAATCCAAGCCCTCCAAAACATAAAGTCTTTTACACAGGGATGGGGCGGGGGAAGGGAGGGGAAAATTCCCACTATTCACAATATTGCAAAAGAATCAAAAAAAAGTTTACAGTACTTTAACAGAGGAGTGAAAATGTCCTGGCTTTCATTCAGCTGCAACGTTAGTGGGAGTGGGGAAAAACCTACTCACGGCTGCAGGAGAAAACTGTGGGACTCAGGCTGGAAAGTAGCAGGGGGAGGATGTGAACACTGTTAAAAATAAAACTTATCAGACGACAATTGAATCATGAGAATGTTATCTGGTTCAACAGGAGTGTGAAAACAAATAGGCATTTCAAGAAGAGGGTCACTAACAAGGTAAATAACTTCAAAATAGCAGGAAGTGACCAAGGAAACGTGCCAAGCTGATGGCAACAAACAGAGCTCTCCCTAACAGCAGACAGTGTTGGCCACGGATTACGGTGTCACCTCTGGTGCCACCATCCTTCACCCAGCCATGTGGCACTGCACCCACCTTGCCATAACCCTGGCAAGGTAAGACACAAGACTGAAGAGATTTGCACAGGACAACGTTTAACATGACCCAGTGTTTATTGACTCCTGCCACCTTTTTTTTTTTTTTAAATAGTAACAGGAACACAAAGTGTGATGTATGGTAAGACACTACTAGGGGTTTCTATATCAATCAGATGCAAAGTGCCAGCATTGTTGACCAGCATACAACCTGACAAGAGAAGATGTAGTCATAACTCACTCTCAGATATCTGCTGGGAGTACAGCACAGTCAAAGTAGAACTAGTTATTTGCCTGCAAATAGACAGATTTTCTTCTAGATGCAAGTGGTGTTAGAGCCAGCTATTTTGCAACAACAACAAATACATATAATATTTTCCAACATTTTAAAAAACGCAATAGAAATGACTAAAACTGTTTAAAGAGAGAAGAAAAACGAGTGGATCTTTTTAAACACTACTTTGCAGAGGCCATTCCTCACAGAACCAGACATAATCTACTGAAAATAAGATTTATTAGAGGCTACTTTGCTCAAAAGGCCAGTGGTTACAGGCTTAAGAATAAAAATATTCTCTTTATTTTCAGTACGGTCACCTGGCCATTTTCCTCCCCGCACAACAAAAACCACCTGTCAGAAATTGTGGCTTGGTGGCTCTGCATATTTTTCCAATGCAATTGCATTTGGAAAGGCAACAATATTTCTTAAAGACCCATAAAAAACTTCTATAACGCACATGTAGCATGTAACATCTTCACAGATATGAACAATGAAGGCACATTACCTAAAGATTGAAGAGACCCAATAAAACTTTTGGAGAATTAAAAATTAAATGCCTTAGAGAAAACACTCTTTTTCACAACTGGGTGACAGATGTTTCAAACAGTTTGCCATGACAACAAAACACAAGGAAAGAGTCTCCTTGAAACACTGCCCCTTCTGCAGCAGTCTGCTTCCCCCACAGTTCTTCAGACAATTTCCTTCTTGCAGAGCAGTTTGCAACAATTTCAGAGACAGGCAAGAGAAATATGTATAGAAAACATCAAGCCTGTGGATTCCTACATGACCAACACCTAGTTACCGCTCAAACCCCCAATTAAACTACCACATCTTCAAGGACATCATCCCACTGATCTGGAAACAGGGTAAATGTCTGGCACAGGACTGAGGAATTGGTTTCAAAATCTCAACCTTTTTTTTTTTTTTTTACTTAATTATATGTGTTAATAAAGAAAAAGATAATGCGCTCTGCCACGGAATAATTACCCTCTCCTCTACCTAGATCAGGAAGCTATGGGCTAAAAATTAAAATATGTACTTTATTTACAATAAATGCGTCTATACTGCTCCATGCTCCATCCACCACACGTGCTGACCACTGCTGGAGCCCGGTGGCAGCAATAGTGGTAACTGAAGTACCTTTCTTTTTCAACCTTTATACAAAGCCTTTCCCCTCCCACCTCGTCATTTTTCCACTGTTCTAAGCTCCAGTGAGATGTGTACTAACATCTCTTTCTAGTGCATTTTTTTTAAGATTACAGTTTCTAAAGGCAAAGCAAGGCTTGCTCTGTTCTGTTTTAGCTGTCTTTGCCCTCTTAAAAATCATGTAGGAGTTTCAAATTTACGTGCCATTATCAACTTTGCATAGCAATACAACAGGTTGGGTTCCTCCCCCCATAATAATCCTGTGCCCCTCCTTTTTCAACACCCACCATCTTTCAAAGGGTGACCTCTCACTCTCAGGGAAAAGCTCTCTTTCTCCTCCCACATGAACATCGCAGAATGAGAATTTCAAGTTATTCTTAAGTAAGTTTCCTTCAAGTCTATGTTGTGCTACTTAGAAGCAACTGTAGTGGAATAATGTTTTCCCTAACATTAAAGGACATTTATCAGATTATTTGCCTTTTTCTAGTCTTGATTTATAAGAATATTTGTCACACATTCCCTCATATTCCTCTCTTAAGGTGCACAGTGGTCAGACTGAACAAAGTCCAGCCCTTAAGACCATAGCTGGATCTCTGGGAGAAGCCAGAGAGAATGAGGGGTTCCTTAGCACTACCATATTTACATTCAGAATTCAAGGACAGGCTGAACGATGCCCAGTGGTTTGGTTTTTTTTGTTTCCTTTTTTTTTTTGAAGAGACAGAACTGCTTAAAAAAATACTCCATTTCTATTACCATTTTTAATGCCATGAAAGTTACTTTTTTTCTGGCCTATGCAGGTGTTACCCTTCTGTCGCTGGTGTTCCCCAGCTTCTCATTCCCCAGTGTGAGCGTGACAGAGCTGGTGTGCAGACCCACCACTGGCACAGCCTGGTGAACCAGTGCAGGGGCCAGCAGTACAGACAGACAGACAGACCACCTTCACCACCGCGGCCGGGTGTTACATGAAAACATGGGACACTGAATGGGACATTTAGTAGGGTCTGACAGACACACTGACAACATCAGACAAAACTGAATGCAAGTTGAGTGTATTAGGTTGAGAGCAATTAGTCTGAGTGATAAATACATCCACCGCCAGCTCCCAGCTTCATTAAGAGCTATTCTGAACTGCATAGTAAGTGCTGGTTGTAGAAGCTTAGGAAGATTGGAGATAGCTCACCACTTAATCATTGAGTATAATAAGTTTTAAAAAAATAATGGAGAGAAAAAAAACATGCTTTGCCATTTGAACAACTCTGGTCTCACAGCTTGGGCACAGCAGCAGTAGTTACCTGGCGTAACAGATCAATTGAAACTGAATCGCTGTTTCATTCAAATTACATACGCATGCAAAAGTTAAACAAGTGTGTTAACTAAGGATAAGCAGCATAGAAATCAAGTCCAAGTAACCCATTATTTATCATACATTTGTCAGACTGCCAGACATATCTTTTCCTTTCAGATTCATATCTGCCATACAAAATATAGTAGATGGAGAAATCATGAAAATAACACTTAACTCTACATATCATAAGCCTTTAGCGCCAATGCATTGTGTGCCATCAGCCTTCAAAGTTTACCAGACTTTTGGGAGAAAACAGCTGCTTTACCAAACCGTGAAAATATAAAACGTACAACCCATCCTGCTCAGAACAGAAGGGAAATGGTTTTACAAATTTGTGGACAGATGCATAACTACTCCCCCCTCAGTCCTGGGACAGAAAGGGCAGCACAACTGCACAGCTAGAACTTCATTCTTGAAAAGCAAACAAAATCCAGGAAATGTGATGACTGTGTAGACACACACAAAAAAAAACCTATCTGTTTGGAAGGTCATACTATTGAAGAGCTGAGCCAACGCTCCGCACAGCAAAGTGATGAACAGTACATCAACAGGCCCATGTGGGACAGACCATAAGATGACACTCTACAAAAATCCAGTTTGATTTCACATTTCCAATATCTCTCCTTGCCCATTAGCAGTCTGCCACACATTTTAAACTTGTAAAGCTCCTTCCCATTGAGCTAGATTATTGCCCCCCCCATAAAGTGCAAATAAGACTCAGTTTTTTACCACTAGTTCCAATGATCGTTATCTTGGTTACAAGAGTGATCAAAAGCCAGTTGGCTGAGCCGCTACCACTAGGCTTAATGATACTCTTTTTTTTTTTTTTTTTTAAACCCTGGTTACTTTTTCCAGCAAGAGGCAAATAGAAAACAAGCGTTTCTTCTGCCAGATGCAGGCATGACAGGAGGCTGCCTTAAGTACCATCAACGTAAGATGCACGTGCTAAACACAACCAGTGCGTTCTTGTGCATAACAATAATTTGCCCTTGTTTGCTGGAAATGGAAGTCATCTTTGGGATCTTATTTCTTCACAAAGAGTTCAGGAACAGTTGACTAGTCTTCATTAAGAGGTGCTTCTCTCTTCCTTGCATCTACACGGAAAAGATGAAAAGAGGAGAGGCAGTTAAGCCAGGGGGTTCTGGCAGCATTCATCTGAAAACTTAGAAACAGAATAAAGTTGCTTTGTTTTCAATGGACCACTTTCTACACGTGAATTCCACATGAATTCACTACATGGACTGAAATGTTGTACAAATCCACAGCATGTTAAGGAGATGCTCATACCAAGGTTTTGTATGTTTCGTACCTTTGCCCTGTTGAAACTGAAGCAGTCTGAATGCATGAGACTGAATGCATGAGACTCATGCACTCTTTAAGTATCCCAAAAACCTTTCAGATCTGTGATCCTTTTCTCCCCACTCTTGGCCCCTTGCTCATGATCCCCTTTAAGGGTGAAGCCAGTATTTGCATTACATACTAGCTATGTAGATGACAATAGTCTGTTCTCAAAAGCATTTGACTAATTACAACTTTGCTGGTCTTCAGCTGCATAGAACACATTTTAAAAAGATGAATACTCTCCATGCCATATTTTGACAAACTGCCTGAAGTAGTCTCCGAAGACCAGATCTTAAACTGCTCCAAACAGCCAATCTTTGAGCATGGACCCGGGACACATCTGGACAACTCAGTCCATCACTTGTATGCCATTACTACAGCAGTAGGAGGTGGGGCTGCAGTTAAGAAAGTTGGGGTCACCTATTCCTGGGCTTCTGCAGAAGTGTCTGTGGGCTGACTAAGCTATCTGTGAGACCCAGCTGGATGTAGGTAGCTGATGAAGTGCACTATGTTCACAGCTACTCTAGCAACTGCCTGCCAAACCATGCACATATATATTTCTAAATTTAGTTTCTTTCCAACTCATGATCTATACATTCCAAGGTCATTATGAATATACCCATTCAGAAATTACTTGTAAATTGAAGACAGATCCTTTTTGCATTACTGCAGGCCTCAACTGCCCTTTTATTAATATATAAGACAGGCCCTATTCGGCCAGAACATTTACAGAACGTGATTATGAAACTGTTTGTGTAAGTCTCATGACTTTGTTCTAAACAAAGTTTGGAGGAGAAAAAAAATATACTTCCCAAATAACAAAAGAGGAGCTTAGAAACTCCCAGTGACTGGAGCGGTCACCTGGGGCGGGACAAAATCCCAGCAACCATTTGGGAGAGAAATCAGAAACTGCCTCTCCTGTGTCCCCCATCACGCTTCATCAGGGATACTGACGCCAGGCCTGAATCTTCTGTCACAACTTCTCCACTTCGCATAAAATAACTGGCTAGTGATTAGAGATGAAAGAGCTTTCTAAAAATTAATGTCATACCCATCTAGCTACAGAGCTCTTCCCAGTCTGTCTCTGACTTTGGAAATATCAAAATGCATTAAATTCTTTCCAGTGAACACTTATAAAAGAATCATACCGGTTAAGTTCCTGAACTTTTTTTTGGCTTCTGCTCTTTCTTCGGCATCAAAATACCACACAGTCATGGCATATCTATAAAAGAATAAAAAACTTGTGTTTGTTTCAACTTCTGCTATTAAAATAGAGGCCTGAATTTTTATGCTCATGGAGAAAGCAAACAACAAAACTGGACTAGTAGATAAAAAAAATAGGATGCAAATGCCACATCTTTATAGATGAATATAGATAGCATTTTAAATGTGTGTTTTATCAAGTCTGATAGAAATATAGGTGAGAATTTCTGCTTGGAGGCACAAAAGAGTGCACAGCCCCTGGCAGAGGGCAAAAGTAGCTTACAGACCTTTGCATGTTTTTCTGTTCTGGGATGCCCACAGGCAGCTTGGGGGTTGCCCTGCATCATATCAGCTTTCGTAGCCTGTTGACAGATGGTAGCCCCAAGAATCCCTACAGTGTTACGAGGGCAAAAGCATAACCCAGCATCTCCCAGCGAAATAGTGCCTGGCTTGGATGATTTCTCCAGTCAATAGTAAAAGGGCTTTTTTTGTATCACACAAGGAATTTTATCAGTCAAGCTTGTTTTTCCTCATTTGATGAGAGAATTCCCCATGAATCAAAAACATAAAATCCACTCAAAATCCAGCCATCTATTTTTTATGCACATGTGCATTTAAACAAATACATAATGGCCATAATTTTAGATACAAATACTGGTAGAAAGGATGCTTTGCTTTTTCCTGGCCAAATATCAATACCAAATATGCTACTTACCTGGTTGCATAAGAAGGCTGGACTTCATGTGGATTCCTTCGATCTGACCAAAAAAACAGTAATCGGTCAAAAATCGGCTCAACATCTGCTACATAGGACTTTCCTTCTGGGAATATCCGAAGAATTCCACCATGCAGCTGAAAGAAAAGGAAAGGTTGCTTTTTTAAACATATAAACACCCACATATTCATGCAAACAATGACTTATTTCTCCCTCCTCAGCACCCAACAAATAGGGAATAAACATCTAATGATAGCCAAGACAGCTACATGACAACATTGGAAAATCATACACTGAATCGCTTGGCCACCTTGATTTTCGCAAACAGTTTGTCATGTTTCAGCACAAACATCTGGCAAAAGTAAATGAACCAAGATAAAGACAACACTGGCCCTGTAACAAACACTGGGAGACTTCTGAGCTCCCAGTAACATCTCTAGAATCAGTGAATACCACAAGGCAAGTAAGGGGTGCTCCACTGGACCAGTCTGAGATCAGACTCTCCTCCCAGTAATTGCTAGATACTGCTTGTGGCATTTCAGAGCCTGCACTTGAACATGTAGGAGTTAACGTTTACACCCTGGGGAAGAGTGAAGTCTGTTCTATTGTGGGATTTATAATAAACTTCTAATAAATGCATTATCTCTCCCAGCCAGTCTTTCCCCTACTTATGACATAGCCTGGTTTCTCTACCGCATCGTTTCTTGCTTTCCATGTGCCACAAATTTCAGGTAAAAAATCTGATGATCTGCACGCACCGTAGAACAGATGCAGATGAGCTCTGCCTCCTCCTTGCTGCTGTTAGAGGGCTCTTCGGAGGCTTTTATGGTACACCACAGAAAGCAGAGTAGATGCTGTCAACCCAGCACTGACCTGACTTAGTACCTCCACGTGGCATGCAAACCTCAGTAAGAAACTAACAGGTCAGCTTTAAAGCAACATGGTTGCTTTCAAAGACCAGCACGGCTATATTGCACCTCTTCCAGCTTACATTTGCATAAAATTTCCATCACACTCACAAAATACTCTCCACCAGTTTCCTGGAGTTCAGTTAGCTTTCTTACACTTGGGTGTTTCATCACTACCAGAGTAAGAATGCAGTGCACAAAATAAATTGGATATTTGCATTTCCTCCCACATCTCCTCCTGCATTTTATTACATTGAGATGTCTCACTGCCATACTCTCCACAAAGGACTGGGATTTTCTCCAGCAGTGCATTTTTCAGTGGCATTGCCTCTAAATCTGAACTCGCTTTTGGGGGTTCACAGTACTTACATGTGCTTAAAGAGCATCCACCTGAAGTGGCCAAGCCAAGTTAGAGAGACAAAAAACATTGGGCAGTTTTCAGTAGATAATCCATGCGAATTGTTTGTGCCACATTATGACAACAGAAGGGTAAACAGAGATCTGCAATTTTACAAACCTTTATTTTGTTTCTAACCTAAAGGTGTGGTAAATTCAAGGCTGACTTTAACACCTTACAGTAATAAGGACAGAAACAAGAGCACCATCCTAGCAAGAGACCCACTAGTGAGTCAAAAATGGAGAGGACAAACCAAGCCATGTTCTCGTTCCTCTTACTAAGCCCCATCACTTCATAAGTAAGAAAACCCCAAAGGCAGCTGAAATCTTCCACAGGTTAGCCTGAAGGAACAATATTAAGAACACTAGAGTCCAAAATTTGGGCTGTCATTTTACTCTGCTCCCAGAATCTACTTATTCTGTAGTGGATTGTGTTTTTCTTTCTAGTGCTCCATTGCTCTTTCCTCTAAACAAAGTGCAAGAGCCAGCAGCCCAGTGCTTAGAAGCTTTATTCTATAGCAACAAAACAGTATGTGTGTGGGATGGGAGAGAGAACAAGGAAGCAGTTCAGATTCTTACTTCCAAAGGGTTGCCATAAACACGAAGAAAATAAATGTAGAGATGAAGAATGGACCAGCTGTTCAAAAGTTCACCAGAGTTCACAGAATCAACTGACAGCTCCAAAGCCCTGTTTCTTAAGCAGTTTTTCCTTCATGTTCTGCCTCAAGCCCGTGAGTTACTCACCTTGGAGTCCCAGTTCTTATTCAAGTAATAAATACAGGTGATGCAGCGCCCGTCGCCATTTGGATTGTCCACATGACGAACATACCCAGTTCCATTTCCAGGATAGCAAGCGACCATAGCCTGAATGAAAGATAAAGACTGTTAATAAATAATAAATAAATAATTCTATGAGATGTCCACCTTCAGGAGTTTTTTTTTTTTGCTAAACACCCTCCCACCACCAGTTTGGCTCAGCATTTTTCAGATACTCAATCCAAAACCTACAGCAGACACCATCAGAAGGTGTCTTTGCACAAGCTTCTTTCACTGGGTGAGCCAGTGTGAAATTCCAAACTGGAAATAAGTACCCTTCATATTTCACAATATATACACTAAAGGAGGAGAAGAAGAAAAAAAAAATAGAATTAAACTAAAACACTAGTATGTATGGTACAAGTTTGTTGTTTTCCACAAGCTACGTGACTTTGAGGCTGTTTCAGCTGAAGTTTGCTTAGGTTTCTAAAGCTGAGCAGTCATTGCAAAACTGATTTGCCTGTCATAATGAAAGTAGAAAGCGATCCCAGGATGTCATGCCTTACTACCACCGTTCTCCTCCATTCATATCTTCCAGTTCCTGTCATATACATCCCTATGGTCCAATACAAAGTGAGGGTCCCCAGGAGGCCTGGGTAAAAGTCCGTAGAGCAAAGTCTGCAAAAATCTGCAACTCCTTTGTGCTATGTTTGCATTGGGCTGTGCATGTTTGCTTTCACGGACTGAGCCACAGAACTAACCAAACAGCTTTCAGAAGCATACTTCTCTCTTTGATCATCTCCAGACTTGCTGATACGATCGCTTAATTCACAGTTTGTTTAAATTGCAGCTTGAATGATGAGATAAGACTAACACGAATAACTCCAAACCACACAACAGTCAACAGGTCTTAAAAGGGTTTTTACAACAAAAATGTATCAAACTTGAGTTGATACTATTAGCAGAATGCAGGGAAGAGTGGGTGAGTTTGCTGGTAGGGTACCAGATCTTTGTCTCAGGGTCACCTCTTCACTATTGGGACTACTTGGTAGTGATACGAGTCACCTACCACGGAGTTTAGCCCACAAAAACTGTGGCAATAGAGTCTTGTTCCCACTCCTCACATCTCCTTTCATTGCTTGCCAGTATTAGCAGCAGGAGTGATGGGAGACGCTGGGCTGAGTTTGGTTGGAAAACTGGACACAGTGTCCAGATGTGCTGTCCCCAGGGCTGAGGAGAGGGTGATAATCTCTCCCCTCAATCTACTGGCTGTGCTCCTGTGACTGTTGCCCTGGATGCTGCCGTGCAGGGTCACACTGCAGGCTCACGTTCGGCTTACTGCCACCAAGACCATCAGGGTCCCCAGGCTCCCCTGTGGACAAAGCTGCCCCAGCCTGTCCTGCTGCAAGGGGTTCTTCCTTCTCAGAGGCTGGACTTCACATTTGTCCATTTTCAATTTCATAGAGGTTGCCGCTGGCTTGTTTCTCCAGCCCATCTGCGTCCCATTCGGTGGCAGCCCTGCCCTCAAGTGCATCAATTGGTCCCCCTCAGTTTAATGTTATCTCCACACTTGATGAGAGTGCACTCTGCCATCTGCTTCAGGTTACTGATACAGGTAGTCAACAGGTCAGGTCCTGTGACAGACCCCCACAGTGCTCCATTTGTTAGCAGCTTCTAGGTATAACACAGCTCATTAACCATCCAAGCCCAACTATCCAGCCAGAATTTTTATCCATTTAGTTTTCCATCCATCCAGACCATAACATCCTAAGTTGGGATACAACATGTACATGCCTATCCCACAGAATAAGGATGTGATTGTGCACCATTTATGTGAGCTGTCCCCAGTACCTTGCCAAGCACAGCTGGTAACACTGCAGACTGACAGTATGGGCTTTACCAAGAGCAACTGGATTTTTTATCCAGGAACAGAGGTCTTATTTTCTAGTTCCTAGCACACGCTAAAGCCATGCTGTTCTCAAGGGACACACAACCAGCCAAGGTATAGCACACGCTGTTTTAATCACAAAGGCAATTGTATCATGCCAACACACACTGGCAGAGAAGTGACTGCCAGCCAGCACGATGGATCCCCTGGACCAAGAATGAAAGGCTATTGACAGGAGTCGGCCAGTTAGGACAGGTGTACACATACAGCTGCAAAAATACTGCTCTGCATTTCAAGCCAGGTATGAATCAATTTTCCTTCCTCCCCACAAGCACCAGCACACGAGGAGCTGCAGGCAGCAGCAGGTCACCGGGGCCCGCTCCTCGCCCTGACACCTCAGGCCTCAGCTGCTGTGGGGCTGGTGGCCGCCGGGATAGGAGATTATGTTGAACAAGAGTGCATACCTTTAATTCCCAGTAATAAGCCCTCTTCCATCACACCTGGCAGTTGGCTAGGTGCCTTACCGTAGGTCCTGTCTGCTCTGCTGTCATTCTGCTGCTACAAACAGCTCCACAACTGAACTTACATTTCACTACCAGCCTGAGAACAGCGGTGAGGGCCACCCTACAGCCTAGCGCTGGAACAAGCCAGGCTGAGGGGCACAAGCCTGGTGGACACCACAAGCCAGCTGTTAATCACAACGTAGAAATGGTCCAAGGGAGCGGTAGGCTCACTGGGGAGGGAAGGTAACCCCCCTCATGCAGCCCCCCCATCCCAGCTGCTAGCACAGCTGCACCCTGCTCACACAAGTACAGCCTTCACTCATCCCATGCACAGGGAGTTGGATTAGGGCGAACAATTAAAATGGTACCCCTTTGCTAAACTTGATCCTCGAACGCTGGGGAACGTGACCCTGGGAGCGGAGAGGAGAGGGGACAGCAATGGCAGCAGATGGGCAGGGAGGAGGGATGCACCGGGGGGCTCATCTCTGGAGCCAGCGGAGCTGCTGCCCACAGGACGTGTGCCTACACCAACAGCACGAGCCCTGCCTCAACAGAGCTCTGCTAATCGTGCCAGAGGGATGGATGATGCACGGTGGGAATAAAGCCTTATTGACTGATAATACCTCATTTTTAAGTCAATGTGCAACACAAAATTATGGAAGTCTCTCTTTGGAGAGCAGACATTACTCCAAGAGCACTGAAATGCCTAAAAAATCAATCCAATACCACTACTATTCTTTAATGCCACAATCAAAAAGCTGCTGAAGAATAACAGACTGCAAGGCCAGATCCTTAAAGGGATTTAGGTGCTTTACTTACTACCGAAATCTGGGCAAAAGGCCAAAGTTCTCCCTGGCCTCCCTCACATAATATGTTCTCTTAGCAGAACATGTGCTTTGACTCCAAGACATTGATGTATTATTTATTTATTTACAGCATGCACCTTTTGCAACTGCAACGCATGGAGTCCCTGGGGATGAAGACGTAGAACAATTCCCACAGAATCCAAAAGCACTGGCCACATTCTAGCTTAACTTTAAGAGAAGAGGGGGAAAAAAAAAAGTTTTCTATCAGCAGCAGCGAAGGGAGAAAAGCAGAAGTGAAATATCCTTTTTCCTGGCATGGTGAATATTTGAATGAA
Organism: Calidris pugnax; assembly: GCF_001431845.1. Lineage (NCBI taxonomy): Eukaryota > Metazoa > Chordata > Aves > Charadriiformes > Scolopacidae > Calidris > Calidris pugnax. The sequence continues at coordinate 8,229,797 of NW_015090839.1, read as the reverse complement.
ACCTCAAACAATGAAGGGAAATCATTCTGGTCCTCCTAGAGCCTGTTGAAACGATATCAAGCTTTATCAGAGCACTGGCTGGAGCCGCTCCAGCGCAGATCAAGCTGGCCTCAGCAGGGATTCCAGCTGTTAGCACTGCTTTTGGATTCATTCAAAGCAAACAAGAAACAGGAGATGAGATGCGTGACCCAGACTTAATTTAGGTAATTGGTGAACACTGGTACTGGCCAATTTAGTGCACGGGCTAGCTACAAAAGCCGGAGGCTGGATCATAATAATCAAACCATTTACCAGATGAGCAAGTATAAAACATTTCCTATACCTTTTCAACTGTTGTGTCCAGAAGAGCACACTCCATTTTTGGAAACATCTCCCTTCGTTAACCAACTCTGAACCTAAACTAACTATAGCAGGCAGTAATGAACAGGAATGCACATAGCTTTTTACAGAGTGGCCCTCTCTCCAAAAATCAGCTCTTTTCAATGTGAGGCACATTATTGTGCCAACTCCTTGTCTGAATTATTCTTTGGAGACTCTGTAAAATTTATATTAGAAATGAATAAAATCAAACCCCAGAAATACAATACAAAAGCCCTGAAAACACTTCTATAATCTGAAAAATGAGCTATTAAGTACAGATAAAGACAGTTATTGCTTGATGGAATGTAATTCAGAAGAAGAGAAATAAAATGGTAGTTGAATTATGACTTTTAAAAAAGTTTCCTTTTATTTTACATTTGAATTATAGTTTCAGAATAGCAAATTATAGTTTGATAAAGAAAGGATTTAATGAATAATTAAATATATATATTTTTTTTAATAAATGCTGGATGCTCTCTGTTCTCAGTTGCTTTAATTACTTGTCATATTATTGTTCTCTGTCAGGAATGCACTGTTTAGGTTCATAGGGACTTCATTGGTCCTCTATTTGGGGGGAGTAATGAACAGAAGTTCCCTTTGTTTTTTTTTTTTTTTTTTTTTTTGCACTACAATCTATTACAATGGTTGTTAGTTGGCTTACCTTCCCCATGTAAGTACATTTCAGCAACACTCTCCTCCCTGATTTTAAGTTAAAATAGAAGAGTTTGTCTTAAATAACAGCTGAACAGTGAAAAACTCCAATATACAGACCCATGCCTTTGCAATCGCACACCACCCCACCCACCCCCAATAGTTTAAGGACCAATGCTCTGGTGGTGTAGCTGACAGTCATAAATTAAAGCCTACAAAACTTGGAAAATGAAAAGCAAATCATCAAGACAGCAGTTTCTGCACTGTCATTTTCAGAGATGTTAGGTTTCCCAAGAGGGTGCAAATCAACCACCAGTTAAACAAGCAGTAATTACCAGCTTTAGTAAGGAGCCAGGAATCATCAGTAAACTCCACATTGCACAGAAGCTTGCAAAAATAAGTTATTCATCATTCAGTTTTTAAGTATTACACTCAAGTCAGCCAGACAAATCTGCAAGTCAAACTGCAAGACACCAGCAAAGTTTGGAGGCAGATAAGAAACAAGGGTTCCATAGAGAGGATTTTCCTTTGCCTCCCTGTGATTCTAGTAAGGGGAAAAACAAATTCTCTTAGCTGATAGCCAGGACCATGCTGTGAGGCATCATTCTGCTACATTTCATAAAATAAGCGGCGCTGGAGTGGAGTGATACTTGAAATAAGAAGCTTCAGAGAACACCTCAGCCAGGAGATGCTTGTAAGGGGAAATGAACGCTGGCTAATAGGAAGCAGTGATGACAGCAGGTCAGAAGGAGATGCTCTCCTGTGCCTGCCAGCACTAATCCAGGGCCCCAGGGTACTCCTAGTGCCGACTGTATAGGTGGTAGTGTAACCCTATACTGATCCTGTATTTTCCTCTCAGAACTCATATGACCTTTGCAACTAGCAGAGAAAATTCTGACCTGAGTAACTCTATCCTGCCAACGCCATCCGCCCTGGCAGACTAAGCTAAGATTCCACAATATGCTTTTCCATTTTCTGCACCAGATTTGTCCTGTATATTGTTGCACAGCTGCTACTTTTGATCTCTAGCATAGGGCATCTCTGCATACAGCCTGTACATCAAATAGTGAAATTCAGAAATTACTTGTATGGTCTATTTAGATGAAAGGTACTATATAGACACAAAGCAATACTCATCTTCAACATCACTATGATGGTTGTCTAGAAAGCCAAGGTATTAATAAGAATTAACAATGCTGTAGCCACTGCAGCTTTCAGATACGTTTTCATTTGGCTGCACACTTGTAAATTTCCCAGATTTCAGTCCGCTATGTGGTTCTCAGTCCTGAACTCGAGTGCAAACAAAAATCACTTGACCAGAGTTTAGGAAATGAGGACTACCAGGATTCATTTGATTGACTTAGGTCTGAGTCCATGTTGTACTCAACCTGATTTTAGTTTGCAGATGCGCACAGTCTGTACAGCCAGAAAGGGAAAGGCACACAGCACGCTCTCCATTAAAAGAACATGAGTAGTCTGACATTTCATGATCAAAGACAAGAGATACTCAGTTGAGGCTTGTCTGACACACAGGCACAACGGGGTGTTTCTTAAGTACTTTCTTGTTGCACCCAATTGTGCCCAAGTGTTTTCTACCGTGTAGCTTATAATGGTTAAGTATAAAATATTCATGAACATTATTAAATATTAGTTTGTTTGAATTTATGAAAGTTAAAACACTCAACTGCTATACTGAAGTATGAACTAGGAAAATTGGTCTAATCTAATACTCTGTAGAGATGGGAGAAAACAGGGAAGAAAATTACGTTAAAACACAAAAAAAAAAAAAAAAAAAATCAGAGACATCAGCTTCATGCCTGTTGGAAAGGGAATCACCACTCTTCACACCAGAGGGGGTGAAACTCTGCTTGCTTTAGTCACACAAACCATGAAGTTTCAATGGCAGTACTGCATGAGAAACCAGTACGTCATTTCCTCACCCATAACTTGATTAATCCGTCCTCAGTCAAGCATCTGTTGGATTTAGGAAGCTAAACCTAGCCACCCCCTTGTTGATCAGCTTCTTGCTCAGAGGTGGAGGCAAGAGAAGGGAAAGGTCGTGTGAGGAAAGAGACTATTTTTAGAAATTAAGAAACACTGAGGGAAGTGCTAGGGTTTGGCACGGCAAGACACCCACACCTTTTCACTTCAACTTTCATCTTCATATGGAGGCCTAAACCAAAGCCATATGGAAGACATCTAAAAAGTGAAAAAGCCAACAGAAATAATAAAAACTGTGGGGCAGTTACCTTCTTTGATGCAACACAAAGCAGATCAAACTCCACACTCTCAGCTACAAGCACAGCTTGCTGAATACTTCCTTCATCAGCTTGCACAATGAACATACCTTGGATGGAGACGACAAGCATCTACCGAAGGACCAAACAAGCCATGGCAAACAAGATATGAAAGACTGATAGGACCCGGTACGAGTAGATGACCCACCTCAAGGAGTACAATGTTTTTGTCATGATGCTCATAACCATCTCCTTTTTTCTTTTCTTTTAATAATACCTTCCTGCTGGGCAAGTACTTGTAAGTGTACAAAAATCCTGTTTCCATGGACAGTGTTTTAGCCAGGTGGTGTGGTTCTTGCTTCTCCCTGCATGTGTGCAACCTTGAACATTTTCCAAGAAGCCAAAACCTCATCTCTCCATTTTCATTCTATAGGGGTTTTTTGTAAGCACCATTGCAGCTTAATTATTGCTTCCAGGTGCATAGAGGCACATTTTGGAAATTTTGTTGAGGAACAGCCTGAGAGCAGGAATTGTGGGAAAGTCTACTACTATCATCTACAGGAAAAAGATGCAAAGATACTGGTTTATCTTTGCTTACCAGCCAAAAGGCTATTATTTCTTGATATTATTCTAATTACTCTAAGATGAAAAACTGTTCCTGATTATTAAATTTCTTCTAGAACTAAGAGCAGAAACAAAGAACTACCCATGAAAGCTCTCTTCATGGATTATCTCCATGGCACACAGCTGTTGATAACTGGCATGTTATCTAGTGGTAGCGCAAGAAGCCCCTAATAAGCTTTCAAATCATATGGAATCTGTCTGTAAGGAAGTTAAACCACAGACTGACACTGCTTTAAAAATGAGCTCCCTATTAAATTAATCTGTGATGGGGTTTAGGAAGCTTTTCTAGTGATTGGCAACAAAATTTCTTCCCCATGGCCTGAAGAGTCCTATTAATGTGAAGGAGAGCTTCAGCTTGTGACTATTTTTCATTTCTTTTCTTAGCAGAACACCCACTTAGAGATAAATCTGGACACTCTTCAAGTTCAAGCTGGCTGCCAGGGCAGTGCCACTGTGAAGTGGGAAGGCATGGAACAGCCATGCCTGGTGTTGGCAGTGGCTGTCTGTGACTGCCAAGAGAACAGGGAGCATTTGCAAACCAAGCTTTGGAGACAGTGGTGAGTTTTGTTGAGCTGTCCCTGTATCTGGATATTCTCTGAGATTCTGAAGTGAAGAGGCAATTCAGGAAACTGAGAAAGGAGCCGAGCGAGGGAGAAGTTCTCTAGGGTTCTGAGGAGAGAAATCCAACTTGTGGTTTCCTGAGAAAGAGAGTCCCAGACACTCATCTTCCTCTGTATACTGCATTGCTTTTTTTTATTTTATTTTTTTTAAAGCCAAGTGAAATAATTTTTTGCTTTCAGACCACCACCCAAACGCTCTGCATTCAGCCTCTGGGCATGGCCAGGAGAAAGCAGAATACTGAAATTTAAGGAAATAAACCTAAAACTGCCATAGGATCACAACTGTCCTTGCAGTGAGCATCTTTGTCCCTTCTAGCAATTAAAAGGATTAGCCTCCTTCCTTGTATGTTCAATTAATCTACATATTTTTGCATGTCAATGAACACTTCTCTCCAGTCCCCCAGTGCTTCTCCCATCTTCTGCAACGCTAAGGATCAGGTAAGATTTTTATTTTGCATTCCTCTGACCTAAAACGACACTTGAGACTGCAGCGTTACGGGGTGGTTGTGCCTCGCACAGACAGAGAGAGAGCAGTTTCCAAAGGGATGCAGGTGCTGGGAAGCGGGGGGGGGCACACACATTTAAAAAACCCCCTCCCCGTGAATCGGCGCCCTCAAGGATCTTCAGATCCAGCCTCCAATGAGCAGCTGTAAACATGTGCGGTGCATCAACGTGTGGCTAATAAAGGCTGCCGGGGTTGCGAAGGGCCGGGGCGGCGGAGGCCTGGCGTGGGGCCAGCGGGATGATGGCTTAACGACAGCGCTACGTGCGGAGCGTGAGGCCACCGGCCACCCAACGCACACTGCACTCCAGAGAACGCTTCGCCCCGACGCGGCCCAGGGGAGCGGGGGAAACCCACGCTCGCAGCACACAGGCCATCAAGGCACTTCTCTGTTCTGGTTCTGACTGATCTCCCTCCTTCCCCCCCCCTCCCTCCACATACATGCTGATTTCCCACACTTTTTTTTTTTTTTAAACAAAAAACATACTCCTCTAACAGAATTTTAGGATTATTTTTGCCTGTTCTTGAAGCCCTCTTTCATCACCCAGCAAACTCTTTCAGTCCCGTCCCCTCCTCTTCCCCCAAGAGCCAAACTTGGACGAGCTGAACTAATGAGAAAGCATCGCAAGCAATCAATGCAGATAGAGAAAGCATCCCCTGTAATGAGTCCCAGGGGACTCAATGACAAGCGCCACCCCCGCAGAAAAGCAAATTCCTAAGTGCAGGCTCATTAAGGAAATCTGTAAGGACCGTCCCTGTATGTGCAGGTTCTCAGCAGGGAATCAAAGGCATGGTAACCAGCACAGACATCCTCTGCGGAATATCCTCAGCTGTGTGGTAGAAAGATAATTTCATAGTTCCTTAAATATTCCAGCCTTTCATTCTTTGTCAGCACTTAAGACCTTTTCAATTCTGCCAGAAATCACCCAGAAGATTACACCACTTTTTTTTTCCTGCAACATTTAAAGTAGCCCACATATTTTGATGCTCTTGCGGGTGCGTTAATATGGGTCAGGGGAGACGGCCACAACACAGGCAAGCTGTGTGTTGCTGGTTGTCAGAGTTGCCCAAGCTGGCCAACATCTCTTTTTTACCATTATTTATTTTTAGCCTGTGGGAACAGGGCAAAGTGAGCAAAGCTGCCCACAAGACTTATCAGCTCACACACGACCCGCAGCATCCCTAACACTTCCCATGAGCATTTCCCTTTGGAGGCTTCCTGGGGGCATCCCAGGCAGAGGGGGTGACAAGCCAACACCTCAAAGCAGATGTGCCAAGGGGATGGAGAAGCCCCAGCTGCACAGCATGGTTCCTCCCTGGGAGACCTCATGTGCTCCTGCTGTGGCAGAGGCAGCACCACACCAAGGGAGACGTTTGGGGATTTTTTTGTCCCCTTTGGTTCAGTGGCTCATGCGTCAAACAGTGAATATCCCCAATAAGCTTCAAGGATCCTCCCAAAACTGTCAGAGCCCTCTGGACTTCTGAGGCTGCTGAGACATTACCTCACTAGATAAACGGAGAGACAAACAGTTCCCAAGTGTTTGTTATCACAGCAGTAGCACCAAATTAAGGCCAATTGATGAGACCAGTTATCTCCTATGTTAACTTTGGAAGGAAGCAGCCTCACTCATCCCCCACCACCTTTCCAGAGGACCTTGCCTATCTAACAGTGCATTTATTGCTGCATAAGCGTTTGTGTACATGAATATTTATGGATAAAACTCATTAAAATTACCTGTAATAAATTACCATCAGAAATAATTTCTGCTATGCTTAAGGAACACCTGTAGTCTTTACCTCTAAGGCTTTGCCTGCCCATGAAGTTGTACTGCTCTGACTACATGTGTAGATTACAACAGCACAATCTCTCCAGCGCGGGTGCAATTAACGGGGATGACTGTGTATACAGTGACACAGCATCTTTCCATACAGGAAAGGAAAGAAGTTATTCAGATTGAAAGCAATTTTGTCATAATAAAGTTATACAACTGTTCTAAGGTTAGGCAATAAAAACCTATTAGGAAAAAAAAAAAATAAACAAATCCTTCTAAGTGTTGTAGTGCCTGCCCTCCCCATCATCAGCTGGGACTTGCAGCAGTAAGGTGTGCGTGGACAGGAGCCAGGTGACTCTAAACTAAGAGAGGAGGCATAAACAGACATGCACACACACAACAAATGGAGCTCCAGCCTTACGTTTGCACACCTTAAAGCTAGTTGCAAAGGCTCTCAGCCCACAGACAAGGAAGCCTGGTCCTAAACCCAGCTGCGGGGCAGGCAACATCAGACTCCGCATTTGAGCATGGGCTGCTGAATTCCCACTTCTTTCCCACTGGTCAAGCCTCTCCCATGGATTTATGCTGCCACCACCTGACAGAAGAGACCAACCCTACAAGCCGGCTGTCTTGTGGCCACTGCTGCAGGCTTTGACTCACCAGCCAGGGCAGCTGGCCCCACACAGAGCCACAGCCATGTCTGAGGAGCTCCCTCCCCAGCTTCTCCCAAGCCCTTCCATGCCTGCTGTCTGCCCCCCTGCAGTCCCCTTCGGAGCCTAACCCAGCCATCCCCACCAGCAACTTATTGAAGCAAGAGCCTCTGGGAGGTTTCCCAAGACCCAGTTCAAGACTGGGTCTTATAGTAATAATGTTCTTCAGCATACAAGGTAGTTTTTGCAGGAAGCACAGCAACTGTTGAGCAGGGAGGTGGTCTCTCTGGTGTGGGTTCAGGATGTTTCCTGAGGATGCAGAAAGCCTGGAGTGGTCTTTCTGGCTCTGTTCCCTCCTTTTTCCTCTTCCTCTCCGAAACCTTTCCTCTTTGGCAGCCAGTGTGACGAGAGCAGCGTGTACTCGGAGCCACCGCAGGGGCGGCTGGGGGCAAGCCAGGCGGCAGGTTGGCTGGGGGCTGCTCCCCCAGGATGCCAGCTGCTTGGGCAGCCAGGGGAAGCAGCCTTCATCCCTGACTCTCCTGTTCCCTGGGTCAGAGATGAGAGATGGTGGCTGCAGAGGCACGTCAGGCTGTGGTAAGAGACCCCTTGGTGAGGGGCTACAGCTGGCTTTGCTAGAGGTGTGGGGCACAAGTGCTTCTCTGCAGCAGGAAGCCCAGAGGGGGAAGGCAGCACAGATACATGGTGACGAGTCAGAGCTGTAGGGGTATATATGCATATTTAAGCCTGGGGGTGAAGTAGGCACTAATTCTGCTCATAGCTATGGTCACCATTGGCACAACTGGTGCCTTTCTTAACTGCAGCCAAGACATCGTACTAATACAGCTCATAATTAGCAGCAACAGCTTCTATGGAGGGTAAGCAGTGAGGCTTTTAACCTAGTGCCACCAGAAGTAAACAAAGTGAAACAAATATATATATTTTTTTTGTCGCAGACATCTTAGATAAGTGTATAGAAACAAACAAACAAACAAAGAAGTCAACTACATTTTCATCCTTGCCAAGAAATGATAACTGTGAGTTTCAGAGTAGCACTGAACCTTTCAGTCACCAGACAACGAGTTATATACTGAGAAATGTAGTGGTAAAATGCACAACCTTGGCCCTTCAGTCTTTCACCACCATCAAATGTTGAATTATCGTAAATTTGGCAACGGGGACCGGCATTCACAAATCCTGTCATTGCTTCTCCGTGAGGAGGAAGTTTGTAGAACAGTTAACCAGGCAGTGACCCTTCCTGTTGGCCTGCTTCAGAGACACCACGCACATGCTCTACAGACAACAGAAGACAGAGGACAAGTTAATTTAGGGAAGTGGAAAGGCTGGTGAATACTGTAAGGAACAGCGTTACCGATACATCCTGGGGAAGCTTGTTCTGTTTGTGCACATCTAGTCATATGCCATGGTCTATACACCTTAAGAACAGGACATTTTACAGCATTTACAGTCAAGCTTCTCCTTTTTTTCCACTTCTCAAACAACTTCTACCAGATTCCCTGTGGGAAATCAGAAGGGAAAGGTGACAAAGTCTTCAGCAGCAAGCACAACACCCTGAGACTACAAACAATCTAGAACAGGCAAGTCGAGGACTAACTGACACTCCTTCCCCCCCCCTTTTTTTTAATTAAATATTTCCTCCCCAAATTCTTTTTTTTTTTCCTACCCGCATGGTCCAGCGAGAGGCTCTGCCTCGGGGCAGGTGAGAGGTTCCATGCCAGCATCTACCACCTCAGAGCCCACTGTCCAACAGTGCCCCAGGCTTTTCCCAACCAGGATGGCGCTCCCCAGCCTGCACTGACCAGCACCTATCTATCTCCCTGCATCTATTACTGGAGTAACTGCTACTCTTAACGGTGTAAGACAGGCTAGCCTCAAGACACTCAATTGCAAAGGTCAGACAAAAATCATAACTGGTATCTATAACTTCCATCAAGTAAGACTCCTTGCTTCCTTCCAAGACATCATGTAAAAGATGCCCCATATTTCAAATCTAAGAGAAAATGTAGCCAACGACCTGGGATGGCACACGGAATTAAGTTCTCTAAACATATTCTAGCATAGTCTAAGCCAAGCACCAAAGGATGTGCTTCAGTCTCATTGATTTGAAAGAGCCTTTTAAAAAAGTACTTAAGTGAATTGCTGAACCAGGGCCAAAACTTTAAAAACATTTGCCTTATCAATTTGTATAAAAAAAATTACGCTGCAAGAAGACTAAGCAATGACTAATTATTATTATGACTTACAGACAAGAAAAATGCAAACATTTCTTGTTTGGATTCTCAGGTCCAAAAAGAAAACACAGAAAAGAGTCTATTGTAACCAAAGAATTCATATGAACTAGATATATACAAGACTCAAAATGGTTACATTTTTGCTACAAAGTAGGATGCAATTCCCTGATGTTTGGCAACAGGCACCACTACCCTGCCATTTCCAGCTGACAAGGCTTTGGACAAACTGTTTCCAGTCTGTGCAGATACTGTGATATGCTGTACTCGTGCAATTTATACTATTCATTTTAAACTGGGTGGCTGGTGGCATGAACATCTAGTAAGCCTGCATGAAACCATTATGGTCAGCAAAATCTATTGCATTACTTTATTTGTGAAAAATCAGAGCAGCAAGTAGCTTGTTTAACCAACTGCTTTCCATTAAGTGCTTTGCATGGTGGCACTAAGTTTCTTTGTCTACTAATCTTATCAAAACACAGTGACAAGGGAAAAATGATTGTAGGGAAAAGCTCCTTTCTGTCACTGAGACACTAGATGCATATGTCTGAGTGAGCGATGGAGGGGAAATGGGGCTTGCGGCTCTCTCCAAATCACTCGCAGGAACGGTCAGGAGTGGTGTGCTGAGGGGATGACAAGCCAATGAATAGTTTAAACAGTAGGAGATAGATAGTCTATTTGGCATGAGTCTCCTTCATCCATTTTCTTCCTCCACCTCATTGCCTGAACAGCTAGAGAGACAACCTCCTTGCTTTTTTGACCAACTCCCTGTCATCTCTTTTCAAAGCAATAAAAGGTCTAAAACAAATTGCTATGTAATGTTATGCATCAATCAAAATCTTATGTCAAGCCCCACCACGTTCTGTGCCAATGCATCAGTTATTCACCCTGGAGCCCACCACGGGGGCCATCAGCTGCCCTAGGCACAGGTACCAGAAGCAGTTCCCAAAACACATCTACCCAAGAGCTCCTCTACTAATCCAATAAAAGCTTTTCACAGAAGCTTAGGGAGTCTTGTGTTGCTGGCAGCTTTCTAACAGTGTTGTTTCAGTCTTCAGCTTTGTGACAGAAGGATTACAGTCATGATAAATCCAACCCAGGGCCTCAAATTCCCTCGAGTTGGTATGCACACATCCTCCTTCTCCATAAACCTAAAACCAGCAATGCTTACTTGCAGGCTTCTCTTCCTGACCCTCATTCTCATGAGCCATCCACTGCAAGATCAGTGAGCACTATGTGCCCTGCTGATGCCAAAGGACCACTTGCCCCTGACCTATTACACAAGGGGAAAAGGCAATCTGATTGAAACAGGAGGAGAAAGCTTCTTAAAAGCGAATACCTAAAAAAAAAAAAAAAAATTAAAAAAAAGAGTACTTTGACTTTGTAAGAGTCATCTTGAAACATTTGATAAAAGTATTGATTTCTTCCAAGTGTGTCCAGCCTGTTCAGCAAACATCAAGATTTCATCTGATTAAAAATGCATTCATCTTTGGGTCACTGTGGTTTTATCTTCTTCCCCTATCCCACCTCTTCCACGTACAGAAAGGAATTGCTGAGGGAGTACAGACACCGTTGAACATCCCCACCAACCCAGGGGAAAAAAAAGAATATATATATATTATCTGTACAGCACAGGAGAAAGAGGAGGCAGAAGACATGTCCACGTACTAAATCAGGCAGATTGCTCAGAAAGCAACATGCAAGGTAAGGCTGTGCTATGTTGAGCCACCATCCATGTAAGTTTGGAAGTCAGAGAAAGAAGAGTGTACTGTGAAATGAAATAAAGACACTGGGATTAAACACAGACAGCTGGAATCCTTAATGCAAAGAAACAAGTTCATTTTTACTAAGTATCCGCTGCCCTGCACCAGTGTTACAAGCATCAGTGCATCTCCATTTAAACATATACTGTTATTAGCAGTGAGCTGTAATGAATGGATTATTCATTAATAATTACCTTGGGAAGAGGCTGTGCACCAATATTAATAGCAAGGATCAGCTCCCCTCCCTCCCAAAACGCCACCTCAGTGGGAGGGGGCACTGAACTCTGAATCTTGCCGTTTTCCCCAGTGGCTCTCCCAAGGATCCCGAGCCTTGCCGTGGGGAACACACCCCCGCCAGTCCAAAGGGCAAACACTCCGCACCCAGAGGCATTACTGCCACCTGCACCGCAGCCTCCTTCCCCACACAGCTCTGGGAGCTTCACACTGGCATTTAATGAACGATGAGCCCTCACACAAACACAAACCGAGAGGCACGTATTTACTTAGGGATTGCAAGTAACAGGGATATTGGCAGATGCACCAGCAGAGTTACCACTGCAAGTCTCTGGCTTTAACAATGGACGTAGTGGCACTGGGAAAAACTGGTACCAGGGCCATCATGGCAATGGATAAGAAGGTATTGAGGAAAAAGCACTCCTGATATGGGATAGACTGGGGAAAACCACTGCTCTGCCATCATTGTGTAACTCCAGAATCTAATAAGACTCACAAAGCGCTGCTTGACTGCAAAACTACAGACACTAAAAAAAAAAAAGTCAAGTAACCTGCCCTGATGCCACAAACACATGCACAAACTCAGGATAAACAGAGTACTCTGCTCTTCACATTGCCTCAGAGCTCAGAATTATTTCCCTTCTCTTACAGGGTGACCCACCTCCTGCCTTCCTCTGTGGCTATGACTGCAAAGCACAGGGACAGGCTCCTAACGCGGTGTGGGAAAGGTCGCTGGGTGGTTACAGACTTCTCCACAAGAGGGAAAGGAGGACCAACAGCAACCACCTGGCTGCCAAAGGCTCTGGTGTAACACGCTGAGGACAGCACATTTTTTCTACGGCCTACCATGGAATAAGTCTACCGGTGCACTACAGTCAGGTTCTTAAGGGTGATGATACGTAACAGGTACAGAATTCAAGCTGCTTCTAATTTCAACACCCAAGTATGAGCTCAAACACCATTCCATAGAGGCTCCCCAAGCTTCTGAACCCACTTACAGCTATGTGCATCGCTGTCTGTGAAATACTGACCCCTTGTCTTCAATACCCTGCCCCCGTTGAGCAAAGAAGCAATCTGAAAGATTCTCCGAGTGCCTCTTTCAGAGAAGAGTTATCTTTTGAAAGTTTCAACAAGTTATTGAGAATAATTTGATGAAGAACAAAACCAAAAGCTAATATGCCCAGGTTTATACTCATTTAATGCTCTGATTGTCAAGTAAAAATTATACATTCCTGTGTATAATTAACCAGGCTAACTAATCTTGCTTGACAAACACAGATATAAACATCAGCTTTGACACCAAGCCAAAGCAACCACTCTAGGATCTGTGCCAGTGCTGAATTCCTCAGTCTGATATCATAAAATGACTTGTCTGTTGTATTTACAGTTCCAGTGGCTCTGGACTCTGCCGGCAGCTGGCCAGAAGAACAGATTTGAACTTACCCATTATGCCAGAACATGTGCATTTGATTAGAAGAAAGGGAAATTATGCATATTTCTTCTGGATGGTGGTATTCATCAGACCTCCCATTGTAAACTAATTGCAAGGCATGCTGCTCTGCAAGCATCAAAAATCATTTGTAACATAATAAACCAGTACATTTCTATAGGCAGTACTGCTCTTCAGGTCTCTAGCCAGCCTTCTGTTATCCTGCTCCTTACATCCACACCTCAAATTGGAAAATGCAGCACTTCCCTCTGTTTTAATTGCAAAGGATAGAATTTGAATCTTTACAACAGAACTTTACTTTCTTCATTCATAAATGCAAAAATATTTCACCTCCTTACCTGAGTTATGAAGGACTTGGAAAAATCTCTCAACCCAAGCCTGTGACATTTCATGCATTTCTTCAATCCTCAGGAACAGAAACCTTGGGAACAACCTGCTAGACAGACCGTGTTTCAAAGCCTACCTAAGAACACCCCATCATGCAGTAGGCCAAAGGACCCTCTCTGGTTTTTAGCAAACACACGCTAGCCATGAAGTGCCACCACAAAAGACCTGCTTCTCCCGCGGCAGTCAGAGAGGGCCCACCAGGGTGGGGTGAGCAGGGAGGTGTCAGGGCTACAAATGGGGGATGCAGAAGACATCCCATAAAACAGTGGAAGACCTACAGAGATTTTGAAGCAAGTTTTCAAGGGGGTTAACATCCCACAGGGACTTCTAAATTTATCTCTTATTGGAAACACATTTTTCTAAACTTCAGGCCACGTACTTGACACTGAGTGCAAGCAGTTGGGTTCTGAGCTAAAAAAACATCAGTCATGGGCTTCCTTCAACACAGGTCAGCTCGTCGGATGATAACTTCCTGCCTCATTTTCTAACCAGCAGGGCTCACTGGTGTCCAGCAGGTGTGAGATGAGCTCAAGGTCCCCAAAGGCAGCCCTGACACGGATTTCAACCCATGACGGCATGCAAGAGGGTACCAGTGACTCACAGTGGGACACGCTGCTGTCAGGACCGGGGTGCAGAGTCCACGCAGAGCACGGCCACACCAGTTCAAAGTACCTTCCCACCCCTCATCCGTGAGGACCAACACAGCCTGCTGGCAGCACGTCAAGCGCTGACACAGCCGAGGTGGCCCTGGGCAGCAGGCACCGATGGCATCACTCTGGGACCCTGCCTGACCACGGGGAGAGTTGCTTTTCTCCTGTAGAGGCAAAACGCGAAAGAAGAAATAGCCCCAGCCTCTCAGCAGCAGATAAGCTACCCAGGCATCCCACTGTGGACACAGATTTTAGGTTTACACACACTGGCCAGCCCACTCCATTCCTGCCAGCCCCCTTCTCCTGACCCCCCCCAAGGAGGGACTTCAGGACTCAGGATTCCTCAGCATCTGAGACTGCCAAATGGACCAATATCCCAAACTCCACGCACCCAGCACATCTTCAGCTTCTAACTTTTAAGAAAGGAATTTTTTTATTTTTTTATTTTTTTTTAAGTCTTGAAAGAGAAAACTCTCAGGTGTGTTCTCTTTCGGATTATTTTCCTGCCTTGTTTTGGGGAAGTTTTGTAACATTGTTGCTTTGATTTATTTCTTTATAATATAGGGATTACTTTTCTACAGGGTAGACATTTCAGCACCTACAAAGTTTTATAATTGCCCCCCCTGGAAAATTTTATAATACATGGCAGGCCCCACTGCCACCTCTGCACCTGAGCAATATTCATTTGCAAGTAGCCTCAAACCTTTTACAGGCAATTTACAAGCCCCAATTAACCCTTTGGGACCTAAGGAGTCAGAAGCTGCAGCACATCACCTTTTCACCCACGGTCAGTCCCCGGAGCCTCACCTGACCTGGGGGCACTCTGGGTGACTGGCCACTCAGACCAAGTTGTGGCCTCACTTCCCAGCCCAAATGACCCAGTCAGCTTTTTCCTCCACTGAGCAGAAACCGTCAGAGCTTCAGCAGAGACCGGTCCTCAAAAATCAGACTGACCTCTGTCCACAGGCCAGAGCATCCCTCTGCACAAGGATGTGAATCTTCTTATGCTGAGGAGAGGACTCAACCTGGGTCAACAACATCTATGTGAGGTCCTTAGCTATTTACCTACTACAAAAGGGGAATCATGGTTTTATTTTACTAGGAAATGGAAACTCTAGTCGAGGAGAATGCAGAAGCCAACAAGCAGTACACTGGGTCTGTCAACAGAAGAGACCTTTAGAAGAATGTTATCTGGTTATTTTGACTTAACCGTGTCAGCTAATATTTTAAAATATGACCTAAAGATAGATTTGGATCACTGGTCTGCAAAGATGAAAGGTTACATTTCATTATCAGCCTTCAAATGTCAACCAACAGCTCTAAGAGTATCCAGTACCCTTATAAAATTTTACTTCCATCTGTTCTCTTTGATGCAATCTTAACTTTCTTTTAATGCTGTTGGAAGTCATTTGGAAATGGCAAAATCCTGACTCACTTCTCTCATGTAGCTACAAGGATAGCTTCCGTTCTTGGACAAAAGTCATTCTTGTCTTCGTATGTTTGTGTAGCTACAAAAAAAAACCACCACAAAGCACATCACACAAAGCAGACAGTAAGCTGACAGAAGTTCATTTACTAAGCAAATCTCTCCCTCTTTTCCAACAGTTAGGCAAAAGATTAAAGTCATACTATTGTTTTAAAAGTATAAACCTCTAAAGAATCATGAGGCTGATATTACATAGATTTATTTCCATGACAAGAGGAGTTGCCATGTAGCCAAAGGCTTACACTTTCAACAAACTGCTCTGACTCTTAGCCCCATCTAGTACCTATATGCCAAAACAATAAATTACAATAGCATATCTCCAGCTAAGAAGTTCTGGTCCAGTTGCTCAGAAACACCCTATGGTCCTCCAAATGTTAAGCCATGGGAAGTTTTCTGGGCATCCAATTATGCATGTAAATTTGAGATTTTGGGTATGCATTCACAACATTTTAGAAGAAAAGCAAACTGTGCAGGTTTAATGGTGGAAGGAAAACGTCTATAGGTGACGTGGAAACCTGCATGCACTGTAGTAGTCAGTAGATTAGTCACAGGAATAATCTTCCTGCTGAAGGCGTCCCACATCTCAGTTACAGATGGCAGCTGCTATTCCAGGGCCTCACATATCCATGGTACTTATTATAATAACAAGGGGGCTGGTCACTATTAATTTCTGATGGAAATTCCTCTGCACTTAGTTTTACAAACAATATTGAGTCCCTTTCAGTCCTGGACTGTTGTGTAGCACTTCCATGAGCTCTTTGGAGTCTGACACTTTCCACGATAAAGCGCAAGGGCCAAAAGTCTCTCTTTACAGCAAGTAGCTTGGTATCTATTTATAAAACAAGTTCTATCCTGTCTGCTATTACTATTTGTACAAAAATGACTGCAAGAACACCACAGCTCGGCGCTTTAAAATCATCTTTACAACACAAGGTCACTCCCCAAAAGACCCTTCTCCCCAGCTAGTGCCAACAGCCATCAGGCATCCAGTTGACTCTGTCTCCAAATACCTTATACAAATGCTGGACCACCTCCTTTCACTCCAGTCCAATATATGCTTTAGCATAAGCCCCTGTTTTTTAGCCCTACAGGTGACCAGCAATGCACCTTCAGCAGTAATCAGGCAAACAGAAGTCACCCAGAGAAAGAACTAGGATGACCTTAAAAGCATGCCAAAGCAGAATGGTTATTTATACCTCCTAACACCAGGCTCCCACCAGGAATAAGTGAAATCCAGTCTACTCACATTTTAAATGAAATCTACTCAAGCTTTAACTGAAGTGATGATCAGTGGAGCTATGCACAGGAGCAATGTTTCAACCTTTTATTATTCCCACCACTGTGTGGAAGTGTGCAGGGGGGAAGCATGCACAGGTTTTAAGGGGCAAATGGTAAACATCACCATCACCTACTGTTTTCTTCGTTTTCTGTTTAAAAAAAAAACAAACCTCAGCACCACTCACATGCCCTTAGTTCAGTCCAAGTAAGGGCCAAAAGAAATGCCTAACTTTTTACTCTTGTGTTGTGTTTTTAAAGTTTCATTGTTTCTATTTCTTGCATATCTCTAAAAGAAGTGGATGTTTTGAAGATGCGCTATGTGTTGTAGAACTTAAGTCAGAAAAAAAGAAATGGGGATGTTTTCATAGCATTCAGGACAGTGAAGCAAACTTCAGTTCCAAGAAAGTCCACGTTGTCACAGCACAACAAACAAGGAAAGAAAAACCAAGTTATCCCAAACTGAAGTAATGATATTGGAGAAGTGCAAATAAACTTCATTGAGAAAGAGCCCTACGATACCCGCATCCTACAATACGTGTCCTCTCCGTTTTGGAGCAAGAAAGCCTAGAAAATAATAACTCTCCCCTTAAAAAAAAAAAAAGAAAAAAACTTTGCCGTGCTCGAACTGAGCATCCCTCAGCTTGTGCCACACACCCAGCGCGATAACCAAAACCTCTTCGGCTGTAGGACGCTGGCATGAGCGGGACCATCGAAACTGCTCTGGATAACGCTACCACATGGGCGCCAACAACCAAATAATGGGCTCCGAGCCGTGTACGTGCGCGGGGAGGGGGGGTTAGGAGCCTTTCCCTCCACCTGAAACAATCCTCCAAAGGACAGTCACGGCCAAGGCGGTCCCCGCTCTCCGCAGCCGGGCGAGCGGCAGCCACCCGCGGGGTCAGCCGGGCTCCCAGGTGCCGCCCGCAGCCCCCCGGTGGGCTGCGAACCGATGCCCGGTGCAGAGGCCGGGCCCGGCCGGGGTCCGGCAACGGAGGAGCCCGGCGAAGACCCCGCGGGGGGCATGGGGGTGAGAGCCCCGCAGCGCTGCCGGCACCGGCGGGGCGAGGGACTGGCAGCGGGCAGCCCCGCGGTACCGGCAAGGGCTGGCGAGCGACTGCCCGCCGCGGGCATCCCCTGGGCAGCTCGCCGTGCCTCCCGCCCAGGGACACCCCCCCGGGGCTGCCTTGTGCCACGGACACCCGCGGAGAGCGAGGAGACGACACACGGCGTGGGGGGGGAGCCCGTGGAAACTTTTCCACCGGGTCCCGGCAGCAGCCGCCGAGGCGGGTCGGTCCGGCCGGGAGCCGGCGCCGGGGGGGCGGGCGAGCCCCCTTACCTTAGATCGCTCCTTCACGTAGTACTTGCCGAGCCGGCTCCCGCAGTACATCACCAGCCGGTCTATCAGCGTGAGGAGGAAGTTGATGGCCTCGCAGCCCTCCTCCGTGCCCCCGATCCACTTGATCTGATCGCCGCGGAGGTGCCGTTTGGCGACGCCGCGGCTGGGGCCAGCCAGCTGCCCGTCGGCCAGCTCCCCGTCGCGGTGCATCCGCTTCACCCGCTCCAGCACGCAGTCCCCCACCACCTCCCCCAGGAAGTTGTCCAGGTAGCAGAACCCGATGTCGTGCAGGCAGGGCACGACGTACTCCAGGGCGATCCTCTCCAGGTCCAGCCTCATGATGTGCCCCAGCGGCATGGCTCCGCGAGGACGGGCGGCGACGCTGTCCTGCCGGCCCCCGCGTCGGGAGGCGATGCCGGCCGGGCCGTCGCCGGCTCCAGGCCGAGCCGGGCAAGGGCTCCGCGGGGGTGCGGGGCCAGGCGAGGCGAGGCGAGGCAAAACTTTGGGCTGGGACTGCGCGGCGGTGCCTGCCCGGAGCCCCGCGGTGCTGCTGCCGCTCCTGCTTCCCGCAGACCCGAGCGGCGTGCGGGAACGGCGTGAGGGAACCGCACCCGACAGCCACCGCCCGTTGAATGGGCCGCGGCAGCAGATGGCCCCGCCGCGATTAACGCGCCGGCTACGTGCGGGATGTGTGCTCGCGCCGCGCCGCCGCACGTGGGAGGAGCCCGCCCGCCGCGCGCCTCGCCCCGCCCACTCCCCGCCCGCCGCGGCCGGCGCAGCCAATCGAACGCCGCAGGAGGCGGAGCCAACCCGGGGTGGGGTTTGGGGGAGGAGCGAGCGGCGGGGGTTTTCCACACGTGCGCGCGGGGGGGCGGGGCCTAGTGTCCCCGCCAGCCCCACCCCTCCGGGGAGTGGGCGTGGCCAGCGCCATTGAGGAATTCTCCCCTCGCATGTCGGCGGCGGTGCCCTGTGTCCCCCGCACCCCCCCGCCCCGCCGGGGGTACCCGCACCCGCACCTGGGGCTGCTGGACCGGGCCAAGTGGGGTTTGGAAATGCCCGCCCCGCAGCGGGGGTTCGAGCACCGGGCTGAAGTGTCTCACGGGGCGGCAGGTACAGCGAGGAATGCACTAGTTGTTGGTTGTTTTTCTCAAAAAAAAAAAAAGTTTTATGTAGTAAAATATCTAGTTCTAGCAAAATATGTATTCTCCTGGTTATTTTCCCCAAAGGGCCCGGCGGGCTGGGTGGCTCTGCTGGCAGGAAACACCCCCCGGGCTGTCAACTGCCCGGGACAGCCGGAGCGACAGACCGTGACAAACCCCGGTCCTCACTTCCAAGCGAAAACGCGCCTTTTCCCCGGCGTTTTTCGGTGACACCGGGCGGCCGCGAAATGCCACCCCGCTGCCGCCCTTCCGCCTGTCCCCGGGTGGACAGCTCGCCGTCACCTAAAGATGTTTCCTAAGAAGACAGAAGTAAATAACTAATCCGCTCAGGACACGCAACGAGCCCGCGATTCGCTGAACAAACAGCGAAAGCCTCCACAGAAACCAAAACTGAAGCAGACACATGACGGGGGGAGGCGGCTCTGCGGCCAAGCCGGGCTGGGAACCCTGCGGGACAGGGCGTCCGTCACCAACTCGGTGTCGCTGAAGTTCCCGGCGTCACGCCTCGCTAAATTTGCCGCTCGGCAGCCGCCGGTGTGACGCGGGCACCCATCCCGCACGGCGGCCACTGGTGGTGTCCCACGCCCGCCGCGCCCCCGCGGTACGCGTGTGTCCCCCCATTCCCCCCGACAGCACCGCTCGGGATCCCCGCAGGACGCGGGATGCGTGTGTCCGTGACGAGGGGGACGTGCCCCGCGGGAATCCGTCCCGCACCAGCGGAGCCCGTCCCGGCGCTGGGGCGGCACACGCGTTTCATGCTGGAACCCGGCACATTTCACACCCAAAAAAGGCAAAATCCACGCTCGGGCTATTTTCTTCCCCGCCAGGATTACGAGCAGCCCGCGTTTGCCGCTGCTGCCGGAGCTGCGGACTCCAGGCCCCCGCACACGCGGGAGCGGGTCACGTATCCCACGTTTGCTCTCCTGGACTCCGGCAGCATCAGCCCAGCCCGGGTCTCCCCCGCCGGAGTTGCTGCCCGGCAGCTTTGCCGGGAGACAAGCAACACTTGGGCATCAGATAAACTCGTACGCGGCGAGATAGGGATTGTCAAAGGAACTTTATTTGATTCAGGTACACACTGCACATGAAAGCGCAGTTATAATTAATAAGATGCAGTTCCCAACCTTGTTAATCCCTTAGTGCTTATCTGAAAAATCAGGCAGGCAGGGTAAGGCAAGAGCAGCTCTAATAGTCAGCAAGGGATGCAAGATTAATTCAACTGCAAAATGTCGATGTTATGAAATTTGGACACATAAAGAAACATTATTACTGCATTGTTGTGCTGTTCGCACATTTTTGTCGTGTAAAAGCCGTTATGTGTCAAAATCCTTTGATTTTTCTTGGATTCCCCCTCCTCCCCCTTTTCCTTGTTTACACGCACATGTGTGCACACGGTCCTGTGCCAGATGCAAGTATCTGTAGACCTGAACATTTAGCCTTTTTATCAAGTGTAATGCTGGACTTTGACAAGTCAAGGGTTGAGAGGGATATCTTCTGGCTGTAGCTGAAGCTGGTCATTACAGCTTTATTTTTCTCCTTTCAAGAGTTTGAAATCGAGTTAGGCAAATCTGCATCAGAAAATAAGACACCTTGGAAAGTTAGAGATCTGTCTTAGAAAGCTGAGTCCATAGACTTACTTGCAGATAGATGTCCACAGAGTTGTAAATACCTTTACTCCACAAGCATTGATAAGTTGTGTCTTCCTCAGGAGGGCATCTGCTGTCCTTTTTTGGCAAATTAGGTCTTCTGTTGGACAGTGTGCTTGTTCCCTTGAAGCATGATTTTTTTTCACATCTCGCATTTGCAGTAGCAGTCAGACCCATTACTTCTCCACGTGAAGATAAACCACCAGGAGAAACAAGCCCCAAGAGTAGTGATTTTATTTATTTTTTATTTACTGGTGCTATTTTGCTTCATCTATTTGCCCCTGGCTTTTGTGGGAAGCATGATGATGATGATGATGAAAGTGTGTGGTAGACATTTTGATTGTTTGGGTTAGAAACTCTTTCCCCACGCGTACAGGTTGCACCCAGCAATAGTTTCCATATCATTACACTGGAACGAGTTTGTAACCTAAACAATCACAATCTTGATCACACACCTTCATCACCACCACGGAAGGGCAAGTTCCTGCCTGGCCCAGGGGCACTCTGCAAGAGCTCTCTCATTTCCCTCCGGGGTACCAAAGCTGAGTGGAGAGATGCTGGGCTGCAATTGCAGTAACTCCCAACCTAAGCCATGAATTTGCCAACACAAGAGGCAGGGCAGTCCTCACTGCACACTGTCCTGCACAAGGACCACCCAGAGGAATAGACGAGCCGGAGCAGGACCAGACACCGAACATTCCCGAGCTCTTTTTGTCACCCCTCCATAACTCCCCAGTGTACATGGTCGCACGTACAACGTGACAGTGTTGCACGGGTCATGCATAGAGGCATGAAGGCGTGAAATAGAGCAATTCACAGTGTGCACCTTTGGACACGCACAAAGTTTGTTTACCGTGCTGTGTATCACAGACATGAAAGGCGTCACCACAGTTTAATTAAAAATCCTGCATCGTTCAATTACATATGAGTTATCCCTCTGCCACGTAAAAGCTCTGTTTACCCTTACACTGTAGAAACTTTTATTTTCCCTTCTAAAATTAATTCTGTATTTTCTTATTTTCCATTCTAGAATCTCATTTTCAAAACTTTTGAGTCCTGTGTATCTGTTGCTTACACCTGCCTCCATGGTACGCACTAGTAGAGTTCAGCAGACTAAACAGGACATTATCGTGCTGGCAGAAAGATTTTCAGGAGATTTGTTTTAGAGGATGAGAATAATTGGTAAGTATCTGTAAAGCTTGGATACTTTGTAACTCATTAACACATTTTTTGACAGCAGAGTTTACAGATGAACCACCTCGCAGGTTTTTAGAGCAGAGAGTTTTAAACATTTTGAGTCTTGTTTTCAGATTCTTCCATTTGGAAAGCCAGACCCCTTCAGTGCTAAGAGCTGAACTGCAAAGGCCCCAGAAAAGGAAAGGCAAGAGGGGAACTTGATATCAGCAAGAAATGGAAGAATACTATTTTTAATACTTCACAATGTGATAAGTTGAGCTGATAGTCTCACAACCTAGTTAGTTAGAGATGAATTGAAGCCCTGCCTACAGAAGGATATTTTCTGACGGTGTTATACAGCCCCCTCACCGAGGGGCAGGCAGTGTTTGTGCAGAGGTGACACACCAGGGCTAGCACACCTTACCGTGACTGCTCGAGAGGTCAGCAGCCCTACCTGCCCTTCCCACCTCTCTGCGGGAGGTTTCAACCTCTCCTCCTGAGGGGGTTGACAGAGGGGCTGACGGAGAGGGATGTATGGATTTTGCACTTCAAAAGTACGAAGTCCAGAGCCTTAAACCCACCTTCACTGGGGGCTTGGTTTTACACAGAAGCAGCCGAGGCACTGGTACCTGCTGTGAGGGCAGCAACTCCTGGTGGAACAGCCGCATTTCGGTGTGGCGTCTCTTCCAACTACAACAGCGAGACTTGCTGGAGCTCCTTTGTCAGCACCCTTAATATTATGTCATACTGAAAGCAGGTGTGAGGAAAAAGGTATGTGTTACAGCTTGAGCTGATCTGGCAACTTGTTCAACGCCTTTTCCCCCACACCCCCTTTTACACTTGCTTTGGCACACTTTGGACTCTTCCACGGCCGATCCCATTTGCTAAGGTGGCAGAAAAGAAATCCTGAGCAAAACAATAAAGAAAGAGTCGCTGTCTACCAGGCCGGTGAGTTGAATTGTCTCAGGTCAGGTCCCATGAGACCCACTGGAAGCATGAGAACCATCGGGACTGACCCCTTTGGGCAGGGCTGAAGGTTGGGTGGCTCAGTCCTGGCTGGTAGCTTTCCTTCCTTGCCACCTGGCCTTCACTAGGGTTCAGAGTTAGTTAACGTGTGATAAAACCTCAGGGCAGGCTTTGATGCAAGATTGCCTTGTTTATAGTAGGCTGTTAACACGTGTCAACTGATGCAGCAGTAAGTATCCTCCAAATCCTAGTCTTGGGAAAAACCAACAGTTTGAACGTTGTTAGTGCTATGGGAGGTCAGCCAGCACCAGTGACAACTGGCTGTTTTCTTGAAGTTTTTCTAAAGTTTTCTAGTGTAAAAACAGCCCTTTGGGGAGCGAGATTACCAGCTTCCTGATGGGATTAAGTGCCCCTATCCTGTTCCAGCATTCCCTGAGATATGCCTAACCTTAAACTTGCAGCTTTTACTGGCCTGGCCTGCGTCTCTTCTGGAGGACTGGATGTTTGTGGCATGCTGTCAGCTGTTTGAAGAGCTGTGGGGTGTTCAAAACTGTCCTGCAGAGAGTTAGCAAGTGAGCAGAATGCATGTAGGGCAGTTAAAGTTGCACATAAATGCAATTAGTGCACAGTCTGACAATATAGCACTTGGCAGTTAATTTTATGTTTATCAACTATCATACTATCTAGAACTATAGCTATCAACTAGAACTATAAAGAACTTGGAAGTAAGTACAGCTATAAGGAAAAAAAAGCAACTATTGAGACTTTTATTATATAAACAGAGAAGTTCAGTGTGGTAAGTAAATAGCACAAACAAGGGAAAGCAGTAAAATCTATGTTTTTGTAAAACATAGATTCAATTATTTTTAAATTGTTAATATCTTTTTCAGAATCTGACTGTACAGACATTCACATATATATATTTCCATGTTTAAGAGAGGTTTGTCTTACCTTTTTGATTTGGAGTGATAAGAACTACATCTAGGGCAAATACTTACATTTGAAATAAAACAGAAAATTACCGTAAGCAACACTATGATTACCTTAACACTGATTTCCTTTTTTAAATAGGTATTCCTCCCCAGAAACCATATCCTTTGCTACCAAGTGTACCTCTGTGTTTCAGAGATTAAACAGTAAATCCTGATGACAGAGAAATGTCTGCCCTAAATGGTGCATTGTAACAAAATAGAGAATCTGTCAGGAAAGCAAGAACCCACTGATGAGAAGGCTGGAGCCATAGCTGAGTTAGCTGCATTGCCAAGGATTCCAAGACAGAGAGCCCTCAGAAACATAAATTTTGACAAACCAGAAATTGAAGTTCTGAATGTTAAAGAGATTTCTACTCAAAGGACCAGGCTTTGAAATCTTCTCTATGTCCTTTCTTTCTCAAAGACATTAACCGGTCGTTTAATAACAGCATAGGTGAAGAATAAGAAAGACAGAAATAAAGTGTTTAAGATTATCTACCCTGCTGGTTTGCAGTTGTTGAGTTTTCACATTTCTAGTTCTGCCACACCTTCCAAGGAAAACAAGAAACAACTATATGATGTAAACAAAAATCCCCTTTCTCAAAAAAAAAAAAAAAAGAGTCTTTGGTGATGGACAATTTTAGGGATCAGACTTTCCACTTTTCCAGTTCTATTAGTCAATGAATGAGCAGTAGTTTGTTATCTGCATTTTTATAATTAAAGCCTCCACTGTGTAATTGTCAGTACAGGCAAACTTCATTTCTGGGAAATCTCTAGCTGGCAATGAAAATTACAGCTGGCTTTCAGCACTTAGTGTCCTGCTGAAATGCCAGTAAGATAGTAGAGTTGTCTGGGTTGGTTTGTTGTTGGGTTTTTCCTTTGTAGGTTTGGTTTTTTTAAGTCGCTGAAAACAGAGAACAGCAAAAGACCATATAAGGCAAGAATATCAGAATTCTGGTTATTCTTACATCTTTCTGATCAATATGGCTACGAAAACATTGTCTACAGTATGAGTGAGTGATGATACTGCTTTACCTTATTTCAACTCCTTGGCTTTCTATTTAAGAAGTCTCTATGTACTACTGGAAAATTTTTGAGGGGCTCAGTGAGTATACTCATGCCTTATCTCTCAAGAATTATGGTCCTCTACTTTGTCTTTAGAACGCAGTATGATCCAAGTTAAACAAACAAGCAGAAACAAGATTTTTTTTTTAAACTGCCTGAGTGAGAAGTCAAAATGTCTTCCTCTAGATCACTTCAGATAATTAAAGCAGTGTATTTCTGCTCTTTCTTTTCTATCCTACAAGTGTTGGTGCATTCACATTCCTACAAAGGTGCTTTATACTAGTATATGGACTTCCTTTGCATTGGAAGGAGAATAAATCCTATAAAATATAAGGCACATTCATATTGCTATAATTATATCCATACCCGTAGTTGTAACAATACAATTATTCTGTCAAAAAATTCTAACAAATACTGATTATACATTTTGTGTACAGCCAGACAATAAATAATGTGGCATCTGTATCATAAAGATATTTTTCATTAATGAAAATATGGCACATACTTTGCCCTTTTTTATTTTATTAAAAATAGAGTTGACATTTTTGCATAAAGATCACAATAAAATATTTTGGATTTGAGTTTCTGTGATACAAAATTAATACAAATGCAAGCTGTTTCTATATTCTGAGTTTGATGATTAGGAACAGATGTTCATGGACTTGGACATCTTATTGTATATATAATTACTAGAGCTGTCCTCCTAATCATAGCATGCAGAATTGATCACTTACCATATCTAATTAAAGCAATTTTTTCTCCTAATGCAGAACCATGAAAGTACTGTTCCCTAAATTCTCCTCTGAATGGCTTGCTAATAAAACTTGTATCAAAGATTTGCTTTCCTCTCTTAAATTAAGGTTTCTAATAAAATTCATCTATGTTGTAGGATGTTTGCCAGATGTTATTCTGAACAAGAACTGCCTAAGTATTTCTTTGGTTACATAAAATGTAAAATACATGTTCATATCAAGTTATAAAATTAATCATTTACACACATAAATAGCTGTAGTGCCAGCCTTAAAACAAAACTACAGTCAGTTTGTCCTGTACACAGTTCCAAACACCCTTATTGCAGGACATACACTTTGTTCAATTTAAAATACTATTTGCTTTTTTTTTTTTTTAAATAAAGTTTAATTAAGATCTTGAAGCTCACATACTTCTGAGATTCTGGTTGGTGGCTCATTCACACATTTGTTTTTCTGATAAGCAATTTTTTTCTTCTTTTAATTTTTTTTTTCTACTTCAAGAGCTGATAGCAAGCTATCCAGCCACATAACGGCAACAAAAATCAATAATATAAGGTGCTTACCATAAGTTAAAAGTTAACAGCAGAATTTACAGTAACTATCAATCACACTTGCACAGCTTTTGGCTCATGTTGGGCAAATGCTACATTATTCCTCTTAAACCTGAAAGTGCTTCTCCTCGTGTTTGAATAGGATGGACACGGCTTTACCATCTCTGACACAGGGCTCCCACTCTCTTTGCTGGCCAAATGACATCACATTTCACAAAACACATGCAGCTCAACAAAAAAACACTATTTGTAATTAAAACCTGGCTTTTCAAACAGTACTTTGCTGTTTCCAACTAGCCAGTAGTATCTTCCCCCAGTGACCCTTTCGGAAGGCAACGCAGAAAAGAAAATCCAAGACTTCATGTAGTGTGTAAAAGCAGACTCTTGAAGGAATTTTAAGTATTGTGGGAAAAAAGATACTGACAATATCTTTTCTCATAAGTGTTCAAATTATTTTTTTGTTGTGGTTTACAATGGCCTGTGGGAAAACTGAAAAGGAACCTGTGTGTTGCAGGGACCATACGGTGACTTAACTTATAGATAAAGGGATTTAATGGAGAAAGACCTTGTGAAATGACCGTCTTGGCTAATTAGTTATAAAAGCAAAAGAAGTGAAAAATATTATAACCAAGGGAGGTCACCATTTATTTAAAATGTTGAATTTTTTTTATTATTATTATTTTTAATTCATATATATTTAAAACATTAATTTGGTAGATAAGCCAATGTTCCTACAAGGTTCCAGCCACTCCTAATTCATTGTCACAATGGATTAATTGACCTTAATTCATGTTTTATATTTTTCATCTTCTGTCCATAGAGGCTGGTGTTAAATTCTTGCTTTCACTGACTCTTTGACTATGAAATGTTAGTATGTCAGGATGCCGCTATGTCCAAATAGAATCCCTAGACTTGGTGACCATAATCTGCTTTTGAAGAGGGACATTTTTGTCTCACAACATAAACTTTTTTCCATGAAGGATCTTTTGAGCTTCTTTCTGCACAAGAATTTTAGTCATTAGGCTCAGTGCAAAATGTCATTCTTACTTAATAAACAGATCAATCTCACTTTGCAGTCTTCATTGCCTTTCTGCGGATTTCAAGTCAGAAGGTAAGCAGCCATTTACTACCAAAAACCCAGTGGTGTTCAATAGCAACCTCAAGGGAGGTCAAGCCTGGAGACCACAGAGCAACACCACTTCTGGGAATGTGGGTGCCCAAACCAGATGGGAGCAGCTAATATCTTCAGTGAACACTTACCTTAAGATAATTTGAGCAGGTACCAGACAATTGCCATGTCCAGAGACTGAAGCAGCTAGGCACACATTCAAGGCTTTATGACTATTGTTAAGTAAGCCTCTACACAACTAACTCTTCAGCAATTTTCTGAGAAAAATATTTTTTTTTCTGGGTGTATGGAAGGAAGAGAAAAATACTCCCAGAACACCCATGACTAAGTTTGTCTCCCCATTGTGTGGCAGTGAATGGAAACTTCATCCGAGCTCTTATCTGCACTGCTGTTGTCTGATATTATGACCTGCAAAAAAAAAAAAAAAGCTTTAAAATTGTTCCTTTTCTCTCTTCCCTAAGGAAGAAAAACTTGTTTATGTTTTGCAAACACAGATTTTAGCAAATGACCGCACCCTCACTTAATTAGGAATTACTACGTGATTATGCCTCCTGGCTTGGGGGTGAGGAATCACCTGGAGAGACCTGTGCCACATTGCGTTGTAATTTGAGAGGTTGATTACACAGACTTTTTTAGGCTTGCTCTAGGTACGAGTCTATCCTGGGGGCCCAGGAGTCTGTCCTTGAGGCCAGGTTATATCCCAGGAGCTACTCTGCTTTTGAGAAGTAAGAACACACTGCCTGGTGAAAAGCCCATTGAAATCTCGCATGTGACTTCAGTAAAGTCTCAGGAAAAACACACATATTTCTTCTGGCAGAGTCATTGCTTTTCTAGAGGCCATAATCTTGATTGATTGTAATATATTGATCATCGAATGGATTGATTCATGTTCACTTTTTCTTGACTTTTCTGTTAAAAATTCCTACGGCTTTTCCGTGAAATACAGAAAAGATAAATCAACATTTTAAAGATCATCTTATAAGTAAGCTCCTGTTTCAGTAACAAGCTGAGTGTGTGTATATTATTAAATACGTGACCAGGAGGAGTTACAGCATGGATGATAAGGATAGGCTGATTTTACAGAGAAAAGAGGATCATCCCAGTAATCTCTCTCACATCAACAACACGTTTTAGTGCAGGTGAATGTAAATTTATGCACTAAGAAGCAAAGAACATATATAAGATTGGGGTCTCTGTGTGCATATATATCTAGACATATAATAGCTAAACTATATATTATTTTGTGCTTTGGGATCCACAGTGATTTTCAAAGTGCCTGAAAGGTCAGGGAAAATAAGTTTGCTTTGCAGGGTCACAGCTGAGAAAGCGATGCAATCATGAAGAAATGTTGGTCTAAGCACAGGAATTACACCATGAGAATTTGCTTTGCTCTAGTAAAGACACATGTGCCCCATGCCCATATCTACCTGGCAGTGCCATATCCTGCTGATATTTTGGTATACTCTTTTCTAGTAGTACAAACCCTTCCCAGTGGGCCACATCAGAGCAGTGGCAATGGTGACTTACCATGCGGGTCTCCTCACATTCAACTGTCCAGTGCCTGCTAAACTTTTCAAATGCTTCTGTCCATAATTCAAAGTCCCAAAGATTTTAAAAAGCTTTTTGTAATGTAAGCTGCTACACTCCCACTTCTGTTCCCTGTCAATGAACTACGTGGTCAGTAAGGTGCAGAGAGGAAGCCATGGATTGTCTTGGACGGAGAGGCAAAGAACAAGTACAATGAATTGTCTGAAAGCCCAGCATTGGTCCAGGTCCAACCCTAACACAGAGACGGAGCTCAAAATCTCACTCAGATGCCTGAACTTTTATTACTGCACATGAAATGAAACTCAGCTGAACATTTGATACTCATACTAATCTCTGTCAAATTCCTGAGCAACCTTCAAAACAAAGTAGTGTCTACTGCACTTAAATGTTGAGTGAGCATCTCTGGACACTACCTTCCCAGCTGATGAAGACAGGTATGAGTGAAAATGTGGGGATCCTGTCTTTCCTCCAGCTCAGTCACATGCTCCCAAATCATCTTCCATTTCCTCTCTGGCAAGTGTTTTTTCTGATTCTCCATCACCTGAATAACCAATCAACTACACAAAAAAAACCAAACCCAAAACAGTTTCCTGAAAGTGGATCATAAGTTTCCTCAAACTCACTAAAATCCTCTTTTAAAACAGTTCAGGAATTTCCAGCAAGTGGCCTCCCCTATCCTCGCATAACCCCAAAAGGCACCTTTATTATTGCCAAAAGCATAGGCTGAATGCAAGAGCAAAAGGCAGTGCTTGGGGATGGCAGCATTTTCACTTCAGTGGTATAGTACACGATAATTTGTTGGTCTTTTTAAAGCATGTGATTCAATCCGTTAATGAAACATAGTTAAACCATATGAAGTGTATTATGCAGTATTTGTATGACAAAAATAATTTACTGTAATGCTATCAAACAGAAAAGTAGAGGAGTAAATTATATGATAGTTGCACACAAAAATTCATAGAATATGTTAGATGAATGAATGTGTGGTATGAAATATGATACACACATATAAGCTACTAAGGGAAAAGACGTCTAAGATAGCTTACAGAAATTAAATTACATTATTCCACAGCTAATATATGTGGTTCTGAACTAGAACAGGATTTTTTTTTAATTTTCTTTTTGCCACTACAAACTCAGTCACAGATATGCAAACTTGCCTGGTGTGTGTATCAGAAACCCACCTTTTTTGTTCACAGACTTAACTATGCTCTGCCTATCTTGCCACATGATAGAAGAAGAAGGTATGATGGCAGTATTTATTCAGGGGAAGCAGTGGCAACATCTACACTGTACCATTACGGTGCTCTAAGGAGCTTTCTGTGGCCACTGAGGGTCTGCTCTGGCTTCCCAGTACAGACACACCATGGTGGGCCATCACTGGAGAGGCAGAAGAAGGAGGGAGTCAGAGAGGTCGCTTGACAGAATCCTATAAAAACTCACTGGAGGCAGCCACATTCAGTCCCATGACTTATAGCTGCAGAAACCTGTTCCATTCACATATTTAAAGGCAGTATTTTACGGGATGCTTAACACTTTGCCAGCACGGTGCAAAGGAAGAAACTAAATGTGGCAAGAAAGATAAATGCTCCTTATACTGTTCTACCAGCCCTTCTCACAAGCCTGTAAAAGATATTGGGCTGCATTTTTTCCCAGCTTGTCTCCTGCCACTTAGGGATTCCTCTTAGATATTCCCTCAAGGATTCTGTCTGGAATAGTTTAACATCCTTCATTAAATATTTCCTCTGCTTAGCCCTCCCTACCCTTTTACTTCAGTATTCCCAGGAGAAGTTTTACAAGACGCTGATCTTGCACAGTAGGGAAAAAAAAATACTCAGCACCCAAGGCCTTAAATGGAGTGTTTGCTTCAAGACTCTAATTAAGGTTTAAATATATGTTTTTTAAGTGGGGAAACAATTATCTGTTCTTGTTTTTTTCAGTTCACCTGTGACCTCAAGGAGTAAATTTCTGCAATATGTTTCCACACCTCTGCAAAATTTCTGGTAAATGTTTGAACCATAGGAAAAAAAAAAAAAAAAAAAGAGGGGGGAGGGGAAAAAAAAGTTATTCCAGCGGAGAAGCGATAGCTGATCAAAACGTCACCTTACATCTCCATCAGCCGCCCGCGCCGCGGTCCCCGGCCCTTGAACCATAGGAAAAAAAAAAAAAAAAAAAGAGTGGTGAGTGTGCTTTTTGTGAGCTTGTGTCCAAAGGCCAACAAAACACTAACAGAAGCAGGAAATCCTACAGTGTTGACTGTGTGTGGGATGGTATACCTGGGAAAGCATCCCTCCAGAAGTGTCTTATTATTATTGACATTCCTGAAGCATCTACTGCTGCCACAAGGAGGATGGTAAGTAACTGGACTTCTGCTCCAATCTAGCATGGCCATCCTTCTGGGAATGGGAAAAAAGTACTGAAAGACATGCAAATGGATGCAACCCAGGCAATGAAACACAAGACAGAGCTACTGGAAACAATAGCAGTGAATATGCTGGCAACCACAGCAAATGTAACGCAGAGCTACAAAGCTGAAGGCATGCAAACCATTGCCACCAGCCCATATGCACCTCACACTCCATCAAGTCACCTCCTCCTCCTCCTATGGAGCTCTCAATTGACTTCATCATCCCACAACAATACCTTGCTAATAAAGTTGAAATGTTTTGTAAATCAATGTCTTTTTATTGTGATAACCATAACAATAGGCAGGAGATGAGCAATAGAGACAGTAGTGATAAGCACCAGGGTACAGCCTTACAATCACTAGGAAAAGGAAATACTACAGCACGATCGATCACGTACTCTCAAAATTAGTACTGCATTCCCCATCCCCACCCAAAATGGCAGTACTTCCACACGCTAAAAGTGAACTTCACAAATTTTATGTACCAAAAACCAATTAAGAGAGGTAGTCTAGTGTAGTTTTCTTATTGAGCTTAAGCCATATTATGAGACATTTCCACTTGCCTGTCGGCTCCCCACAGACTTACTCCACACCCTCCATGACTAGCTGCCACTTGTTGCCTCCTTTAGCAGGAAGAGAACCCTGCATTTCATCAGCCTGGAAAAGAAAAGATAGGTAGGGACAGCTAGTATCTTGATTAACACCATGAATATCAACTAGGTGATTGGGGAAGGGAGAAGTCCTTACTAACAGCTTTGCCAAACATTTCCTGAATTGCCTAATGCTCTTCTCTGACAGCACTGAGGTATTCCCAGTGACCTGCTACAACATGGGAGTTATTAGCTCCCAGTTATTTCCTTAGGAGCTGAGTGAGGGTGACAAAAAATAGCACCCGTGATCAATCAGGAACTTGGAATGAGTGCATATCTAGCAGTGCATGGCTGCAGCAAGTAAGACTGAGGACATTGGTCATCCACATGTGGTGCACTTGCCCACTGCCATGCGAAAAGAAGAGCTGGGTCATGACAAGGGGGCTCAGAGTCAGATATCCCACCAGCAACATCTTTGGGGTGAACAAAATCAACCACCTTGTACCTCAGCGGTTTGCATTTTTAGCTAACTCCTGGGTAGATTCAGAAAGACAGAAGCATCAGTATGTGGCTTGTGCTAACACAGGTATAGATGATGCCACCATGCACAACATCAAACAGACCGTGGCTGGAATAGTACAGCCCAGTGTCAGTATTCCAAAAGAAAATATTCAAAAAATTTAAAGGTTCCTAAAGAGAATAGGAATAGCAGAAAACCTGATTCACAGGGAGCCTGAGGAGACTGTATTACTCCAGTGAGAAAAGTCTTTAATCTAGTATACAAGCATACAAAACAATCCAAAGGCTAGAAGCCAAAGCCTCAATTTCGGATTAGCAATGAGGGGCACAGCAAAGGGAATAACTTACGAAATGCAGAAACAAATTTTCCACCATCTGAAGTACATAAATGAGCATTAGAAACTTTCCAATGTCCTCTGTCTTGACCCAAGTTATGGACTAAATGAAGCATCACTGTGAAAGTTCAGTGATTTCTGCAACACCTGTGGACAGGGAAGATACTTCCAATCTCTTCCAGATGTCAATCTACAGCTATTAAAACTTTTTTTTTTTCTAGGAGTTTAACAAGAAAAGGTTATTTTAGTTTTTTATAACATTAAATATCTTTTACCAAACTGGGGTAAAGATGTTGGGAAGTATAATGCTCTTGATGCTAGTTTAAGGAAGAAAACAGAAGCAAAAGGCAATGGGATGTGATCCTTCCCCTCTAGTCAGCACTGATGAGGCCATACCTGGAGTACTGCATCCGGTTTTGGGCTCCTCAAAAGAGAGACATGGCCATACTGGAGACAGTCCAATGAAGGGCCACGAAGATGATGAAGGGACTGGAGCATCTCTCCTATGAGGAAAGGCAGAGAGTGCTGGGGCTGTTTAGCCTGAAGAAGAGAAGGCTCAGGGGGATCTCATCAATGTGCACAGATACCTCAAGGGATGGTGCAAAGAAGACGGAGCCAGGATCTGTTCAGTGGTACCCGATGACAGGACGAGAGGCAGTGGGTACAACCTGAAACACAGGAGAATATATCTGAGTATCAGCAAACACTTTTTTACCATGAGGGTGACTGAGTACTGGCACAGGTTGTCCAGAGAGATCGTGGAGTCTCCATCCTTAGGATATTCAAAACCCTCGTGGACGTGGTCCTTGGGCAACCAGCTCTAGGTTGAGAGCAGGAGCAGGAGCTTGAGCAGGAGGTTGGAGCAGATGATCTCAAGAGGTTCCTTCCAACCACAATCGTTGTGTGTTTCTGTGATTCTGAGAACTGACAAGACTGGGTCATGAAGTGGTGAAACAAACTTGTGGTAGCCACCGGCACTGCTTGCATATATTTTTGAAAATTGTATTACATGGCTATTTTTTCCCTGTATCGCAGATGGGTTTTTCCCCTCTGGCCTGTGGAGCTAGGCTTTGCTCTCAGTTTTGTCAGTAGTCTGAAGCCAGATCCCTCCAAAGAACCTGTAATCTGGTGTCCTTCTGCTAATCAAAAAGCCACCTTTTGATGCAGTGGCATTGGGCCCTGGGGACAGAATGAAATGCAGCCTATGTGAAAAGTTCAGTCGGTCTTGCCCAAACCTGTCACCAGGGGAAAAGTACTAACAACTTAAAATGGATGAAAACACTTAATGTAAAACATCAGACCCTTTTCTAACACTAAAAGGGTTAAGTCTTCTATTTTGTTAAATTAACAAAAATGCTGTTACTATTTCCTCCTTGCTTGCCAGTGTGGTTTCCTCTGCAGTAACATCTGTGACACCACAGAATTTTTCAAGACCTACTTCGTGATGTTAGAAGAGAATGTTAATTCACCAGGCAGTTTGGGGAATAATATAATTATATATACGTATATGTTTGTCAAGCATCTTGAATCTTCCTCACGTCCCCATGAATCTTGTGTGGTAGCAGCCCTGGAATGCAAAAATCATCTAGGGAATTCCTCATTGCTAAGTTTAGCACTGAAGAGCTAATGGCTTCAGTATGTTGTATTGTTTAGACGTGAGGTTATATTCAGAGATCAGACTCTGTTTCTTTTCTGGAAAACCAGTCTAAACACAGTTAGGGTGTGCAGGTTCCATTTTTGACTGCCTTGCATTGGACCCTGGAGGCAGGACCCTGGAAAGTGCAGAACAATTTGTCTAGCAGGGCAGTAGCTTGGGTAAGAAAGAAAAAGGCATTAACTCAGTTTTTCATTTCTAATTCTCCAACCACTAAAATATTATCCATCACCAGAAGAAGGAGCAGTGTTAAAACGGACCACTGGCTTTATGGAAAAGTACATTCACTGAATGCTTCAGAAAAACAGAGCTTATGTGTAAATTTAATTCCCACATCTTCAAAGAAGGCAGCTTATGTAAACTGGCTTATATAAATCAAAAGGTGCAAAGGATCTAGATCACTGTAGTTCCCTAAAATCAAATATGGCCCACTTTAATTTAGTTTTATAAATTGTTATATCTAGAATTTACTTTCCAACCCATGTTAATGGCTCTCTGCCTTTGCTCAACCTTTTTTTGATCTCCTGACCTATTTTCAATGGATAAGAAATTGCCTTTTGGTCATATTCTCAGATCGCTGAAGTGACTGATGAGTTTGGCCAGAATTCTGTGCCTTTAGAATGCAAGAGCAGAAATCTGCTAATAATGGCTATTGCTATGCCTAGAAAAACTGTGAAGTAAAACCAGAGCTGTGCAATCTGCTAGACTTAAAAAAATACATAAATTAATTACTCTCACTGGAAATAGCTGGCCACCACTGAGAAACAAAATGTAAAAATAATTATTTTCAGCTGTATTTATGCAACCAGGGCAAAAGACAGATAAATCAATAGTAAAAAAAAAAAAATAAATTACTCAAATACAGTCTTCTATGACCCATGCCAGATTCCAATAATGAAAACAGTTTATCAACAAATATTGTAAATTCAGCAAAAAATATAAAACCATATCTCTGTTTTTTTTTTTTACCCAGCCTGGTTAAATTCACCAGAATAGTCA
Source organism: Calidris pugnax (assembly GCF_001431845.1). Lineage (NCBI taxonomy): Eukaryota > Metazoa > Chordata > Aves > Charadriiformes > Scolopacidae > Calidris > Calidris pugnax. The sequence continues at coordinate 8,194,083 of NW_015090839.1, read as the reverse complement.
AATATGATGAGGTGGAGATAATCTGGGAGTCACAGAAAGTGATTCTCATACAATTACTCCACACCTTTGCCAGACCAGCTGATATTTTAGATGTCTTCTCTTGGCTAATCTGAGAAGGTTCAGGAAACCCATATTTTTGTTTTCTGATATCTTTTGCAAGGCCTCACGATGATTTATATGTACTTAACATAACTCAGGATATGCTAATGAACATTGGTGCAAGGGGGTTGCACTTTCAAAAGTAGCACTGTGTCCTCTGAACTGCAGACAGATTCCTGTCCATAACATCCTCCTCTCTCCTGTTGGCTGGTGCCTGCCAATAGTCTCCTCTGTACAAAATAAACAATCGATAGTATGTCGGCCAAACCACTTAAATATTGAAGCCACCAAGACTAATGCTGATCTTGCCTTCTTGCTTTATCCCAGCTCCTTAGAGCAGGAGGGAGGGAGCGACGGCATCCTCTGGTTTGAGATAACTGCAGTGCAGCGCTCCCATGCTTGAACATTTAAGCAGACTGTGATTCCCATACCTGAAGTTACCTGTGATTTTGTTTTTGTGAGTCAAACATTATTTTGGGCACTCGAAAGAGTGCTGTTTATCTACCTGCTCCATCACTGTCCTCAGCTCCTGCCGTAGCTTCTGCCATTGAGGGCAGCCCCTACAGGTCCCCAGGGCTGGGATCCAGAACCACTGGACTTCTCATCGATCTGGACTGGACAATAAACAGAGAAGGGATTTTGCTCCCATATCTGAAGTCCTGCACTGAACACTCAGCTAGGGCTAAGAATTAGGCTAAGAGATACCATTAATAACTGCAGATTTTGAAAGAGTTGAAGCAAAACATCAATTGATAAAAAAAACATCTTACATAACGTTTCTCCATGCTGAACAAAAGGGACTGTATGGTTGAGAGAATCTTCACGACAATTCCATAGCAGATCATAAGATTTCCACAAGCTACTTTTAAAGTCCTATGTTTTTGAAGCTAGTGGCATGTTTGTAAAAGTTGTATAGCATGGATTGAATATTATACATAGATCTGAAAAATCAGTATATATGAGAAAGACAAGTTTTCCTACCTACACTATTTAATTTATGCTGAGAACGGTTACAGTTAAGTAAGGAAGATAAGAAAATAATGTAGGTCTTCCAGTGTAATACACCTGCTTTATCATTCCTTCCTGTAAGCAGATTTAGATAGACATGGTGCAGAATGTGAACTCTTACTGACAGATAAGCAGAAGTATAATATGCCAGTGAAACTGGGAACTCAAGCATTTCTAAAGAGATCACTTAATGTTTAATGCAGGATACTTTTAACAATCAAAGAAAAATCTATGCAAGTTCATTTTACTAAAGACATTGTCATTTTCTACTAGCAAGACGTACCGCATTTTCCTATTTTATGGCCACTGCTGCTATTCTATCATTCTGTAGAAAAAAGAAAACATTTACAGAATTGTCCATTTCTTTTTGTGGTAAAGACAAAATAAGCTTCCCACATGAAATTAAAATAGATTAAGATTGTATATTTTTAAGAAAAGAAGAATATCTTCTGATGCTATCTGAAAACAGTAGCAGTCTGCACCAACCATTCCATTCTTTTTGTACATTTAAAATGTCACATGTATAAAAGGTAACTGACAATAGTAGTTTAAATTAGTTATATTGTATACCGAAATGGGAAGTCAAAAGTACACAAAGGAACAGAAAACAAAACAAAACAAAATCTATAACCTGCATCCTAATGTGACACAAAAAGATTAGGCTTTATGATGACAAAGACCAAGCAGAATATGAACACTAGCGACTTTTTTAGTAAATGTGTGCCAAGAATGCAGAGCTTTGGGCATAACACAAAAGTTGCTTTGTAATGACAAAATTTCTTTCACCCCAAGGTGAATTTGATGCTAAATACATTTCTATGAAGAATACTGTGGTTCTTGTAAAAACTGAGATAATCTTAATGACTCTTTAATTATTAGCTGAGACTTATGACAAAATATGTCTGCACCCAGTGTTGCTAATAGCACCGGGTTGATGTAGGTCTTTGTTCCTTCCACACAGCTCAAGTCACATGAGGATAACATTGACCTTATTTCAAGGAAGAATTATTCATGTCACTTCTTTTAGTTATAGAGGTTGTTCACCCAGTCATGCCTGACTGAAATAGAAAAGATGGATTTACAAATTCAGTGCCAGACACACCGAGTCGACAAAGCACTTTATTTAATCTGTAAAATTAGTTCCAGAGCTACAAAAGGCAGAGGAAGAGACAGATCCAGCACACCCGCTGGAGGAACTCTAATATCATTTAGGACCTCAAGCAGTCACCTGTCAATTTCTATAGTCTCTTCTCCTCTGCAGACTTTTTCTCTCCATTCCTAATATAGTCCACATACTTGTCTAGCCACACTGCTCCATTACTCATTTTTTTTGTCTTTTCACTTCCACTGTCATCTCTACACTCCCATCCTTCAACACAGCCTAGCCTCTTAGCTTTCTCAGGTCCTTATTTTTCTTCCCCAACAAAACCTCTGAACACCTGACAACCTTGAAGATGCCTTCATAGGATTGTTCTGAAAAGTACACTTATTCCCCACCCCCCAATAACCAATCCTTCTCTTTTCTTTAAACTCCAACGAAAGGAAGCAGAAACTTTGATGTGTCAAGGTGATGAAGTAAAGCTATGTTTAAGCAGAGAATTAAATTCAGGATATCTACAGTCTTCATGAGAGGGCATCCTTCAGGTCTTTGAAGTCCTCTTCCCCTCTTCCTTAACTCCATTCTTACTGCTACTTGGAATTTAGCCAGGGCAAGTACTTGTAAAACAAATGGTTCAAATTATAAGGAGTCCAAATCTTTTCAGTCCTAAGTGTCAAATGAAAGATATCCCTGTCTGGCAGGTAATGCTCCTTACACTTGGGACAGAGGCCTTGTGATATGTCAGCCTATACACTCCTAAATCCCTATTTGAATCTAGCCCTAAGAGAAGAAATTATATTAACCTACTTTCATTCTAAGTAAGAGTGCTTATGCAGGAGGATAAATAATGTTCAATCACTGCACTGTGGAGCGTCATTCAGATTAGTCAAATACTCCCATATGCAGGAGCTTTAATGGATTTTTCCATGCAGGTACTAGGCTGGTAAAGCCCTCCTCAGCATTAGAAGTGAGCCTTATATCATAAGACACCTTATTTTGCAGCTATATTTCCTGTGTAGTCCACTTGCGGTAAGATATGCTATGGGGCATAGCACTGGGTGCCAGTTGTCTTAATGTGACTCATAAAGGTTAGCAAATGACAAAAATTGCTTGTTATGTCATACACCATTGCTTGTATGGACGTTACAGTAGCCAGTGCTTCTACTCACATTTTAGTCCAACGTGACTGCTGTGTTCCGCAATGATACATAAGCAGTAATAGGTAATAACTACCCCATGACAAGCTTATTTTGTAGAGCCTGAGAACCCAAGCAACAAAGGAATTAGCAGTGCTGCTTTTATAGACCATGTTCATAATGGTATGGTAAGTAGCTAAACTGACAAAACAGCAGTATTTCACTCAAGTATCTTTCTATTCTCTCTCTTTTATATAAGTGCATCCATTTCCATGTTTATTCCATTATCATTCACTAATACAGGAAATAATTGTGAAACTGAGATTTTCTTTCAAATAGAGCTCTGGATCGTTGACTTTATTTTAGCTTTGCTGTAGTTATGCTAACAAAAACAAGTATGTGAGCTATGAATGGTCTTGTCACAGCCATTATCTCTCTCCTGATGGCTTTTTGAGTTCCACACAGACTATTTACATGTAGCTTTCGGAATCAAAGAAATAAGGGCAGGAAAGGACCTCAGGAGGTCACCCATTGCCTCTCCCTGCTGCAGGGCAGAGCCGAACAGCTAAACCACACCTAAACAGATCTGAGCTCTCCCTTGCTGTTAACATCTGACCCATGTACACACAATAGCCACTGGTGGCTGTTTACCTCAGCTTTAAGATGTGATCTATTTATAGATGCTGTGACTTTTAATAGATGATGTGATCCATACCATGCGTTGCATGTATAGCTCTTTTCATTCCACTCTCTTACTGTCTCCTTTCACAATGCTCTGTGTCCTCTGCAGGTCTGAAAATCTACACGTTGCAGTAGAAAGAAGGGCATTTCCACTGTCACTCTACCCAGTGCTGTGATCTGCAAATAGTTTACATTAGCCTATATGTTTGCTGATAAATCATCTGCTTTCACAACCCTGAGCAGTTATAAATAGCAATATATGATATCATGTCTTGAAAAAAACCACAAAAGTCCCCAAGAAACTGATTGCCCAACTGAAAATGCAGTAAAAAGGGCAAAACTAACTATAATGCACCAGGTAAACAAAATGCCTCAGACTTTGTTTCCTGCTTGCTTTCATTTGCAAAACAGACACAAGTGTCATTTCTAAAATGAAGAAGTTCACTGAGGCTGCATGCATCTTTCCTTCAAAATCCTTTTTCTCAGTGGGAACTCCACTGAGAGAATGTGGTTTGGATAATGAAGTGGTCTCAAAGCTGGTGGTCTGTTTTCCAGCAATACATTACTTATCCCTTTTTTTTTTTCCCTGAGGCAGCCATCATCTTCATACTGCCAAGTATTGTATCGTTAAAATTGCTATGCAAAGGCATGTATGTAATTGTAGGAACTTGTGTGCAACTACATCGAATTTATCCACAGCAAAATGTGCAGTAAATTCTACTCACTGAGCAGGAATTTTGCCAGGGAGTCTGGGTTTTCATCCTTGAGACTGCTCCTCCCTTCAGAGCTATGGATGAGGTAGAAAATTATTATGGCCTTCACCTCAGAAGGGGAACACCAGAGAATGAGCAAATTGCTCTGTTATTGTTGCTGAGTGGGTCTTGGTAACAACCTTGTGTGGATTTTGGTTGGGTTTTTTTTCCCCTCTGGGTGGGAGTTATCTACTGCAAGCTGCTTACATGATACAATCAACAGTGAACCCTAACTAGGGTGGGCCCAGGGAGAAGAGCCTGATGGCATGGAACAGATTTAGAATAAGCAAAACGGGCACAGATCTGAAGTGTAATGACATATTTCAAGTGCCCCAAATACACAGGGTCTTTTAACCTATTAGAAATTATGAGCTTCAACCCACTGTGTAGAACAAAAAAAATAAACCATAGTCATAGAATCATTTAGGTTGGAAAAGACCTTTAAGATCATCAAATCCAAGTGCAAACCTAACACTGCCAAGTCCACCACTAAACTGTACTAAATCTACTGCCTGCTTATAAAGGAGAGCCTTGTAGACACTTGACAGAACTCATACGCAAGTGCTATCAAACTTGTACAACCCTGCTCTGTATAGAACATGCCTGAAAACAAATGTCAGGGGTTAAGAATGAGAAGTGGGATTTGATTTGCATTGTACAAACAGAAACTTAGAAAGATTCAATGACCAAGATGCTCATTTCCAGATGGAAGTCCAAGGCAAAAATTCCAGAACTATAAGCCATTCTCACCTCAGGATGGTGCCCTATGATATGCTGTATTAGAATATGTCCCAGGGTAGGATAGCACCGTAGATTCACTGCCGAAAAACAATTTTGTTCCCGTCTGGGTCTGAAAAATCTAGAGCCAGATCTTGGGAGCAGCCACTGAAATAACTGACTCACAGATCTATGAAGAAAGTTGCTCCTACGAGCAAAGTTGCTCTGTGTTTTTAGCACCAAGTCTAAAACTTGATGTGTAAAAGACAAAAATGCACTGGATGATATACTGGAAGCAGTTGATTCTTAGCACCCCAACTCTAGACAGTTAAGTCATACTAAAAATATTTCCAGGGATACTCACAGATGGCAGATACACATCTAACTCCCTGTTAGTATAAGGACATGCAGAGGAGCATGTTTCCAGCTCTTCATCATCAGAAAGTGATCGAGACAATGTCCTAAATTCCAGTGATACAACTGGAATGGATGTAAACGTAGAATCCAATGCATATGAATCATCCCACCAGTCAAATCCTGACTCTTCACTCAGTTCAGTTCCTTTTCAGGCAAAGTTCCCATTTACTTTAATGTGATTACTTTCACAAGGGAAGGTCATAAGTTTAAGAGTCATTGCACTGCTCCTAAAGATAGATCATGACCACTAAGTACACATTTATTAGAGAGTTGATAGGTAACAGATGACGTAACACAGCTGACTGAGGATGACATTTTTTTGACAAAAGAAATTAAATGGAGTGAATTAACTTTATGGATCAAAACTCAGTAAAACACAGGAGGCCTACCGAAGAATGAGTGTTTTCATTATTGAATGCCTCTGTTAACAAAAATGTAACATATAACCTGCACAAGAACAGGCTAAATTCTTCGTTACTCAGAGAAGATCAAATAATTGCATTGGTATTGCTTCCAAGAATGGTAATTTTAGATGATTTAGAAAAGTTTAGCTGAAACTAAAAACTCTCCTCAGATCTTAAGGACCCAGAAGAATTATGTATAGCAATCCTAAGCAATCCTATAGCAATGTAAGCAATAAACCCTAGAAAAGTTTAGCTGAAACTAAAAACTCTCCTCAGATCTTAAGAACCCAGAAGAATTACGTATAGCAATCCTAAGGAGGAGTACCTAAAACAGTGAGATAAACCATCTATAACAAATGTGTAGTGTCAGGAAATCAGGAAACCTGGCCAAATCACAGATATCCAAGTCTCAGGCTTAGGAAGATGGAGACACCAAGGAGCTATTTGTCCAGCTAAGCACATGTAGTGTGGCTTCCAGAAGAGACTAACAACAACAGGGAATGGAACTTGCTGGAAGTTTCATTAACAGTTGGGCTGGGAGCAGAACTGTGATTTTAACTGCTGCCAGCGAAAGTCTTAATCGATGCTGTTCTTCCTTGCTCTGCAGCTATTTGCCTACATAGAGCTATGTATACACCTGTCACAGCAGCACTGCTCTCAGGAAGGCAGAGTAGAGCAGTGGTTCCAGACTGTTACAGGCTGGTAAAAACTGAGATTTGTGCAGAAAGGGATTTGTGATTTTCAGAAAGAAAGGAGATGATAGCATAATATTTGCAGAGGATGCTCAGCTTTGGAATGATATGGGCAGAAAGGACTATGAGTAAGCAATTTGGCTGAGGTTATACAGTGTGATGGACCAAGATTACACTCCTTTCCTTGGCTGTGCCTGTCTCCCAGGTTGCAGACATCTCCAACACCAGGGCTGCTAGCCTTGCTCTGAGCAGGTCTCATCAATAAGGATTTGAAACTGCCTATGGCATCCAGTGACTCATCTTATATAATGACCCAGTGTTGCAAGCTGATGGAGCTTAGCCAGACTTAGCAGCAGTGGAAAGTTTTCAATTTGGTTTTTTTTTTTACGGACCAGATTTTTGAGACTACCATCTACCCCTCTGCTCCCAGATCCCTGTTCAGAGCCCACTGACCATCCATTTCACAGATCTCACTGCAGGGTGCTTCAGTTTTGAAAATTGCTCAGTTCCCACAGTGATTCTATTCCTAGCATGTGAAAAACATAGCTAGAGCATTCTTCCTGGGGGACATCCCTCAGAGCATACGATGTTTTTAAGCAAAGATGGAGACCTGAGAACCACAAACAAATGATCAGATGTGAACTCACAAGATTGTCCTTAGAAGGAAGTATGATGCAGGAGATAAATTTGCTGATTTTAGAACCATAATATTTATGATAATTGTGTCGCAAGGCAAAACTCTGCATAACCAGACATTGGGTAATGTAGGTTCAGTGGAAGCTGTGCTACCCGTGTCTAACCATTTACCACCCTATTATGCTGTAATAATCTGTTACCCAGGGACAGGCCTCCTGGAAGTACGGGCAAGCTTTGTGTGATAGATTGCTGATATTCATGCAGAAAAGCAAGACCACCAAACCTTTGCACTTGTCAATATTTGAACTCCAGCAGTTGGTGACTAATGGCTTAACACATTGATTCTTGTTGCCACCCTCCCCCTGTCTTCCAGGAAAAATAAGATTCAGTTTCCCAACTCAGGGGATTAGAAAAAAAATCGAAAAATGCAGCCCAGCCCCAGCCTCCAAAATAAATTTATTCTCACAAAGTCCTTTACATCCAAATACACCCCAGTATTACAAACAAAACAAAACAAAATCATTAAAAAACCCCAAACAAACAAAAAAACCCCACCCACCACCAGCAACAAACCCAGCAAGGACAGTGATGTCTATTTTAGAGGCAAGGCCTTAATGTTTTGCCTGAGTTCACACAGGAGATTTCTACTTGACCTGGAACCAGAGTCCAAGACTTCCAAACTCACATTTCAGTACACTGTGGCCTAGGTCAGTACAACCTACCTAGAACTTCCCCACCCAGCTCTTGCCTGCAGGTGTTTGCACCCAACTTGCAGCCCCTCCTTGGCAGAGGTGGGGAGGGGAGGTTCAAGCAGAATGCTTAGTAGCAAAGTACCACCTCCTGCATCTCTCAACAGCATTGCACCGACTTTGAGGAGCAGCCTTTCACTACTTCCACTTAAGAAAATGAAGCAGTAAATACAAACCAAATGCATCCTGTGCATGAGCATGGTCAGCACAGACATACTTCTGCAAAACAGCCTTCCAAGGGTCAAAGACCTGGAGTTCAACTCCTTTGACTGGCAAGGTCAGGCCAGCCGGTCTTCTTACCCACTGAGCTTAGCATATATCATTACAGATCATTTTACTCCTCTTGCTTATGAAAATGACTGTTTTTATTAAGTAGGAACTATTTTCTTGGCAAAACCAAACAGACCTGTAACGCACTAAAAGCAGGCAGTCAAATTTGATGCTCTGCCAAGGTGGAACTTGCCAATAATTAAAGTTTGATTTCCCTAACAAAACTCTGACAGCATGCAGTTTCAGTTTCCCATTTTATACCTCTGTGTTTGAGAAGAAAGATGAATAAAAAAAGATAGGAAGGGGAAAACAAACATGGCCCAAGGAACCAAGGAATCATTAAATCTTCCTATTCTTTGAGTTTTCTGACGAGGCTGTCCACAGAAATACAAGGAAAGGAAGGACATCGATAGTGAAGCAGTGCTTCTGCAGATTCTTCCTTTTAAAAACTGGCTCTGCCAAGAAGTCTTAGCACAATTCTTAGTTTATGGCAAGGTGACAGCAAGGTTACAGCATGTCCCTTCAGTTCAAGGGTCCCATTTCTTAGGCCTGGGACTGCCAAGAGATCCTGTGTGAAACTTCTGCCCCTGGTCCACACACAATCCTAGAGATGGCTGAGACATTTCTCATAACAAGGGTCCAGGTAAAATCCAGATACTACAAGTCAGACCTGGAACTCAGAACAATCATCTTCAAGAGTATCTTCAGCATTGAGCTACAGCAGAACAGATTTTCAGCCTACATATATTTGTTTATATGCAATCACTTGCTTACTTAATTGTCTGCCATAATTACCTTTACAAATGCACTTACACAAGCATAAACCACAAAGGCTACTTAATTTTGTTAATGAAAATTTTACTCCATTAAAAAATTGATCTTGCAATGGAACTATGATTTTATTTTCTTTGTGGAAAACAAAGATGTTTTCAAAGAAAAGATTTGCCAGATTTTGCTGGGTTTAAGTTTTTCCAAGTTTAGGTAAAATAAATTTACAAATCAGTATTTTGACTCAAAATCTGAGGTTTTGGGGAGGATCCTTTTACAGAAAATTACCTGAATACATAGGATTGTGGTTCCTTTCCTTTTCCTATTATTTTTAAAAGGTTTTCTATAGAAATCACTTAAGAGATTTGCCACAAACATAGTGCCTGTGAGTATATTGGCCACATCCCTCAGTGAACCACAAAGACATTTCTATTCCTAATGCTAGACTTATGGCTTTTAAGATAGACATCTTAAACTAGGAACAGCAACATTTAGCTAAAAGTCCTCTTTGAATTGCAAAAGACTGGTCAGGTAGCAGAGTGAAACAAGTTACATGAAGTGGCAGAAAATCTGCTGGTCAGGCTCCAAGATGATAGGGTGCTTCAGTTAAAAAACAAAATACCTGACCACTTGAGTTGTTACAAGATATTGCCAAAATAAACCACAATTATTTATTCAGATGATGTTCCTTGGCTTTCCTTTCAGGAAAACTGCCAGAAAATAAATGAAGTATTCACTGAATCAACAACCCAGAAAAGACACTTAAAGAAAGGTCTGAAGTCAGAATATACAACACGCTTCATTTAACTTAGCGATATTAGAGAAAGACTTGTTTTTCTTTAGCTCACAGAGATTGCTTTTTACCATTTAAAATTTAACAGGTTTATTTAGAATGAAAACAATTAAATAGTGTAGTGAATTATGCCACTAACAAGAAAAGGCATCCAAAATAATCTTTTTATTTCCATTTATGAGAAATATTTTCCTCTCCAATTTCTCCATTTCTTACCAGTGCTACTTGGCCAGTTTACCCTTTAGTGAGTTTGCCATATGATTTATTATACACAGGGTGCTTGTTTGGGAAATATACGGCAACATTCTAAGATTGACTTGCCTTGGGCCACCTTCTAGGAGACCGAGCACCAGTGGAAACAAGATTCCCCATCCTTTGCTGTCAGGACCCAATAGCTTTGTCAAAATACAGGCAAGAAGTACAGGGGAAGCTGTATGAAGGGTGGGATGGTGGCGCTGACAGCTATGGGCAGCCAAGTGGGGAGGGCCATTTGAAGAAAGGCACAGGATATAACTCAGGATCTAAGACCTGAGAGCCCACAACATGCCTGCTTTTAACTGCCATGTGTGTGTCGCCGTATGCTTGAAGCAAAACAGTTGCTGAAACAGAAAAGTAATATACCCAGTTGCTGGACGAGCAACTGCTGCAGTGTTAAAATACTCTCTGGCTAAAATAATCTAATTGATGCATCTAACAGGACAACCTGTTTCTTAATGCCTAAAGCCTGACTAATGCAAACCATATGAATACAAGTTAAATTACAATGTACCCTGTCTACAGTTTATGTGTTAGTTAAGTAGATTAGCTCATACCTACAAAAATAATGACATAAGTCTCTCCCCCTACCTTTTTACGGAGGAGGTAAATACCTTAGGCACAATTGGTATAACCCTGTACATGATTTTCAGTAACTGTCTGGTGTCAAATGAAACTTACAAAATTGTCTCATTAAACCTGACTAACATTTGTTTCTAAAGCACTCCAAATGAAGTGTGAGCCAATTTCTCTGTAAAAAGACCTCTTAACAATGAGAGAAACATGAATAGAGAAGTTTTGAAGAACCGTAACTTGCTTTCTGTTGCTAAGGGATACACTTCCTTGGTCTACCCCCATGTTCTCAGCCAGTCTGACTCACAAGGATCTGGCTTTCAGTAAATAATGAAAGCCCTACACTGCTGAGAACAATGTAAGAAGGGTTAAAAATAAAACCAAATTAAAAAACATGCAAATGAAATATTACTTTATACACCCAGTTCCAGACACTAGGTAGGATGGCTTTACCACTGAAGTGCTCTCTACAGGCTACATAATGCACCTGGAAAATGGATGTTGAGACAGACTGGATGCTGCTGTTCCACTTGGAAAACGAAGTTTTACTGCTCTGCTCTCCCTTCTATTGAGCCCAAACAGCTCCTTGCTATTTGTGTCTCCTTTTTCTTATTTTCTTTTTCTCCGCAGCAAATGCCACTGCCAAATATCTTTCTCCCACGATATCTCCCTGTCCCTCTCACTTTTCATAACCTCTACTTGTTACATGGAATGGTTTCAGAGACACAGAGGTTAAGGCCAGAACTTACCCAAGTGACTTCCACTTTTGGATGTCTCCATATGGGGTGTCTGAAACTAGTGACATCTTCGGGATGGAGTTTTTAGTTCCCATGAAGTTCAGAAAAAGCTATTGGTGGTCGTAACTTCTAAAATTAGGAATAACTTCTGAAAATTTTCACTAATCTGCTTTTTCCTAAAGGTCACTGTGGAAGGCAAATCCAAAGTTCTAATGTTGGTTTTGGCATTTGCTGGACAGATTACAGAGGAAAGCCATAAGTTCCTTGTTCCTCCATGTACGCTTACACATATTCTTACCTATTTTGTGCCCATAATTGCAAGATACTCTCCCTCTCTTTGTTATGCTCCACCAGCATCACCACTGGAATGAACAGATCTGGATTTCCTATTGTATTTTGCTGAAACTGCTCACATGAGTAAAGATATTCACAAGTTAAGACACTGACCTTAACCAATCAATTCAAAATAACTTCAATTATGGAGGCTACATCCTCCAAAATGCACAAAATGTCTGCATTTTAAAAACAATATAGAATGTACGACTATATCATCACCTATATTATTATCTGTATAACTCTAATAATCACAATATACAACTTGAAAATCTGAGACAATTATACAAGAGAAACAATCCATTGTAATAAACGAGGAAAAAATACCAAGTAGGATTTTCAATATTTGTTCACCTGAAAAGCAGGTTAAGGGAAATTTTTCCACTATTTTCAGAAGGTCATATGCAGAGCCATTAATCCTCTGACTCACAAGTCAGTAAAAGGTCAGTGGTCTTTTCATGTACACACACTAACAATTATATTATAACAAAGTTAAAAGAAAATCCCCATTGGGGCAGGATAATAAAAACCGGAAAAGAAATGTGAGTAATAGGGGAAGAAGAAAAAATTTAAAGGAGCTAACTTTAAAATGCAACATTGTTTTTGATTATTACAGCACAGGTGTTACAAGAGGAAAAAAGTTAAAAAATAACTGGGATAATTTTTAATGCAAACACAGGAACTTTCTTACAAATCCCCTATCCCAACTTATTTCCCCTTTGTTTGCCATTACACTTACTATTAAACTTCCCACTAAAGTAAATAATTGCTACAAAATCCTGTGTACCAAATCCTGTAGTTCTTGCTCAAGCAAAAATTCCCACTGACTTAAGTGGAAATTGCACTTGCGCACGGCTTTGATCAAACTTATTTTATATTTCAGATCGCTGTAAGTGGAGCAGCAGGAAACTGTATCATCCAGATGGAAACTGGAGTTTAAAAGTGGTCCTTCTATAATCTGCTCCTCCTAATGCACCTCACGTCTGGATGGATACCCCTGCTAACCAGCATTTTGTTCATCCAAATTATAACATCTCTGAAGTCAGGAGTCTTCATATGTTTCCTCCTTTGCTACTGTATGCAGTCGGTAAGAAGGCATATGGGTTTAGAGAACACTGTACATGATAGGTAGTTAATTTAGCCTTGTTTCTTATCAAGTTTACAAATGCTAGACACTGGATATAAGAAGAGTGCCAGTGGCTTTAGGAAAATTCCATGTGAGGTGTTTCTCTTTACTTTGAATTCTGACTGAAACTACCGCAATGTATCAGTGTTGTTGGACTAGATCCTGCTTCAGCTTTCAGAGGAGGCTGAAGCGCCCTTCTTTTTAAAGACCCCAGGTCTAATATTGTCTTACATTTCCTACCTAGACAAGTCACTGTGGTACCTTCCATGCTAAAACAAGAAAAGCATTATAAGAAACAGAAATAATTCTTAACAGCTTTACACGAAAAAAGATCGACCCCTGGATTAAAAGCTGTTGACTGAAATTAACCAATATTTTGCTTTTGACTTAAGTACAGTCAACAGTCAACAGTCAACATTTTCTCCAATTTCAAAAAGGTGAATCTAATGGTTCCTTATCTGTACATGGAGCTTGTACAGTGCTATTGCATTAGTGGATGGACACTGGAGATGGTCATCAATAACAGCAGCAATCTGTTCCCTCTTTTGAGGTAAATTATTAAAAAAATGTGACTACAGTAGTACACAAAAACTGAGAAAACTTAAGAAGTTCACATCTTCTCAGTAAGCTGTGCTACTAAATTTATAAATTCTGCTTTGAGTCAAAGAGATATGCTGAGCTATATACACACTAGTAGGAAAAAGGCCGAGACATATATAAACTATGTAAGACTTTGCCCTTTCTGAGTGAATTCCATTTATATGAAGGTCTATCTTTAGATCTTAGATGTTTCATAAATCAGAAAGAGGAGGATTAATCACTGGCATTATCTTTTTCAAGAAAGATCACAAGTAGCTCCTTCCATCCTAAAACAGAGAGTCCAAGTAACTAATCATTGACCCTTGTAACTCTGAAGTTAGGGGGCTCTCTGCTGCTGAAAGTGAGTTTAAGTCACATGGTTGTGAAAACTCTCACGCATCCTTCTCCCAGTCCGTGTGCTTTTGTTACCCCTTGTATTCTGAACAATTTCCTCTTCACTTTGTTATACTTTGTATACCCACACTTGAACATGTAGTGATCCTCACTACCTACAGCTTCTTTCACCTACCATGAATTTACAGCCAGTTCCCAAATCCTGAAGCATACTGTCCCACACTCACTGAACCTCAGCACTTGACATTAGAGCTTGAAGACTTCACTTGCAACTCAGTGGGATGAAAGGCTCCGTATAGTTGCACGATGACATATTATTACCATGACATTCAATGGGGAAAAGATGCACACAGAGAAAACAAACATCCACTTGGACAACTAGAACCCAAGAGGATATCCAATTTCTAAATACTTAAAATTAGGAGAATTACTACCATTCAGAGACTGCTGCAACTCTCTTGTCACAGTAACAAGTCGCAGCAATACCATTGCTGAACCAAATCACATTTGCAGTCTCCCAGCATTGTACTCAACAGAATATATCTGAATGCTTTCCATTTGTTAGCACATGAAAGAATGATGTTAACTTAAATGAAAAGTAAGGACACAGGATTACACTCTCATCTCTTATTTAATACGAAAGCAACAAAGTGGGAAAATCATGAATACACCTTTTGAAATATAATACACAGTATATTCTCTAATGTTCTGCTGTGATTCAAGGCAATTCAACCTTAATCAAACTTCAGAACTCTGGTCATTCATTTGCAAATGTTAAGGGTGTTTTTAAAAAAAAAAAAAATTAAAATCTGTGACTATTGATATAATTAAGAACTATTCAGCAGGTTGCTATGGGAAACCAATACCTTTACAGACATTTCAGCTACTTACTAGTTCATTGGAAGTAGAATGTCTTATATTTAAGAATTTGCATAGGTGCATGGGTGGCCTTTTAAAGACAGATGAAATATTTGTCCTCATTTAAAAAACCCACACAACTTCAAAGTGTCTTGTATCGTGGCTTTAAAAAAAAGAAAAAAAAAAAAAAGAAAAAAGAAAAAAGTTAACTTCCTCTTCGATTTATCAAGTACTTGCAGAGAAAAGTAAAGTAGTAGGAATACTAAGAATAGTAGAGGAAAATTCCAATCTATATAGAGTGAGGGGCTGATTCACTTCTCTGCTTGTGTCATTTCATTTTGATTGCTTGTTGGTAACACTCATCTCAGAGGAGGAATGTTTGCTGCCTACCACGGGGTTTCATGCTGAGTCATTGCACCATCTAATTTGGAGATCTAAAAACAAGTGTGTCCACTTTGTAGCCTGGTCTACAGGAAGCAATGGAACTGAGTTTGATAACACGTTTTCTCAAACAGGTACTGAAAGTTGCTTAAGGATGCAGGAAACCTCTTAAAATGTTTTCCATGCAGTTTCAGAAAGAGCTTGGAGAACTTTCTTTAGAGGAATCGTTCTTTTTAACAGCCATTCTTTCTAGCATGCTCGTAAAATACCTTGCAGCAGCAGCACACAACAGTGTTCTGAACTGTGTACGTGCTCGTTAAATACTGTTTAGATAAGGCATGCTCCAGCCAACCACACTGTTTTAATGTAAATGTGGCTGAATGTCACTGCCAGAGCACCACCTAGCCCTACCCCTGCTGTTCCTAGCTGCTGAAATCTCCCCGAATCCTGTCCATTCAAAGTGAAAACTATGTCCCAAGGCAACAGGAATCTCTAGAGCAGCCTCAGGTAGATGTGGATTCAACAGTCCAGAAGAGGAAGCAACAAGAGCTACTGTGGCCACTGCTACTGGACTAGACCAGCGCAGCCCCAGCCCCACTCCAGCTCCCATACCTGCAGGCTGGAGCTAAATTTACAGGCACTTTGTAGATTATTCACGCATCAGTTCTTCTTAGGGGTCAAATGTGAACCACCTGCTTGTTTTCACCAACGGTGTCCCAGACTGTTCCTTTCAATGATAATTAGTCACAAGCCAGAACATGTTATGGAATATATTTAAGATGAACTGCCATGTTTGAGCCCATGCAGATCTGATCATTTCTATTATTACCCTCCCTAAGGACTCATCTTTCTAGGGTATTTCACTTCTTTGGTTTCCCCATACTCTTGCACTGGATTTAGCAACACTTAATTCCCTTTTCTGTCACCTTCCCCTCCCAACTCATCTGTTTGGTGTTAAAAAAACCCCACATCAGTTGGTAGGGTATATCAGATGGCACAGCCATCTCAGCAATACTGAAGCTGCATCCAGTGCTGTTGTAACAACACCAGCTCCAGTTGCAAACAATTTTGGCATGATTTAGGCAAGGAGTAGTCAACCCATTTACCATTTGCATGGATATATCATTCTGTGATTCTATATAAAGGACATAAAAGTTTTGCACGTTGTGGTCTCATATCACATACTGTTAGCCTGAGATTTCAATCTTGCCTATAATCGCAAGATCAATTTTAGCTGATGCTTTCAAATTGGATTCTTGAAGAGGAGCCTTGCAAAGAACCCTTGTTCAAATACCACATTCAGTGCTTGCTAAGTAGCTCAGTCCAACTATGCAAGAGTTAAAAACAAAGTCCTAATCATACAGAAAAAAAAAAAAAGAGAATCCAAAGTCCATTGTTAGCAGGGAGAGGCAAGCACGAACAGCAGTTAGCAAATGCTAAATAGGACATGCAAAAAGACTTCCATCACGTAAACAGGGATAATTATAGGGTTACAGAAAAATTCCCACAGAGCAGCAGACACATTTGAAGAGTCATAGTGCTAACAAGGACAACTACTGAGAGAAGACCTCTTCTGGTGCAAGAACAGAAAGGTGGACAAGAACAGAAATAACATGTCAACTGACTTTTTAAAAGAGCACAACAAACATCAGTAGTATTGCAAGGAATGATGATATGGAGCTAAACAGATTCTAGCCAGTGTTTAAAATTAGGATATCATCAGAACCGGTAAAAGCAATATTTCTGGCCCTGTCTTCTAATGCCCCATGACAGTAACCAGGAGGACTGACTTATGGACACTCCAATATTAACCCTGACACACCTACCGGGCTCATCAGGTTGTCTTTCCTCTTGCCTCTGTCCACCCCTTTCTTCTGTTTGTTTGGGGTTTTTTTATAATTTTAAAAAAAAAAAATATTATAAAAGACTTTTAAACTCTCCATTGTTAATTGTTCGAGTCATGACAAGAGAGAGAAGAGTTCAAAGTCAAGTGCCAGAATGCAAACAGACAGGGCAAAGGCATAACTGTAAAGACAGAAGGTGGTATTATAAAGATGGTTTAAAAAAAAAAAACAAGTAAAGAAAAATGTAGGAAGAAATGCTGGAGCTTCAAAACAATAATAAGTGGGAAAGGAAATGCTGTATATTGGTATGTATTTTGATAGGCTTATTCTCTGTATAGCTATGTAATGTTGTAACTCTCAATGCAGCAACACAGAAAAGGGAAGTATGAGATGTAATTGCTCGGGCAGAGTTATGAGGTATGCAGGCATACGTGAGCTCTTGCACACAGACCAGAACAAACGTGAACACTTATTGTTGATTTGATAAAGAAATACAGCATATTTTGTGGAGTGCGCAAGCCAGCTGCCAACTGACTGCTAAATTGAATGTGCCTACAGCCTCCACTGAGTGGTCTTGCTGCCCCACACAGCGTTTGAACTGCTCATTACCGGCTTTCCCAGAAAATAAAGGAGATCAGTGTGACTACTGAACACTAAACGATCTTCCTAATCTGTTTAAGCATTCCTAGTTCACCCCTAATGAGAATATCTAGGTGCCCGGGATATGATTAAGGGTCACATACCAATAAGCTGTTTGAGCCTCTGCCTTCTCTCCCTTGACTTTAGGAACCCTCTCTTGATTATTAGCGGCGCTTTTTAAATTGCATGAACTCAGTAGGTTCACCTTGGCAGAAGGTCCAGCAATACCAATCACGACACCTGCATGGGCAATTTCATAGATCTTTCTTTGCAACTCCGTTCCTTCACCGTGGAATCTTCCTCAGAAAAAGGCTTCAGGAAAACAGGATCAAATAGTGCAGCTGGTATAAAGTGGCGGTGTTTAATTCCAGCAGACCTACACAGACTAATACCGATGGTTTAATGCCAATATTAAGCGCGGAATATCAGCAGTTGTTTAATTTTCTTCGAAAACATGGGCATATCCACATATAAGCAAGTAACAGCAAGGTCCCAGAAGCAGCCAACCTTGTACCTACAGGTCTGTGCTGTTGAGAAGGCTCCTAGGCCAATTCAGGGGTGGTCTGATAACTCCAACTGTGTGTGTACTCTGAAAACCGTGGTTTGTTCTCACAGGCAGTGTTGGACTGAAACTCCAAACTGGGTGTCTGCCCTTGCTGAGAGAAAGTAGGAGGGAGAATCCCGAAGGGAATGTTTGCAAGCAAAGCCCCTGCATTTCCCAGTGCTGTGCAAGCACGTGCCTTCTCTGGCTTCTGGCACCACATCATTTCAATTTCCTGCTGCACTCAGGCAAGAATATTTCTGTTGATCACTTTTCAATGAGCAATCTCGTTAGCGTTAGTGCTTAAGGTCTCTGAAACTGTAGGTGGGTCAATATGGAAGGCTTTGCGAGAGGGCAGCAAATTTAAAGTCGATCTGCTTTGAGGAGGAGACTGACCCAAATTTTCTGTAGTTCTATGAACTGTGGTTTTGAACCAGTTTCTCTCAAATCTGCTCTCAACCATTCATGCTTGTTGGAGTAAAAAGGAAAGAAATGGTATTTAGCAGCAGAGTGGTCCTATAAATATGTTTGTCTTAGTCTCTCTTACTAAGAGCATTTTAATTCATTAGCAAGTCCCACTCTTTTTGCCTCATCAGAATAAAGGGTTTAGTATAAATTAAAAGCATTTCTCCATAGACCAGGATATAAACCCCTATACCGGGGTGAATTCAGTTAATGAAAAGCAATCTAAAGCCACCAGAAGACTCATGTCATTTGGACAACAGACCAAAATGTATCTCCTTCTGCAGCAAGCCTCCAGGAAAATTAGCTGCTTTTGTCCTTTGTAGATCACCTTTAAATTTTTTTTCAGGTATTCATAATAATTTTAAACAAGCTGTATCAGTTGTGAGATTCTTTTTTTTTTTTTTTCGTTTTAGCTGGGTCCAGAAACTTGTCTCTCTGCCTTTAAAGTATGAGTCTCATCACATAGCACAGTAAAAATAAATCATGATTTGCATTTCTCAATAGCCTTCAAATAACTTTGTGGCGTAGAGCCAAACCCAGCCTCTTCATTGAAACAAGCAGCTTGCTTGTTTCAATGCTTGCTTGCTTTCACATACCAAGATTGCTTCTCCTTCATGTAAATGATAATTTCTGCCTCCCAATTTCCATATGGCCCACCGTGTGACTTACTACCAGCCACATTTTCTCTCTGGTAGCTCACGTAGTAAGCACTTTTGAGTCAGCACGTTCAACCACAACAGCAAACTTTGATAGGATTTCCTTCAACTACAGAAACTTTTAGGCACGTATTCAGCTCATGACTCAGGGTGCTTATCTGTCAAGCGAAACTCCCTCTGGGATGTGAAGCACCATCATCTCAGTCACTTCTCCTTTTCCTCTGAAAAAACAAACAAACATTCAGCACACTTCTGAGTCTAGGTCCTTCCCCCTTTCCCATCCCTCACCCATCCCTGGCCAGAGGCAAGCTCTGGAAAACCGAAGAACACAGACACAATTGTTCTCCTCTTCTACCTTGTGCTCATTATATTGGCAAAATTCAAAACCATTTGCTTGTACCATTGTATTTTTAAACACTGTCGTTCCAGAGTATCGGCAAGATCATAGTACTATTCTTCACAATATGTTCCTTCCTCCCATTTTGGCATGCTTTCATTCACCAAACTCATATTTATCTTGCATATTAATAGACATTCAGCCCTTACAAATAACGTGTGTCATCAAAAGGGAAAGTTCTTTATTTTTTTTTCCTCTGGCTTTATTTTTTTATTATACGCTCGATTTTTTAAAAAGGTGCTAGAGACACTTCTTAGAAAAAGCTGCCCGTGGTTAAGCTACAGAACTTAACAGGGAAAAAAACAAAGGGAAGATTTGTATCTGAAGAATGATGTACGGTCCTTTATTTTGTTTTTCTTTTCTGAGAAACAACCCAGATAAAGGACACTTTTACTTGTTCATGAGCTAAGCAAACCTAAGGCAGAGAGGTCATCTACACCCGAATGTTAAATTGTGCTACCTATTCTGGGACAGCTAGAAGAACACCCCAACGTAGCTACTCCCATACAGACATCAGAACAAAACAGGAGTGGTGTAGGGCATGTAAATTCACAGTCAATTGTACTGGCTTAGATGTTTTGATGAAAACATCAATGCTTCAGCTGAAATAGCTACTCCGGTACCAAGATGTAGAGTCCATAACTTCAGTAAGAGATCTGGAAGAAGTAGGAATCCTGAAACATCGTAGTTCTGTGACTGTATTATCTTCAATAATCTCTTCCACTTGTATTCTTTCATTTGCAAAAAGCTACCCACCAAATGTAATTCTAGAGGAATTGCAGATTTTGTGGCCACGGCTGTATTTGTTGAAACACAGAATAAAGACTTCCTCATACAGAGTTAGCTTCACTAGTCAACAAAGTAGCTTGGCTATTTTTTCTAGGAGTGCTGGCCAAAGAAAAGAAAAGAAATGAAAGAAGCTGTCAGGAAGAAAGGCTGGGCAGATAGCACGAACAGGCAGGGGCAGAGGCAGAGAACAAGAGAGATGTACTGTGGATAAGGAAGTAGAGAGGTTTGAACTTCAGAGGAAGCCGAGGATAAACCTTGTGAGAGCGGTAAGAAAGGAAGTTTCTATACGTGCCTAGAATTGCACCTGCTAATCTACACAATGCAAACCCGCAGGAAGTGACTCAGTGGTCAGTGCCTGACACAGAAAAGGAAGCATCCTATATTCCAGGAAAAGGTATTTGGCTTATGTGTGGACATAATATTTTTGTTCAGGTCTTGAACCACAACTGCATTTGGTTGTATTTCTCATATGCAGCAGTTGCCCAGTTCTAACTATTTTTAACTCAAGCCCATCAAAGTAGGAAGAGCAATTTTTGAGGAGGATTGCAGTACTTTATCTGTATTTATATGAAAGGACTGGAGCCATAGTGCTCTGAGCACCTAGCCTAGCCTGGTTTCTCTGTGTATCTTCATCCATAATGTACCAGTAAATAAAAATGAAGAAAAATTCGCCTATTTGATGTTCCAGGCCAGGCACAATGTGAGAAGACTATACTGCTCACACTGAAAGTGGTTTGTGTCATATCTTTTTTTTCATCCTGATTGATGCATGTGGTGGTGCAACACCACACCACACACCAGCTTTAGGCCACATGGTGCTTGGCGCGATTTCTCCCCCTTACCTGGGCATGTAACAATGCAATGGGCCAGAATGTTATGACAATCCATTAACACCTGGGACACATAATAACCCAACATAAAAGAAAGAAAGAAAGAAAGTGAAGGGTGATGGACCAGAATGTTATGGCAAACCCTTAGCGCACCTGACTCCCACGGCTCCTATTGCCTGGAAACAATAATGGCAATCAATCATTCCTGACAATATCTGGATTGTGGCCCAAAGAGGGGGATGATACCAGAACTTCAAGATCTAGCATGTTCTGGGCTTGTGCAAGTGGTGGAAAGTACCAGAATATCCCATTGTCCTAGTCGGGCCAGAGTGGAAAAGTACTTGATGAAAGTAATTTATCTCAAACCCTATAAATAGCAATTCTAGCGAGACCCTTTGAGCTTTCCTGGATTGCAGCTCTCTGTGACCAGCATCTCCCCTGAGTTGGGACACTGCTCAGGCAGATACTTCAAGGATTAGAAGGACAGGGCAGGCAAGTCAACCCTCTTGAGTCTCAATTATCGAGGAATGCCAGTACATTGCAAGTGTCCACTCTAAACTCAAGAAGAGGGAAATTCTAACTATGGGCTAGTTTCTCTTTCATTCATCTCTCTATCTGCCTGTCTCTGTGTTTCTGATATACACATTAACTTTTACAAGTGTAGGTGTTCTTATACTTTAATGGATCCAAATACTTCCTGTCCATTTGTCTGTGCCTGTGTAAGGAGTCAAAAGGGGCACCCGTTGGCTCACTTGAGTCACCTGCTGTGAAGGGACCTTTGGTCTTAGTAGTCAAAGACTCAGATGTGTGTGCGTATGACCCCTCAAGTGATGTGTGGTGTTGTGTTTGTATTCATACACATATGTGTTGATTTAGGATACCCTATAGTAAGTTAGCGTGAATCTTGTCATTTTTGAATTTGTAATTAAGTTTTTGTTCAATTTTGTTAAATCATCTTGTATATCTTTAAATTGGTTAATGATTAAGTGCTGCTAAAATTCAACCTCTTGATCTACCCCATATCATTAATAAATTTTGAATTGTGGCTGAATCATAACCATGTTAAATATTTGCATCCACAACAATGCAACAACATCACAATATAGTGCTGTCATACCAGATGTACAAATCCCAAGCACAAAGAAGCAGTTGGGCATTATGGCTACTGAATCCCACTAACTCACACAGCAAACCAAAGGGATTTTAGTGTCTAATTCTCTTTGGTTCCTCTGTGTAGAATGGCTCTAAAGGGGAAAAGACAGGCTGAATTAGCTGAAGTACCCCTTGATTATCAAAGTTACTGCAAAATGGTACAGGCTGCCATCGTCATTTGCAGATAGAACAGATATAACTGGAATTTCCCTCCAACTGACTACATCCCTATTACCTTAGAGCCCCTGAATGCACCACCTGGAAGTCCTTGTCCTGGGGTCTGGTTGGACCAAAGTCCCATGGATCAAAGGCATGGGAGGAGCAGCAGCTAGCAGAAGCCCACTTTGATGCCACCCTGCAGATTTGCTCCGAGTGACACTGGGCAGAGCCATAGCATGTGACCCTCAAGGTTTTGTAGCAAAAGGCAGAAAGTTTCCAGCTCCTTTTTCACTAATATGGCAGAAGCTTGAAGTAAAAGCATACCAATCATATCTTATTCAACTGCATTTTCTTTCTGGAAAAAGTAAACACAGCCTCTGTGAAGCCTAGCACATTGTACATAGACAATTAGAGGTTCCTGTAAAGGCTCGCTGAACTGTGTTTTGAGTTGGTGTTAGCCCTGAGGATGATAACTAGTCACTGTTCTTGTGAGACGTGCAAAATGTCAGGGGAATATAAAGAAGTGTTGTGTTCAGGAAGCGTGTGATGTGACTAATAGAGGATGACAAGGGGTGTGGTTATCATGAGATATTCACCTCCCTTCAGTGCCTGCAAGAGACGTGAGAAAATAAGTATCTCCCTCCTCTCCCTGTCTCTCAGGGTTATGTTTATCCACTTAGAACTAAGCCTCCAAAAGTTATCATACTGCTCTTATTAAAGCCCTTTTGGGGCAGTTGCTCAGGAAGGAAGTTTATTACAGAGACTGAATTGCTGTTCCAGCTGAGTAATGCTGGACACAGAAGTCAAGTTGACTTCACAGCAAATGGTTTGTGAACAAACTGAATTCTTCACCATAACAATGAATTTCAAGGAAACCTAAAATATCTTTGGTGTTTAAATATAAGGTCCACAAGTAGGACAGGCTACTCTCATCTCTGATTCTCTCAGGGGACCACCTAGGTCCCTGTCTCTCACCCTTAGTGTGAAATCTCAAGGCAGGTAGGTAGTATACAGCCAAGAAGCCAATTGACATCTGCAGGTAAAAATTTTTTTTCTGGATACAAAGGCAAGAGGAGAGAAACATACTGCTCTGAAGAAAACTGAGATGCAAGAAAGAATGGGGGAAGAGAAGACCACTGGAGGGGTGTTACAGCAAGGGTATGAATGATAAGTGTTGGGCAGAATAGAAAATTTAATCAAAAGATGGAACACTAGTAAAGGAGAGAGTTAAGACAGAGAGAGAAAGCAGAAAGAGATGGACTTTGGGAATGGAAGAGAGCCCAGAGCCTGGAAGAGGAAGTTCTACTGTGACAGAATTACAGTTACTTGAGAAAGAGAAAAAAAATCAATGAAAGGAAATTAAGGTAAATTGACAAGCTGAGTCTGACAAAAAAAGAAGGGGAAGGGAAGAGAAATAGAAAAAAAGATAATAAACAGTTGGAATACAAAAGGAATGAGAAGTAGATAAAGCATTTTATCCATTACCTTTTTTTGGGGGGGTCTTGTATGATTCCCAAAATATCTCATGGTAAAATGAATGAAATTTTATTTCCCAAGGAAAACAGCTATTTTAAAAAAAAAAAAAAAAAGTGTTGTGTACACAACCCAATTGTTATTCTTCACCTCCACCCCCATCCTCACGAGTGACCATTTCCAGTAAATATTCACTATGCAGACTGGTCTAGACAGATTTACACCTGTAGGCATCTCAAACCACAAAGTACAGCTCAGCTTTCCAGAACAATAAAGCCCACAAATTGATTTATTCCCATGATTTCCAATAGATTTTGCATAATGATTCTGCAGAACTGAAAATCAGTTTGTGGGTGGGTTTTTTTTTTCCCTCATTGCAACATCAGGAGACACTTGCAATGTGTGACAAAACCAGGAAGCAGTTGGTGGTAACAGGCGATCCCATCTGTGTCTCTCTCCCCCTCACACCTTGTGACAGAACAATTCTCACCACTATCATCACCACCCATATTTTCATATCCATGTTAAAAAAATTCAGATGCATCTATATAACAGACCCAACTTGCTAAAAACTCAGACACAACAGCCAAAGGGTTGGGCTTCAGGGCCTTAGGTTTATGAACGTGAGAACCAGCTGCAAGATTAAAACATATAAATTGTCTTCAGGTGAACAACCATGACTTCAAAACTCTGATAATTGTCACCTTCTTCAGGTTAGAGACTGTACTTGTGGGGGAAATTGTGGGAAGTTCCAGGTTGATGGAGGACCCTGAGGACAGGCAGCTTCACAATTACAAAGAGCCTATCCTCGTTTTGTCTCTGCATGGCCAGAAGCAGACCAGGCTTTTGGGATGTCTCTGCTTAGCTGCAGTAAGAACATCCCATAACAACAGGCTATGCATTTTGCGCAGTGCCCAGGTGATAGCACTAAGGAAAAGGGATAATTTTGTGTCAGAGTATTGTGCTAAAACCTGCACCAGCAAGGCTGCTTACACAGTCAGTGGCATCCAAGCACTTTCTCCCATATAATATTAGCAAAGCACTCCAGGAAAGTTTAAATAACCACAAACTGAGGCTAACTACTTCCACCTGAATAATTTATTGAACTTAAAGACTAGTCTACCTTCACTGAAGCACAAACCAGATGGGAACAATACTGGAACCCTATACACCACAGGAGATTAACCACTAGTGTGAGGCATGACGAGATTTCTGAGTGTTCCTCAGTCTGGGAAGAGACCAAAGCTGGGGCAGAGAACAGAGGCTGATACAAGGAAATCAGATGACAAAAACCATGAAGAAACACATGTTAAACACTTATGAGACATACACACACACTGAAAGCACAAAGAACGTAACTTGCAGTAGCAAAATAAACAAGGAAAGAAGCCCTTGCAAAAAAAAAAAAAAAAAAAAAAAAAAATCAAATGAGAAATCCTCTTTCCCTGTTCTTTCATGAAATACCTACAAGAAGCCATTTCTATCACGTATTCTTTGGATCTGTATTTAGAGCACTCAGAAATGAATCACGAAAACACCAGTCATTATGGAGAATTAACTCAATGCCAGGGGCAGGCCCAAACATAATGGTCTAGTGATAGAAATCTGTCTTACAGAACTGCCCTGAACAATGCTGATTGATCATATATTCAGCTATTTAAATACAGTATGACATTATTGTATTATCTGGAAACTACCACTGGCTCAATAGAATCATGGGACAGGGCCTAGTGACATGCTTAGACTGTAATCCTTCAATAAAATACAGTAAGGCAGAGCTATGCATGTGTGTAGAGACCCATAGACTTCAGAAAGACTCCATGCAATGACATTTATTACGAGTATCATAGTTTCAGTTAGGATATAGTTAACTCTCTTGCTACCAGCTGGTGTACTGCTATGTTTTGGATTTGGGATGAGAAACAGTGATAACAGCACACTAATGTTTCTGGTTATTGCTAGGTAGCCAAAGCCTTTTCTGCTCTTCGTGCTGCCCCACCCGCAAGTAGGCTGGGGGGTGGAGCACAAGAAATTGGGAGGGGACACAGCCGGGATAGGTGACCTCAGCTGACCAAAGGGATATTCCATGCCATGTGGCATCATGCTCAATATATAAACCTGGAGAACGAAGGAGGAAAGGGAGGACACTGGGAGTGATGGTGTTAGTCTTCCCAAGAAACCATTATGTGTGATGCAGCCCTGCTTTCCCGGAGGTGGCTGAACACTTGCCTGCCAAGGGGAAGTAGTGAATTAATTCCTTGTTACCCATGACTTTTCTCACTTTTGCTCTTCTGATTCTCTCCTGCATCCCAAACGGGGGGAGTGAGCAGCTGCGTGGTCCTAGTTGCCAGCTACAGTTAAACCACAACAATGAGATTGGACCCAAGTGATGATTTAATGATTGTGATGTGTGCTTCAGTTTGAAAGACAGTTTTTTTAACTCTTCTTTAACCAGGCAGTTGACTCATCAGGGAATGAAATGCTGTGGTAATGAGGGGACATAACACATAGGTAATACACAAACTTCCTATCATATTTCTACATGTGCACAGCAGGTTGAGTTTGGCTCTCTGTAGTGCAGATGCTTCTGGCTGGAGTTTCTCGCATCTAATATTGTACAGCCTTGGCCTTCAGTTTTTGCCCTAGCTGAGTAGTCATCAACTCTTCCATATAGATGGATTCTTTGGTGTATAATAGCATGAAGCTTACACTGCAATCTTTTCTTCTGAAGGGTTATCAATAGACTTACTTGGACCTTAATAATCATAAAGTTCTGCACTCCTCCATTCAAACTGGCTAGTCGGTTCTAAACATATTGTGAGTACCCTCCTGTTAGAAAACTAGGGTAATTCTATTTTAAAAAGTTGTCAAACTTAGCTGTTAGTTCCTGAAGGGATTCGTCTCTGTAGATTCTAAGGCCCTGTTAGAGATAGCTGTTTCCTTACACATGATATATTGCAGAGTTAGGGCCCTGGTAATCCATATAATTTATATCACCATCTAAATAATCCAGTCGTCTTGAGAAATGTTTTGTAAAGAGGTCTAATTTTCAACAGGGTGAGGATGGTTTCTACTGGCCAGAGACAAGGCATCGTGTATTTTTAGAAAGCATTGCCAAAACCTGCTCTCAGAAACATCAGGCATGGAAGGAAATAAGAGTTATGTGCCTTGTCCACAGTTTAGAGTTGATAGAGAAGCAAAACAGAATGGTTTTAGAGAAAGAGAGAGAAAACACACAAACTGTGGTTTCAAACAGTAGACACTGAGAGTGGAAACTCGGCTCCACTGAAGCTGACAAGAATTTCTGACCCTATGTATCTCCAGTTCCTGGAAAGTCCCACCAACAAACAACAAGAACACATTCCCTCTGATAAGATTCTGTAACGTAGCAAATATTTATCTTTGTGACCAACAGTTTCTGCTGTTTGTTTAATGATGTTATAGAATACTTGGCTCTGCACCTGAATTGGGGCAAGGTGAGCAGCCTCGCTGCCTGAGCACTAACATGCTCTCATTGCATCACATACCCCCCCAGTTCTCCTCCATCTGAGCTGAGATCCCATTGAAGCTGCTGCCAAAGCACATGGAAGGGTTGGCAGCAGCACTGAGGGTAAAGGTTGAAGATATCTTTCACAATATCACCATCAGTTTGTTGATCAAGAATCATGCAGGAAAAAGGCTGTTTCTTAAGGTACTTTTTGTAACAGCTTCACTTGTTAGAGCATTCAGTAGGACTGTAGTCTGAATTACAGGTGGTGTGCTCTGGAAAGAATCCACTATAAGGAGGATTGAAATAAATACTCAGGCACTGGATTATTTTTTCTCCATCAGGAAGAACTTTTGGCTAAATGAATGAATCAGATACATATGTTGATGTCAAAGTGTCTTGAGAAATGGACTGAGTTTGTAGCAGCTCTTTCCTACACATACACTACAGCAAAGTCTGACCTCAAACCCAATTGCAAGTAGTTGCCTAGTATCAGGGTGAGGAGGTATTTACACCTCTGCAGAGCTAGTGAAACAGTTCAGAACCACACAGAACAAACTATGTAACTATTAGTTCATTGCTTTTAGAAATGTTCCTTACCTAGGTTAAGGTACAAGAAGCAGAAGCCTGAGGTAATGTCATGTTTTAACAGGCTAAATTTCCACCATGAAGTCAGAGTCATGATTCTCATTTAAGGTATGCAGCTCCATGCATACCTTAAAGCTTTGGCTTAGCTTGTGTTAAAACATTACATTTCTCAGGCCGAATTGTGCAGAGGAAAACAGCTTCAATCAATAGTTACGTTGCTTGCATTGGGTCAATCAAACAAAAGGTTGATTGATTGACTCACCTACCCTTTATTCATGTAACTTTGAACGAAATGAGGAACATCCCTTAAAATAAGAGAGACCTGGTCACTCTATTCTCCTCAGTCTTAGTATTTCTCATTTCTGAGCTAGAAGAGGCAAACAGTTTGGTTTATTTCCCAGTCTAAGCTCTGAAAACTTGCAAAATCTATTCCCTCCACAGTAACTGTATTAGGAATTATCAGAATCTCAAAGACCCAGGCACCGCCAGGGTTCTAGATTTAGCCCCTGTGAAGAATAAATCATTTGAATCTGGGATGAAGCCAGTTGGAATGTATTCCCTCGTAACCGCATCTCTGCTACTTCCTCAAGGACTGTCCTCTGGGTCATTGTTTAGCCTTTCTGGCTGGATTTCTTTGACAAAATCTTTGATGTAATAATACGCAGTCAGGCAAGAAAACATTATAACATGAAGAGCATAGATCTTTACAAAAGAAAACAACAAAACTCTCTCCTTTGTCACTTTTCAAAATTATCACCATTTCACTTGCATCCTAACAATTCCATTACAAAATATCAGAGACTGAAGGAGGAATAGTTCACTGGTCCACAATGCTTTCCTAGTACAGCTATCATGACAAATTATTTAAAAACTCCTTTTCTGTAACACCTGCAGATAAACATAGGGGAGATTAATATTTAAAATGATATTAAATGATAACAAAGAAATCCCAAATGATGCAAATCTAATCTGACTCTGCGACAAACGTAGAAGTGAAGACAAATTTGCGGAAAACCTTGAGGTCCAGCATTCCTTTGAATCCTAAAACTTTCATATGACCTTATATTATAGTATAAGCAAAAGAAAATGAAGAGGATGCACACTTTGGACTCAGAAATCACCTAATTGTTTGGGTATTGCTACATTTTTTCCACTTCTTTGTCATCCCCAGTTCCCTCACTGGAGGGCATTTGAGGTCAGTCATGTCTTGTGGTTGAATGAACACCATTCCTGTCATCTATTTTGCTCAGGTTAATGTTTGGCATTAGAATGGGTCCCATTCTAAGTTGTTTATCACAATGACTGTGATAACTGTACGTTGGCAGTACCTGTGGGTTATCATTTGCTTTTCCAATGCACACAATAGTATACATATAGTTTGTTGAAAGGGAGACATGGGTTCGGTTTTAAAATTCAAGATAGAAGCTTTGTTTTAGCAAAAAGTAATAATAAGTTCAGTGTGCATAATGAGCACAAGTATGACTGAGTCTATCTGCTTATCTGGTTATGCACTATTTTCTCTTTCAAATACTGTCCCACATGCACTGTAATCGAACCAGTCCACACATAAATCAGTGTTGTCCTTGATTGCTTTTGTCCTCTCTGCTGCCAGATATGTACCTTTCACAGGGACCTGAGAGTGATATGGCCACTGATTTCAGTGGGGCCCAGATTTCAATCTTGATCTTCTCTATTCCAGAGGAAAGAACTGAGAGTGTCTTCAGGGACCCAGGTACTCACAGAGAAATTCAAAACACTTAAAGACACTGTGGTGGCACACGGGGTTGTCAAAGTAGCAGAGAACCTTCCATATTGATTAGTTCCATGTTTAATGTATACGATACTCTTGCAGTGTTTGCAAATAACCTTTTTTGTATGAAAACAGCAATGGCTTAGTCAAAGCCAGATCAAAGAGGCACGCATGATTCACATCCACTAAATAAACACTGATGCCTGATGGCAGTAATACAGCTATTTATATTCATTGCTTGATTTAACCAGTGGCATTCCTTTAATATGATAATAAGCACAGGCTGTACGCTATGAAAAAAAAGACTTGAGTGCTAAACTTGCTCTTAACACCAAATGAAAGTGATATTGGTGGGTGAGTTGAGATGTGCTAATTAACTTCTACTACAGACAAAATTAGAAGTTTAATTTTAGACTATTCTTTGGAATTTCATATAAACAAATAAGCAGGCAACTTCAGTGGGAGTTAAGCACTTGAATACATTGGAGGGTCTGATAGCCAGGTCTCATCAGTGACCTCTGTGTTTCAATGGATTCACAATCTTGCAAATCTATCACTTCAGCTCCTTTGTAGTACCTGGTGGTGTAAAAATGAGGGCAGAGCTCTCTTTTCAATAGCATCATCATCACTGACTAAAGCCCTAACATTTCAAAAACCAGCACTAAACTGGTCTGCAATCAGCAAGTAGCTGTCAGGAGCAACAAGTATCAGGAAGGCAGATGACAGACAACCCCTCTGCCGAAAGGGAACCTGAGTTGGAGTTGTGCCACAGACACTCTCAGCAAAAGGGCCTTCCCTATCCTGCTGTTCCACAGCCACTGGTTACGGTCATTTTGCAGCCAATCCTCTGCCCCTGTTCATCATCTGTATTACTTGACCAAAAGAAGAACGAACGTATCAGTATGAAAACACTTCACAACACACAGAATAATCTAGAAGAACATGCCGAAAAACTGTCGCCGTATTCTTTCCCTGTTCTTACACTCTCCCCTTAGCATAACTATCAGGTCACTCCTGGGAACAGGATACTTTGCTAGGACCTTTGATGTGGCTCACTAGGGCTCTTCCCCCACTCCATCTCTTATGGTATTCACATGGCACAATAGTGACTACTGTAAAAGCAGCTTCGGTTTTATCCAAAATCATCCATGCTGCAAGAGTATGCATTCTGCCCCCTTTTTTATAGGAATAACTGATTTGCAGTGGTCAGTTGTGTCCTTAGGCAATGTGAAAATAGTGGTGAAATCACTAAAACCACATGAACAATGGAGACAGTATCAGAGGAATCACAAGATCTTTTGAATTTGACCATGAGACTGATAAATGCAGCAGGTTCTAGTAGACAACCAACAATAGAAATAGTCCCAGAATGCACAATCTGATGGACATCGTACCCAGGATGGTATGCAATTATTTTGAGAAAGTCCAGAGCTCCATGGATCTCTCTCTTTCTCATTGGGAACTAACCCAGTGTAAAGAGAGTGGACAGATTCTCTGAATCTACTAGCATCATCACAGGAATAAATGGGGTAAAATTAAAAACAAACAAAACCCACCCCCAAAACACTGCACAATTCTACGTAGACAAGGCTTCAGACTTTTCTTGAAGAGCATCACTTATCTTTGTTTTCTTTCATTATTCTACTTTAATAAGAAGAATACTCTCTCTCCTATGAATACCTGAAGATTTGTAAACACTGCTTCCATTTGTGGTAATAGAGGAATGTTGTAGATTTGTTTTCAATCAGTTCTTTTGGCAAATTTCTTTTTCAAACTGTGACATGTCACAGCAGAGACATTAGATTTGAAATCTGGGACATTTTTCTCCACCTTCATGTACATTTACCTTTCTCCATAATTTACTATTAGTTGATCTATTGGTAAAACTTATCTGATTTGGATAAAGACTGTTCTTTGATGGCCCTGTGTGCCATAAAATAGCAGCAGAATTCTATTTCCTGTATTCAAGATAAGGCAGCTTCTGTTTTAGAGTTGTGCTTTGACTTATTTGCTGATTTGCTTGATAAACAGAATGGCTTAAAGACTTGAAGGAAGATGAATACATGTTGTGTCAGAATAACACAGGAATAACTGGGCTGCTAGTACTTCAAAGACAGCTTGTACTTCCTTATTAAAGAGCTGCAAGACAAGTGACTTCATTATTTCTCCAATAATTAATAAAGTAGCTATTTAGGTAACCAGCAATTTTGAAAGATTTCAAATCCTTATGTGTGTTCAACATACTGATAAAAACAACGTTAATTGTAACTTGAAGGAAACACCAATCTCTTAGTTGATTTTTGCTGGGATAATTGAGAGTGCTTATAGTAAGATGTTCCTTATAACTCTTATATCCTCAGCAACATCTAACGACTCAGACCTCCTTCTCCAGAGGTGGATTTGACACTGTACCACAACCCCAAGTATACAGATGTAACAGTGCATTTGCAAACCACAAACTGTTGCCTTGACTCATAACCATATTATCTCTTGCAAAGATACCTTGAAAATACATCTGTTTCTATGGCTTCTGCCACCTGGGTGGCACTAGGGAGATCCCCCATTGTCTCAGACAGCTGTATTCCTCATTCATTAGGAAACCATTACTAGTTTCAGGTAACTACTTTCATTTCCTCTGATCCCTTCTTGTGAGGTTTAGGATCAATCACAGATTCTTTACATACCTAATGCTGAGCCAGACTGCAAATTAATTTTAGGATACTTAACATTTAAAGAGTTTGGAAGGTAGGTAGTCATATAAATTAATTTTATTAAGTTATTCCCCCAATCTTTGAAGACATTACATACTGGTGTTTCTCTATAAATGACTGAAGACTGTTCTCATGGCCTTTATGAAGTTGTTCAAATTGAAAAATGTCTGTAGGCAGCAAATGCCCTTCAGTGTAACTTTGAAAATACATTATATTCTCCAGTAGTCTGGTTTTTATTTGTCTTTTGTAGTATTTGTGTGCTGTTTTCCCGCTTCTGTCTAGTCCTACTTTAAGGTGGATGATTATTTTACTGAACATAGTTTACCCACCTCTTCCAAACATCTGTAAAAGTATCCTAGTTTTGTTAATGCAAACTTGAGCTGCCCCCCTGATATGAGAAGACTCAGACTGAATGTTGGCTGAATCATTTGCTTTGATGGGAATACAGCATTTCTTAGATGTTGAAAATGTAAAGCTCTCCGTGGACACAAGGACTGATTTGGAGTCTGCAGCAGGTTCTCTGCATCCATGAAAAACTGTTGTATCACAACACTGCTGCCCACGCAGGCTGTTTTCTGTTGTCACAAGAGAAACCTTGAGATCAACTGCTTTAAACTGTTGTGACAAAGATAAGGAGTGGAATCAACACTCAGCCCTACCACCCTCAGGAAAGAGAGGAGACCAAGCAACACCTACAGCATTACATTTAGAGCTAAGCAAAAGTAAGGGTTGCAAACCTGCTGCTTCTGGGAGAGATGTCACACACAGAAATGAACAAAAAAGCAATCCATTACAGGCTGCAGCTGTTCGTGCTGAGAAAAAATGCTGCCCGCCTACAGGAAGGCAATCCTAGTCCAGGCTCATGGATAAGAGTTTCTGTTGCTTAACTTCTCGAAAGGACTTTGCAAAGGCACAGATGTGATTATTCCCAGTTGACAGTTTAGGAAATTTAGGAATAAGGAAAGTGAGGCAATTGGCCCAAGGCAAATCAATGATGGAGTTGTGAAGAGACTGTCATTACCCCACTCTTATTATAACCACTAATCAGCACAGCCTCCAGGCTTAAAGGAAAAGGGTATTTTGGCAGCGACAGCCTAGTACTCCCTCATACAGCTGGAGAATACAGAACACAGGCAAGGACCTTATTTCTGCTCTGGCACTCTTGCAACTCCTAAAAATGTCCTACAAGCCCTAGTTCCTGCCAGGGCATGTGTCCTTGCTTTAGGCAGCACTGGAGAAGTCCTATGGCTCCTTGCTGAGGACCCTCCCTACCTCCAGTTTTGGTTCCCAACAGAAACAGAGTCCTCCACTCTCCGACAGGACTGTCTGGGGAAGAGTCTGTCTGGAAGAAGAGAGCCAAATCATGGAAATCACCAGGAAAATGCATGCTACATTTCTGAATGTATTACCTAAGAGTGACCTCCTGTGTCTGTAACAAGTGTTCTCCTCTCTTTATGAAGAAAAGCTATCAGAGTATGAAGCCAAGAAAAAAATATTAAAAATATATTAAATATGTTAAATAATATAGTAACATATTAATAGTATATAAAATATATTAAATAAAATTTATATCTAAAAAAACAAAATAAATTTTAGGTAATGAATGCTTATCTTAATGAACTCCCCACATGCACAAGCTTTTGTGCCTTAAAATTTTATCTGTACTCCACAACATATTCAGCAGTAAACAGGCAAGTAATAAGTTCTAATAATGGCTCCTGCTATAAATTTCTGATCTGCAATTTTGTAGCACTGTGTGGAGGCATTCTATGACATGCACAAATACTAAGGACTCACTGCACACCTGCATTGGGCTGAGAACTCAATTTTTTAACTTGGCTTCAGCTGTTTCTCTGCTGCATTTTACCTCCCTCTGAGATAAAACACAGAAGAGGAATGGTAAAAATTCTTGCAGATGTCACAGGCAAAATAATAACTTAAAAGAAACAACACTGAAATGCCTTGTGTGTGTGTTCCCTCTGAATGGATCATCACCAGCACTATGCTGCTTTCTAAATCACAACAGTTTTCTACCTGGAGGCCAGAAGTGGAGATCATTTGGCTTCTGCTGGCATCCAAATACAGTAGCCAGATGAGTGCCCATCTGAAGAGGTGCTCCCAGGGCAGGGTGGCACTCTGTAAAATACCTCTCTCCTGTCAAGGCACTATTACCATAACACCAAGTCCCTGTAACAGCAAATTTCCTTGCTGTAAGATACAAGGCTTTTTAAGTCTGCTGGACTAAAAATCAAAGAAAAGCATTGGAAAGCTTTGATAACCCAGGGCATATGTTATCTGTCAAACAGAACTTGAGACTGGTGCACATTCACAACAGCTATAGGCAGCTGTTTCCTAGACAGACTTCTCTACATTGACAGTTTTTTTCCAGCAAGAAATTGAACCAAAACCTCAGTGCTCTGCTCTTCAGTAAATTCACACAAGAATAGGATGGTGGTTTAGACATTCCTACCAGTTTCAGAGGTTGTGCATGCAGTAAAATTGACCAGGCGGGCAACTATGTAGACCAGTGGGGACCAGCAGCTCCCAGCAATCACTTCTAGAGTTACATGATGAGCTGGAGTCAGCACTTTCTTGGATTCCCAGTTCACCAACAGATATCCAGTTATTTCACAACTCTCTCTGATTCACCCAAAGCACAGCAAATCAGAAGGCTCTAAACCAAATGCTTTCTGGTCAACCCTGAGTTTCTTGGGAAAACTTTTGGCCCACTCTATCCACAGTCTCCTCTAAGAGCCCTGCTGTTTGTACTTCAGTATTTGGCACCTTCCATTTCAACCCCCCTTGGGATGCACGGTGTTAGGATCTAGAAATAACAGGGTGTAGATGGCAGCCTGTGTCCTTAGCCACATGACAAATGCTTTTCTTCAGCTTATTGGCAAAGCAGGCAGGGGAGAGAGTGGACAAAAGGCCTTTGTTATTGCTCTGTGCAGCCTGGGAGCCAGATCTGAACCTAGTTGGGTTCCTCCAGTGCTACCACGGCTGGATTGTGCCCCAGGGGCTCCAGGCAGAAGCTGCAGTGGGGACAGTGAGGGCTTAGCCTTCCAACACAGGGTTGGTTAATGAAGCAGAGGAACCTGACAAGCTTGTAAGAGTGGGACCCAGAGGAGTCATGCCAGATAACTTTTTATTTTCTGATTTCCCTTTTTCAATTAAATTTGACATTTTTGAGCGCAAGCTTGGTTACAGACTATTAAACTGTGGCTGAGAGCCAAGGAAGGAAAACACTTCAGTGAGAGGAACTGAACGCTGCAAAGCTTTGTCTGCACTACAGCATGCTAAGATGATTTCAGTGAGTTTTGAGAAACTCAGACAGTGGCAGTTTACTCCTGTGTAACAAAGATATGTTTACACAGTGCTTTCAGAAAAGGAAGTGGTGACATTTTCAAGCCCATTTTCTTCCTTTCCTTTACATTCAAAAGGCATATCAGCTAGTGAAAGTTGAGCGCTAATTGATATTTGCCACCAGCTGGGCAAAACCGTCATGATCAACCTAAAGTGAAAGGGTTGCAACACTTGCAACAGGCAGAACATCTAACTGGACCTTTGGAAAGGAGCTGAATTTCCAATTGCAAGCAAATCAGGATAGGATGACAGATTCAGAGGACAAACATGAGAAGTTCCATGATTTTTATCTGAAACCCAATTATCTACAGCAGTTAGAAGAGATCTGCATTTGAGAACTAGATCATACCTGATTCTTCAAGGTAGAAAGCTAAAAACCGAAAGCAAACAAAATATTTTATTATGAAGTGAAACTACCACTTAGCTGTATGGCATACTTTTGAATCTATGATTTTGATACTTAATCCTTAGGGTCCTTATTCACTTGTTTCTCAGGGAAATAAAATTCCATTTCAGCAACGGAATAAAGCAAAACATTGAGTTACAAGTTCTGGAAAGATCCAAGATCTGGATTTGAGCATTATGTCTTGGATATGTTCCTTAAAGCAAATAAACAAAAGGAAATTAAAACCACATGTGGTGGAAGTTAAACAGGCACCTGTAATCTCAGAATGAACAAGTGTCAAATGAATGTTTCCTCTGGAAGTTTTGGGAGCAGTTTTTCTATCAAGTGTCTCTCTCATGCAGGAAGAAGCCCTGGAAAAGATTTCCAGTCAAATAGGAAATGGAAAGCGTTCACAGCATCAGGTGGAGGAGATCTTTGCAAAAAATTTTCATTGCATGTTAAGGCTTTAATCACAACCAGGCAGTAATGGAATACAAATTGCTATTAAAACAACTTATCAGTGTGAGAACCGTAGAGCAAAATGAAGGCAAAAAAGTCACCTCACTGGTAAAGATTATAATCCCCCTTCAGTACCAGTCCATTAATGACAGTAGTTCTTACAGCTTTTGATCACAGTGTCTTAACCCTTTAGCTTAAGCTATAATTGCACATTCTTGCTGGAAGTCATTCATGTGCCAGTGAGAAAGAGCTGAAGGAGTCCTTTTATATCACTGAGCCAGTCTGTAGAAGGTTTGTGTTTAATTGCTGCTCAGTGAATCATGGTTACGTACGTTAAGATAATTATGAGTGGTTTGTTTAACAAAACAAGAAACGGGATTTTTTAAACATTTAACCACTGCTGAAAGTTCTAAAATCAGAACTCCACCAAGCTTGTTTCCCCTGTTCCTATTTTATGTCCCTGTCTGTCCTGCGTTTTCAGCAAGCCAAAAGAAGGCTTACAGTGAAAGTCACTTTTGTTTCTGTGCAAAACTCATACGCGTGGGCTCATAACACATTGCAAATATGATCAAAGAGTACAGATGTAGGAGATAAAAACCAATGGGGAATTACATCTAGATGATGTATTCAAGCACTGCCATTGAATAAAACCTCCTGAACTTTAGTGAAAGCACTGTCAGTGCAATGGGAGTGTTTGCTGTGGAAAGTACCACTCGCCTCAAGACCTGTGCATTTAACTGCTCCGAGAATAATTACACAACAGTTTTAAAGAGCATTACAGTGGTGCAGTTCCAAGGGGACAGGCTCCAATCCATGCTGTCCACCAGTCAGGTATTTTTGTACATATTCTAGATTCAGTTTTACAACAGTGAGTGAAGGGGAAGCGGGGTGAACCTCATCTCACATATGGGAAATGAGGGCATGGAGATTCCAAAAGGGGTCTAATGATTTTTGTGCCCAAGTGGACATCCTGGCAGCAATGCTTTCCAGAGAGCTTACCATCATACAGGACTTCACCTATTCAGAAAGCACTGGTCCCTCTGTCCTGAGATGTAGTGTAAGTGTCAGCCCACATGTACATTGGAACAAAAGCTTAACAGAAGGCACAAAGAAAATTAGGAAAAGAGAGGAAGTGGTCACTTATAGAAAGTTTTGTTCATGTCACTTTCCATGGTGACATACAGATCTCTAACAGTAGCAGGAAGAAAAGACTAATTTCTTCAGGACATCCTCTAGTTATCTTAACCATGAAACCACACTGTATCTCTTCAAGGGAACTGTGCATCCCAACACCCAACATCGTCCCAATTCACCCACAGAGCAAGTCCACTCTGTAAAGTACTCAGGCTGGGTTTCACAGGAGAAAAAAAAAAGAGGGTGTGGACCATGTAAACTCCAAGCCATATGCGCATACAGAAGAGGAACAATTTTAATCCCATAGACAACCCGATTTCAGGCTTTTCTAACTTGTGATTCTATATCCTTTCAAGAGTTTTTCTACCCAGACTCAGGAATCTGAAGGAGAAAGGAATATGATGAGCACATCATAAGACTGTATAGGTGTAGCAATTTGAAGATTCAGAATGCTACAATAGTCAGAAAAGACACTCACACACACACTCCCTGAATTACTCTGAAACTTGTAATTTTAAGTAAGATTTTGCTCAAATATTTAGCTGCATGTAGGGAGAGTGGTTAAAGCCTCAAAGAGGAATCAACAGCTGCAATGACTGACTAATCATCAGCTATAGATTAGATCATTTTCAGGATGTGAAGAGAACAGTTGTGACTGCACTCTTCAGAGCAGAGTGAACTGACTTAGATGACCACAACCCTCCCACTGATTGCTTCCCCACATGCTTATCTGAGCTGATACAAACATTACCTTCACCTTGCCTCTCTTCCTTGAGTAGTACTCATTGCCAGGCTCCCTATCCTGTCCTGCTGCCGTATAAAGTAGGCAACAGGAGCCACAATCAGGACAGGCTTGGAAGATGGAAAAGGGCAGGAAGGAAGATGAATGGAGGGGAGCAAAGGTGAGCTGAGAAGGTCCAGTGCTGCTCTGCTGTGACAGGGGAAGGAGGGGCACAGTTCTGAAGGCAGAAAGAGATTTTTGGTAGTTTGGGCAGCATTTGCAGTGCCAGTTACGAGTATTTCACAGGCTGGATTTCATGGAGGCATTGCACAGAGTCACTGAAAAGGATACTACAATAAGCATGCTTAGATGGAGGGCTTTTTCATTAAAAGCTGTAGGAGTCAACAAAGGCCTCTGCTCGCTTTCTTTTTTCTTTAATTGAAAATTTTCCCACTTTATTCTAATTCCCAACAGGTTTTCATTGCATTCATAGGACAACTAGAGGCTCCCTCCTCTGGCTATGTTTAATACCTAAAAATTCCCATCAAAATCTTTGCAGAAGATTAAACAAAAAATAAATAAATATCTGCTTTATATTATTAAACAGGGACTTCAAATCCTGCAGGAATTGTATTTTTATGACAAATTATTCATATTTTTTCTTTTGGTGTCAAATCAACCAGTACATTTCAACACCTAATTGAATGTCACAGTTGTAACTCAACGCCAAGCAAGATAAAGAGTATTAAGAAAAGAAGAGGAAGCAAAAGAATTCTCATTCTCTTCACTTTTTTCTTGAAAGATCAAAAACTATAATAAGATAGGCCTGAATTTCATGAAATTTGGGATCTGTTTAAGCTAGGGAAATAATTTTGTTTGAACTTTATGGCTCTTATGTTCAGTTTTAGAATAACATACTTCTAAATCCCTTACAACATTAAACACAGGCTTCTGTAATTGGAGCTTCTGTCTCACCAGTATTTCCATGATATCGCATCCAAATCCAGATTATATTTCATTTAAATTGTTAATAGCTTTTACCACAGATCAGAGTCTTTGCATGTCATTTTCTGAATCTAGGAGAGTCTTATTGCTGTATCGCTCTGAGCTCAGGAAAATACGCCAAATATTGATGGCTAAACTACAGAAATCACATTCGTAGGACTGAATTGGCCCAATTTTACTTTATTTTTCAAATATACGGTACCTGTCTGAATGCTGTATTCAAATAAACATGACTAGGAAGATCACGCAAGCAGGCTTGAGGGCCGTCACAGCCCTGAGGGCACTAGCCAGCCTGACCATCCCTTCCTGGCACTTGTGGGGCTCCCTCACCCTGCCCATGACCCAGGATCCCATGTCAGCCCCCTTGGGGCCGTCAGCCCCTGCCCCAGTGACACCACAGCAGGGCTGCCCTTCGGCTCCCCACAGCCCTGTCCTGCCAAACCAGGCTGACATCCCTGCCCAGCCTTGGCCAGTCCCCAGGGGAGTGCCCAATGCCCGAGGCTGGGACTGCCCCAGTGTCCCCCCGCAGTACCCTGGCATTTTAATATCATTTCAGGCCTACTCAGCTCAAAACACCTTGATGTTAATTTCAGTGGGTGTTGGACAGAGTGTTTATTTATGTAAGATAAAATCTGCCCTTCCGCAGAAAGAAGGCCTTTGTGACAATTTATGCACCACACCAACACATATATCAAAACTACATTTCAGCACATTACTCAAGAAACCTTCCCCCAACCGTTCCCAAGCTCTTTGGGCAAGGATTCCTGCTTTTTCCTCCTGTGTCTTCACATGTCCTCCTGGACTGTGCCAAGTGCTCTTAGGCAGTAGACATAATAAACAAGGACTATAGCCCGAAAATTAACTCTCTGTTAATTACAAGGCTTAGTTAGGGGTGCAAATAAGCTAATTGGAACTCAGCAGGAAATGGTCTTATCATCCTGGAA
Source organism: Calidris pugnax (assembly GCF_001431845.1). Taxonomy (NCBI): domain Eukaryota; kingdom Metazoa; phylum Chordata; class Aves; order Charadriiformes; family Scolopacidae; genus Calidris; species Calidris pugnax. Next base: position 8,153,174 of record NW_015090839.1, on the reverse strand, counting down.
AAACTCCACCATTTCATAAGGTCTTCAAAGTTCCAAACTGGAGCAAAAAGGATCAAGGCTAATTTAAATCTTTTATACCCAAACTTGATCAGGTAGCCCTAAAACTGCCCTGTCTTTCTTCCTCCTGTTCTCTCCATCCCCACAATGACTGGTCTATCACGCTTGCTTTAGCTGAGATTTAAAAAAAAAAAAAAATTACATCTTTTATTTTTCTCCTTCTCTTAGCTTGTTTTCAGTTATAATTCAGGATTCAGCTACCTTGGAAGTCACCTGAATATATGGTGAACAAAAATATAAATAGTAACAAATCTACCAAGGAATTCAAGTTGACTAAGAATAATATTTTTTTTTCCTTATTGTTTAACAGTTTGAAGATTTGGGGGATACATTTGATACTAGGCCAAAAAAACCAAACCCAAAACAACAACAAAAAACCCCAAACAAAAACCCTGTTATTATGCTTTCCTCCTCTCTGTTCCTTCAACAAAATGCTGAAGAACGCTCTCAAAATATCTGAGCCATACAAAGAATTCACCAAAAACTCAGGGAAGGTAAGGTAACCCTCTACAGGTTACCATTCCAACACAACATCCAAGCAGATAAAACTCAGTAAGCTGACGTGGTGTCCTTTTAACCAGAAACAAACAACAGCTACTTTGATGCCATAATCTTTTTTTTTTTTTCTAGGTATTTTAAAAGGTAAAATCTGGAAGTTACAAAAGTCAAAACTTTACAGTAATAATTTCTTTAGAAGTCAAACAGAATTAGACTGCACATGGACATTCTAAAAGGTGGCAACATAATGCTCAGGCATATAAGTAAACAGAAAGTACAGACATGCATTGAAATAATGGTGGAGTAGGACAGCAATGAAAGATAACAGTTTAGACCAAAACCCAACTGCTTTTATGTCAGCTATATCACATATGATGGAAATACTGAGTGGGGATGTAAAGGAAGAATGGCTAAAAAGAACAAAAATAGGAACCAAAAGAGGTGTGTTAGAGGAGAAAGAGGCTGAAGACCTCCACACATTCTAACTTGCAGGAGGCTGGGTTATCTCCAAGTCCCCAAAAGAAATGGCTTCTGAAGTTGCAAGTCCACTTCATAGAATTCATTATCAAATCATCCAAGAGGTCATACAGCCAGAGGCCAGCAAAAGGAGGAAGAAACATAACATGGTTAAATAGAGAATCATTAGTCTGACCACAATTGTGCATGACTTCTTAGAACAAACTTTGATGGAAAGCATAATTAAAGACATGGAAGGAAGTGGAAAGAAATGCTGCACAGGTTTACAAAAAGTAGAACACGCAAGACTAAACAAGTAAGTAGTTATTAAGGCTGAGGAGAAGCAGCTGATTCAATCTACCTGGACACTGGTACAATACTTGGTATGACGTGGCATAAGAGAGGAATCATAAAGTCAGAAACTAGAGATTAATATAATATGGGATTATAAATTAGGAGAAGAACTGGCTAAAGGGGAGATTACAGGGAAATTAGAAGCCTGAGATAAAGGACAATTAACAGGCAGTTTCTCAAGACTATGTCTTAGAATAAGTTTGATTCATACTTTCTTTAATTAATCTGGCACAAAAATGCGATTGCACCATTAACATTTGCTGTTGTCTCAGCACATAAAGGCATCAATACAGAGGAAGACCATATTGTTATTGAGAAAGAGTTGAATGACCCTGAAAACAGGAGTGAGACATATGGGATGAAAGTCATTTGTACCAAGTGCAAGGTCATGCATGAAGGTCAAGGGTTCTTGCTATAAGTATATCTATTAGGAATAACCAAAGAGGGCGAAAACATGAGGGGGATGGATGATGAACTCCTAGATGATGATGAACTATCAATATAATTCAGATGTGAAAGAGGCAGATTGTACACCAGGATTTTACAAGGCAAGATATTTTGAGGTCACAGAAAAAAATATTAAAATTCCTAACAAAGCACTAGTAAGATCTAGCTGGTCCATTCCATGTACAAAGAACATGAACTTCAGATAGAGCAGGTGCTATTTATTAGTCTCCCCATCCTCTCATCATTCAATCTGTTGAAAAAAACTTAAGTTATATCTGTACTGCAGGATCTTAAATCATGCTCCATATCTCTAGTTAATGAGCTGCTCCTAGTCACATCCCAGTTTCACATCAGGACAAGGCCATATTACACCTTGCTTCCCTCTTTTCCCCCTTATGCCCTAGTTTCCATGGGAAAGCAACTTATATGTCTGAGATAGAAGGAAGCCATGACACGCTGCATCAGGTTCTCCAATTTAAACAGGGGAGGGAAACGCACAGCAGATATCCCATGGAGCAGTGTACATGTTGCCTAAGAGATATGACTTTTTTTGCCTAACAGCTTGATGACTGAGAGGTACGCTATCAGTAAAACATAGTCAGCGAGCAGTGGGAAAAGGGAAAACAGAAAGGAAAAGGAGCCATCAAAAAAAGAAAACATCAGCACAAGAACAAGTTGCATAAGCTAGCCATAAATTTCAAAAGAAGACATGAGAGAGGGCCGCTAGGACAAAGGATCATCCCTCTAGCCTTGAAAGATGGAAGGCCCTGGCACAGCCTTGAAGTAGGAATAAAAACTACAAAGAAAAGCTAGATTCAGACAGAGCTCAATCAGCTGCTGGAGGAGTTTACATGGGCTGGTCATCTGGCTGTAGCACTTCCAGTGACCTGGGAGTTCACCTCCAGAGCCTAATTTGTCTAATTTTATCACACTCTAAATTCTTTTTAAGCAGAGCTGGGCTTCCAGAAGTTGGTAATTCATAGGCGTGATGTTTTCTACAGCTCTTACTCTGAAGAGTTGGAGAAGAAATCCTTGTAGTGCTAGTGAATTCATTCTATCACTAATGAACAAAAAATATTTCCCATGAAATAATATGGAGACTATTCTCTTGATCCTAAAGAAAGGTACATCTGCTGAACAGTGAGAAACTATAGAGGAAAGATGGAAACACTAAAAGCAGTTTGGAAGAGAGTCAAGGACTCTCTCATTTCAAATTGCCACCTTTGACTTTGTTTTAGTAGTTTTTCAAATATTATCCCTGTTCCTTCTTTTACAGCATCTCCAAAGCAATCAAAGAACACAATACAACTATAACAACAGTGCTCAGGAGTGCTTTCAGAGGCTATATTGAATTTTGTCAGCTACAGATTTTGTAGTAAGGGACAGAAAGCCTGGAAAGATAAAATATGGAGTAGGAATGAAGATTTCTGACCCTGCTGCCAGAGAGCAGCATACAATTTTAAAAATTCAATGAAGGCTACAATTTTGTGTGTGGTTTATGTTCCACTTTCTTTGAAGAGGATCCCCATAGAGGGTCAGGGGCTTTTTCCACTGTGAGAGATAAGCAAGGCAGACAGCACAACTGGATTTCAAAATAACTCTTTTACTATTCATTTTGAAGAAGCTGCAAGTTTCTGTAAGCTTCAGCCCTACCAACTTCCCAGGAAACTCCATACTATTTAAAAAGCAATGGAAATTGGCAATCAGCTTCAAATTTATTGGAAGGGAAATGTAATAGGTATGTTGTTATAACTTAACATACCATACATCCCAGCATTATCAATAATGTGCTCCTTTAGAGGAAGAATAAATTGAAAGCAGTGATAAAACCATCCATTCACAAATTAATATTTGTCAAATGCACATTTAAGGAGACCATAACAATAGCCTGTGATAACATCAAATGTTTTCTGAGATTTTCTGAGATAATTGAAACTTGGCGTCCTGTTATTTAGCTTGAAATCATTCTGTTCTGTGGCAGCAGGACAGATGTTTGGATGTTGGAAACTCTTCTGAAATTGCCAAGGGAGGAAAGAAGAACACTATTCTTCAGCTTTAAAGTAACCGGCAAGCACAATGTGGTTTCTCGGGGAAAGAGTTCTGTATGACAAGATGCTCCAGCTTTCATTCCCATGTAAGCAGTCAAGGTAAACTTCAGTAGGGATTGCCCATGGCCAGATGAAACAAGGAAAATCCTGAGTATTTTTGTGTTCTGTGAAATTTTATGTTCAGATTATTATCTCAATGTGAAAAAAAAAAAAAAAAAGCACAGTTTTTCTGCAGGAAAACAAGTCTAAGATGTTTATTTACTGCAGCAAAAAATAGATTGCAATAGATCAGATAAAATAGAGATCTTAACTGGAGCTAAAGGGTTGCAACTCCCAACAAGCTACTTGTGAGGCCAGTAACCTTTTCTGTCTTCGATCTAAGTACAGAATACTCGTTTGTACTTATAAGGGTTCCACTGCTCCGGTTTTTTGAAATTTTATGTTCAAATTATTATCCCAATGTAAAAAAAAAAAAAAAAAAGCACAGTTTTTCTGCAGGAAAACAAGTCTAAGATGTTTATTTACTGCAGCAAAAAATAGATTGCAATAGATCAGATAAAATAGAGATCTTAACTGGAGCTAAAGGGTTGCAACTCCCAACAAGCTACTTGTGAGGCCAGTAACCTTTTCTGTCTTCAATCTAAGTACAGAATACTCGTTTGTACTTATAAGGGTTCCACTGCTCCGTTAATGAGTGAGAGACCAATTATCTGACTTCCCTCAGGCCTGGTCTTATAATCCTGCTTGAAATGTTCCATCTCAGGCTGGGCAGCCATAATTCAGGGTTCCCAACCAGATATAAGTGGTGATACATGAGGTGCAGACAGTTTGAGACAGTTCCGTAAGAGGTTGCCTTTATTCTAGTGTGAAGACTACCAACTTCACTTCTAAACTGAAACCCAATATTTCTTCTGAGTCTGAATCCTCTGTCATTTGGAGAACAGTAGCCAAAAATTTTGGTATAAGCTACCCGGGTGTGTAGTAGCATGTGGGAATTTCCATTCCTGCTTCTAAGGCAGGAGGCAGCTCAGAGATGGGCACGTATAACTGAAGAGAACTTCAGTAATTGCATTGGACAAGTGGACTGTTGTTACCCCCTTGTGAGTGGTGAAGGCTTACACACAGGCATGCATTATGTTCCTGTCAGAATGCACATGAACACAGAGGTGAGGTTTTCCTCATGGAATGGATGCTACAAAATATCTAACAAAATGAGACAAATTTTAGAGTTAGTGGGAATAGAACAGAGAACTCAAATCTCAGAAGAAAAGGAATCTGTAATGCAAGGCTCTTTTTTTGCTGACCATGCTGTTGAGCTGGAAGATATTTGGAGGTAACTTGCCAGTTGTCCAGTTCTCTATCTGCCATTCCACCGCCAGCCCTTTCCCAATTCAGAAAGGACTGGTTATATGAAGCTTTAATATCTCATTCCAAGTTAATTCACCTTGACTCTTTAATTGCAGTCTCAATATGAATTTAGATGACTAATTTATGCTGGAATATACCATTGTTGTTTTCTTAATTACCTATACCATCGATATAGCCCTAGACAATCTTTTCCCCTTTGACCGCAGTGCCAGGTAAAAAAGGGTCATTGCTGAAGCGTTCTAGGTGCAGCCTCACTTTCTTCTTTTTCAGCTGCAATTGCAGACACCACGCTCACAAGATGGCAAGCACTTGCCATAAGGGTGTCTGCGCTCCTCAGAATAAGGACTAACAACAAAATACACAAGTAGTAGGTTGTTCTCCCACTTGAGGAACTTAAGGAAAAATAAACATGATCAGAAGCACGATAAATCTGCGCGGGGTGCAGTTCTGACTGCGAGTGAGAACAAAATGGCTGCAGAGTCATGTGTTGCGTCAGATTAGATAAAATATGGGCTGATTGCAGCAGAGGAAATGCACTTCACTCTGATAAGGAAGTAAGATCACCCAAGAGTCTCTAAGCAACCTGATCTAGCTGAAGATGTCCCTGCTCATTACAGAAGGGTTGGACTAGATGACCTTTAAAGGTCCCTTCCAACCCAAACTATTCAATGATTCTAAGCATCGTTGTTATCTGAAATTTGGGGAAACCCTAAGTCAAACAAGGAGTATTATTTGAAACATGAACCAGCCAGGCACCAAGAGGATTGTCTGTCCTACCCCAGGACATGGTATTTTGTGTCCTGGACTCAGCCAGGTCCACCATGATGCTTAACAGGAAGCTATGTAACTTCTATTGAGGCAATAGATGGACATAGACAGTGGAAATATCACCCTCCTTACTGTCCTTGCATTGCACTCCAAGACTGTACCTATATCACCAAGGAGGGGTTTCACTTGATCAGAGGCAGTTCTTTACAGTATAGACACCCACATCTGATCTTCCTAAGTAAATTCCTCTTTGGGCTAGTGGAAAAAACATACATTTCTAGTACACAAATCATCGAAAAGTAAATTTCTCAAGTAGAACAAATGAATTGTGCCTTAAAAGTGCTCATTCCTCCCCACTGGTGCTGCATATGCCTACTTAAACAAATAAAATTAGGCCTTTATTTACTCATATTTCCAGCAGAAATGTAAAATTCAAACTCTGTCTATGTCTTCAACATTAGACACAGGCCAAAATAATGGTGCACCACACCCAGAAGAACCAAGTTCTCCTGTGTCGAGAGCACATTTTTAAAAAGGTGAAGTGAATCACTTTCTTGTGTACTACTGTGCAGCCAGTCAGAAACTCACATAGGCGGACGCTCTTTGAAAATATATGTTGCTTTCCACTACCATTGATCACTGCCCTTGTCATAGGTCTCCTCCCTCCTTGTCTGCAAGGCGAAGAACAAGCCCTTTCCACACCATATAATGGGTGTGGAAAGTGATCACAGCCATATAATGGGTGTGAGCAGTGATCACCACAAGAGAGGTTTTCAGCAAAAATTTGGGGGCCTGAAAAAATAATGGCAAGATTTCCTCTCTTTTCTTTCCCCTCTTGTGGTCACAGTCACTAGCTCCAGCACATACTTTCCCTCTCCACAGATCACCTCATCTTCTGGAAAACCGCCTAGAGTTCTTAGGAAAATTGCTCTTCCCAAGTCTCTTGGCTTTCTCCAGGAGGGAGCCATTCAATAGCAGTAACAGGCAGCCACTTTTATTCATTTTAACTCAAGGAAAAAAATCAACAGAAATAAATGAAGGCCACATCCCTGTGAGTGACTTATCTGCAATAGTTACAGCAGCTCAAAACGGAGCCAACTCCATGTGCAGAGGTGCTTTCTCTGTCAGAGAAAGCTGCAGGGATGGCAGTGCCTGGCCATCTGCCTGCCCGGTGCCCTGGCTCACACAATCACACCATACAGAGCCTTGACAGCTTACTGAAGTCTACGTCTGTAGAGAACAATTTGACTGTCTCATCAGGCCTCTTGTCCTCCACACAGCTTAACGTTTCACACACATACTCTGTAATAGACCCCAAAACCTTACTTAAACTTAATTGTTTTACTCCTCTTCAGCTTAGCTATTGCGTGCTACAGGTAAAGGGGAAAAAACAACCACAACCAAACCTGGCTCCAAAAAAACATGTGGCAACCTGCAAGGAAGTACTTAGGTAACATAGTCAGTAAGCCAACAGGTAAATCATCCAACATGTAGCAAAATAGGGAAAAAATTCAAAGCCATAGATAATCCAGCCTGTGGAAAAATTCCCTAAAAGTCAGACACTCAGCATGACCCTGAACATGTGAACAAGACAAGGCAGGCAGCCGTGAGGCCCCACTGCCACCATCTACTGCATTAGTGCTTGCCACGGTCCAGGCAACCTCAGATAATTCAAAGAAAGAAGAAACTTCACTCCAGAGTACATCCAAGCCAATTGCACATCAGGAGGAAGAGCAAGAGCAAGCCAACCTCCTTTCCCTTTCCCCAGACTTAGACAGGCGACGTGTGAAAGTCTCAATGATGAAGTTTGATGACAGTTGTACTGTCATCAAACTACAAGGGTTGAAGGATGTTGAGAGCAGCACAGACAGTCCTTCCCCCTTATCTCCTTCTCAGAGTGCCGGAAACACAACTTCAGAGACTCTTGGGCCAGAATGGACAACTTTGCTTATGCAGGTATTCAGCTCACATCCACGTACAGAGGCTGTAGGATGCCTGCCAGAACCTGAATTAAAGCCTGTGTAGTCCATTTTGAAAATAATAAAGTCTGGTGACTTCAGACTTCCTTTGGACAGCAGTTCAACTATTTCGTTACCTTCCCAGCTAAAGAAGTACATTTCATTTAATGGCTGAATCTGTTTAACTTCAACTTCCAGACACCAGGTGTTGTTACTTGTGTCAGCAAGGTTGAAAAGCTCCAGACATCTTTTCCTAGCAAAAATATATATATACAATCATTGAGTTAACTTCTCTTTGATTATTGTAATAGTACCTAGATCCAACTCTGACTTTTTATTATTATTATTATTAATTCCTCTTCCAGTTCTCTTTTATTCCTCTCTTTTTTGAAAGCTGGCTGACTGATGAGGAAGGGAAAATGTGAACAAAAATAAGCAAATTAAAAAAAATTAATCTGCACAATAAGCCTTTCTGTTTTCAGACTGGTTAGACTATTTATGCATTTTTATTACCTCTGTACTAGTCTGGGAGATTTTTCTGGTATTAGAATTCCTCAATTGAGATACTTTTTTCATTACTATTGTTTACTGATAAACTCATAATTATTCAGAGTGAACTGAACATTTTCCCTGATAAAGGAATGAAAATAACCTATTGGCATGGCTCGAAAAGTTATTTGTGAATTCTACAAGTCATGAGTTTTCAGGCTCATATAGTTTGTAGTCCTGCACAGATAAATTTAGAAGGACTTCAGTGGCTGACCAGTTGCAAATTTTATTATAAGGATTCAAGAACAGACATTATCCATTCAGTCTATCCTCCTCTGTGACTAAAGAAAGATCTTGTCTTGTGTTAGAAAGAGAATCATATTTCCCTTAGCACAAAATCTCCAAGTGTGTTAGAAGACTGCCTTATTTATTGAGTCTATTTACTGCTGTTGATGGATTGTATACTAACACAATAAACAGTGTCTTGAGGGAATGAAAAATATTTCTGTTTTCATTAGGGCTCTAACTTTTCTTTTTCTGGAACCATTTTCCTTCTAGGGTCCTCAAGGTGAAAGCAGACACCATTTGGTGCCTTGCTATAATAAAGTAAATATTTTCTTTTTCTAATCATATTGACCTTGTGATCTATTGCCACTGGAATTTATATTCCTGGGAAAGTCTGAGAAGTTATAGTTTCCCTCTCTAGGAACACAGATATCTTTCTGAGCTCTACCTGATTCAGAGCTAGTTTAAAATTAATGGAGATTTTTCTTTGTATCAGATTCCATATCAAGAATGAAAAAGATGAAATTAATAAAATGTCAGGAATATTGATACTATATCCCAGAAATATTATTAAACTGTCAAGCTTCTGACAAATTCACATAAACAGACTTAAAACAAGGCTGAACATTCCTTGTTTAAGTTAGATGCCAGCTTTATTTCTTGTTTGGGAGCAGAAGAAACTACTGGGAGAAGACATAAGACATTCCTATGCTGTCCAGCAAGAAGTCTCACATCAGTCATGGAGGGACAGACTCTTGAGTCAGGTGAGAGAACACAAGTCCACTGGGAGAACAGCTTAGTAAGAAAAACATTGCTCTCAGGAGGTTAGTGTTACAAGAAGAAAATGAGCTAACTATGAAGTCAGATAGAGCTGTGCTCCAGAATGTACCCAGCGAGTCTCAGGACCCCGGGGTCATCTGTTCGATCTTCCCACAGGCACTCTCCCCATCTGTTTTCCCATGCCATTCTTACACCCCTTCCTGTCAGCCTCTGCGCAGAAGGAGATGAAAGTGGATCAGATTTTAACCTCTCATTCACTGGCAAGCGGGTCTTACGCTGTATCCTGCACAGGGACTGGAGGAAAGCTAATGAGGCGTTCAAAACATGAGGTGGTTTAAGCAAATGTCGGGTATTGGATGATCAAGATTCATAAACTCTCCATGGAGACGAGAGTACAGTGAGCCAGCTAATCAACCAGGGGCCCTAGTGCCCAATAGTCAGACATTAATACCTATAATAATGGGTCATCAGTGTCAATGTGAATTTCACGTACAGGAGCCTCCAAGATTGCTGCAAGGCATTTCATTCATAGAACAAAGAAACAAAACAACAGTGGGAACTCATTACTTCAGAGGTTTTCTAAACTCTTTGGATTGTCTAAAATAAATATTCAAAAGAAATCATAGATGCAGTTTGATCTATACCAAAGTTGCTGAGAAGTCCATCAAGGATCCCTCACAGGCAAGGGGAAGGACAGCATTACCTTTCCATCCAGACTTGTAGAGAACACACTTGTTCCTGTTTCAGAGATTAGCCTTATTTTTTCTGAAGCCCAGAACAGTTGGTGGCAGACAAATCCCTATTATTGCCTGTAGGCATTCCTCAAAATATATCAATTATCCTATCCAGTTGCATTTCAGATGAATTATTTTCTGGTTACCAAGGCAACCAAATATGTATAACGAGAGAGAACCATATTTTTTGTTCATGCATACCTGGGCTGCCAGAGCAACCCTAGAAAATGGATCACCCAAGCAATGCGTGCACAGTCTCAAGGGAACACGGTCCTTATCAGCTGTGGGATGTTGGCTTGCAGAACCAGGAACATCAGCGCCTGCCACAGCCTCTGGGCTGGTGGTTGCCACACTAGACAGATCCAAGGTCTTTGGAGACCATTATACTTTCTTAATGGCACGAAAGGAAGTAGAAGGTGAGCACTCATGGGAAAAACAGACCATCCTCAAATGCCTGCAGTTAGAAAACAAAGCTTGTAAAATCTGTACTAAGAAATCTCAGGGATTTAACTGTGTTTCAGCCACAGTTCCTGTAAGGAGCAGAAGATGGTTTATCCTGGTTGACACTTGCAGACAAGTTATGTTCATTATCAGCTCAACTGCATACATTGCTCACAGACCATCAGCAGTAATTTTCTCTGTATAGGCAAGACTTCAAAGCTAAGAGGAAAGACCAATCTATAAGCAGACTTAACACCAAAATACTTTTAATGCTCTTGGTATCAGCTTGTGTGTAGACTAGTCCTACGTGATAAGAGAAAGAAATGAAGAACATGAATTTAAAAGCTTCTTGAAATAATCTTATTCCTAAAGTCAGGAAAAAACTAACATTAAAATGGTGACCTGAATGGTGACCTGCAGGCAATACATTTATTGTGAACATCACATGCCTATCTCTACAGTAATACTTCCTTTGTTGGATTTTAATGTTTATTCAGTAAGTAAGAAATTCAATAAATAATAAAATCCTTCCTGAGAGTAAACTACAACACAGTGTGGAACACCAGCTCTCTAGACCTATAAATGAAGCAATATTATTCAGGATCCCAAGTTACAACAGGGTTGAATAGTTTTACACAAAAAAGTATAATACATAATGTCTGGGTATTCTACGTTTCAGAGAGGTTTCTGTTTTCCAAAACAGCCACAGCTTAGAAACAAAGTCAGTAGGGAATAAAGGTAAGAATCAGGTACATTTTTGCTTGATATAGGCAGACGGATAGGACTCTAAACTCTCGCGTAGGAAGGAGTTCATAAAGCCTTTCATGCCCAAGTGTGGCAGGGTTGTTGCTCCTTGTCACCTCCAGTTTCAGGTATACTGCTGAGCTGTGGCAGTTGCCACAGTGACATCCCAACCATACAGCTACTGAGTGTCTTTTAGACAGAGACAGAAGAAGAAAATGTATTAAAACATGCATCCTAATTAAACATGAGTCTATGAAGTGTTCATAAAAGTATGTCGCGGATTATGTAGACCAAACCACAATTCAGTTCAGCCACTTTAGCATTAGAAACAGCTACTCTGACAGTCCGCTCCATAAACCACATGCAGGATGGGAGGTGAGGGCAGACAAGAAGTCCTGTCCTTTTCCCATCCCCACAAGTTTTAAGCCATGTTCCAATGTGGAAGCTGATGTAATCACGCTGGAAAACAGTGGGTCATCACACCTACTGCATAAACAAGAGATCCCTAAAGAGTTTATAATCCAAGAACAGGAACAGAAAAGTGGGTGCTAGAGGGTAGAAACGGGAGAGTCTAGAAGAGGGTTAAGATCTGGGTCTAAGATGGGCCAGCTGTCTAATATGAATTACTAGAGGAATAAAAGGGATGATTGGCTTCTTCTTGCAGCTAAGTGCTAATTTGCATTAGTTATCACCCAGGACGCTCTATCTGACTTGCAAACTGTGAAAAGAGTAGCAGTAACTTCATATGCCTTGCACAACCCTGAAGGTTAAAACACCATCTCCATCCAGACCCGGGTAAAGGGAAAGGACAAAGAAACACATTAACAAAGCACAGGGAACAATGCAATACAGCATCACGGGAAAGCAGCAAGAGCCTCAGGTACTTCACAAATTGCTAAGCAGAAAACATCCCTCTCTTTTGCAGTAATTTTCAAGCTTATTTTTTTCCACCTCCTCAGTGGGAAAAAATAAAACCTGACATTCTTTGCAGAAATAGAAAGTATTTTGATGTCCTTTTTCACCCAGAGGAAAACATTTGCTTAGAGGACTGGCCTATAAGGCTGCTGAGCCAAGTTCATGACTCTCAGCAGCTCATTCACAAATCATCTCAGGCCAGTGACTTCATTACTCAACTGTAAAATACTAGAAAAAAAAGAAGTCAAAGTTTTCATCTCTCCAACCTTATTAGAACTACTACACTTCTGAAAAACATACTGCATTTGGCAAAACAGCACACTGCTTTGAAAATATCCTGATAAGGTCCATATAACAAACCACAGGAAGAGTCCTTCAACAGTATCAGCTGAAGCCAGATTCAGACCCAAAAGCTCATAGCTACAGAAGTGCCATATTTCACTGTCACTGTGAGTTTAGCCAGGCACCAGAAGGTTTCTTAAAAAGATGCCCACCCAATTCTAAAAGGTGACCCCTGAATATGTAGATTTTCCACGTCACTAACGTTTACTAGCAATTGATTTGTTTGCAATTCTTAAAGCCCCTCCAGTAAAGACAGAGATTGATCTTTGCTGCAGTCACCTCTAGAAATGAGCCATCTGCTACAGGTTGTCACTTTGAGCAGCGCTTGTTATTCTTCTGAAGGAAAGCATTAAAGATGCTCTTTGACTTGGAAATACATCTATGGTACTACTGGGAAAGCCAATTGACTCCAATTCTTTTCATGTGGTAGCAATGGCTTTGGCAATCACACAGGTGTAAATCATAGCCACATTCCCAACCAGGAGCTTCTTGTGAGGACTCAGTCCATACCCTTTTCTCTGTATCAGCATGATCAGTCTATTTCTCTATGGGACTCTGAAGCTGTTCATCAAACCTCCAGGTTCAGGGACTTCACAGAATCCATTCCGATACCTGATTATCTCATACCTTGAAAAAACGTCTAGTACATAATGTCTAGTCTAAGCTTTAATGTCTAGTACAAGAACCCCTTGCTGTGTTTTAGCCACACCGCTGCAGCAGACATGGACGTATGCTGGTCCTTCCCCTCCACAACTGAACCATGTTAGACCTACCCGAAGGCTGCTACTCATTTCTTCCAGGCTTTCTACACAGATCATGGTATCTAAACCTCTGAAAGTTCTTGCTACTCTTCTCTAGTCACTGTAGATCATCCCCCCAGCCAAATGTCAGTTGTTCAGCACACACAGGCATAGACTATGCTTGCAAGATTTTCTGGCATCATCTACTATTCATGCATGCTTGGTCCTTATCTGCTTCCATATCTACAATCTCCAGAGTTTAGAAACGAGTCCTCTGAGTCTGGAGACCACGGGGAGATCTGATCATGCCTTTTCTATGATACCTGATATACTCCACAGTTAAATAAGAATCACTTCAATTAACAAGATTCTCATCTACTGTATTAGGCATAAAAGTCTTGGTCTACAACAGGTCTCTTTGCAGGGAGCTGTACATTATGGCAGTGTAAAATGCCACCATCTCATTTGCATTTAGGCAATAAAAAAATTCCAACAATGATCTGCTGTGCTGGTCCTACACTACTCCGGAATCCTAAGACATTGAGCCCATACATGTAGATTTATGTCTGTGTGCGCAAGGAATTTAAGATAGTAATGCAGGCTACTTTAGAAGACACGGTGCTTCTTTTTAGATTTCTCCCCAATAAATTAGTGTTTCTGTAACCACAAATTGCACAGAAATCAGCACATCTTATCTGTAGGATAGAACAGTTACTTCCCCACGTTTACAGATTAAACTATACATGAAGCTGCTGGGAGAGCATCTAAGGCAGTTTAATGTGTGAGGAGGCGGCGGAGGCAGCAGTGCAGAGGGAACAGTGCAAATGAAAGGGGTCCAGTTGCGTTTGCTTCCTAAAGCACACACCAGACAAGCAAGCACAGCATGTTTCATTAGAAACAATGAAATCTCCTTTTCAGCTAGCTGGCGCTTTGGCAAGGCTGCTGATAGATCAGAAACTTGGAGCACAATTTGTTTGCCATGCTGTAGCCTACTTTTGTTTAATCAGACAGCCACTGTTGAATGTGTTCCTCCTGTCAACAGCAAACCCCCAGGCCCACATTCACACATCAGAGTGTGCGTGTGTTGTGTGGATGTGTATACGTGTGTACGTGAGCTCTTGCTCATTCTGCGATTAAAAAATGTAAGCACCTACTATTTTCAGCCTGAAAGGCAGCCAAAACCTTTGTGTTCAAGTTGGCACAGGGAAGTCTCCCCGTGCCCATTCCATCGTATTAGGAGCACTCCATAAAATGGCAAAAGAGGATAGATAGTTTTGAAACTTTTTGTGCCTAGAATTTGATGGTTTCAGTTGCAGCTTTGAAGTAAAGGCAAAGCTCCCCTTTGTGCAGGACGCATTTGTGACACAATTGCAAGCTCTTTACAGGCAACTGGTCTCCTTAGCACTGAAAAGGCTCAGCTTTTAATTAAAGACCTGATCTAACTCCTGCTAAAGAATCAGACTCTACCAAAGCTGCTTCTCAGTAACGTCCAAAGGTTTCACCACAGCTCTGGCAGAAGGAAGCATAAATGAGTCTACCATTGGGCATTTGGACATTCAGTTTCCATCTTTCAGAAAATATTCTCAGTGGTATTAACAAGTATTAACACTTGCAAGCTTAAAAGAAGGTGGCGTGGAAACATTGTTCAGTGATCAATATTACTTTGCCCCCTTCATCTTTTGTGTACTGGAGTCCTTGACAAGTCTGCTTTCTGTGGTCTTCCCTGTTAACTGAGCTGACATCACCTTCCACTTGAAGACAAGAGACACTGGCGAGAGAGGAGGACAACACAGAAGTTCAGGTACCTCATAAAACAAAGCAACAATATTTCTAGGTTTTTTAAGGGGAAAAAAAAAAAAAAAGCTCTCAGCTTGCTGAATTTTTAAAAAGCCAACACTTTTGCATAGAAAAGAGGGGTTTTTTTAACCAGACCTTTAGCAAACCATTCTTTCTTTTATTTTAAAGGAACGTGTGACCAATTTTACTCAGTTGTTTTATATATCAAGATATTTCAACTCAAGAAAAGATGTTCCATCTATCCAATAATTTCTCTTTAGGGACCACATAATAATGCCTTTTCCCCCACCTTTTTGCCCTTAGAAAGACCTGTGGGACTGTCTGGAGGCAGAATGTAGTATCAGAACTACTTCAGCAAATGTTGGTGTGTCTTAATACAGTGTACAGAGTGCATTTGTCTTTATTCAGTGAATGCATTTAAAAATAATCATGAAACCAACCTAAGTATCACAACTCTTGAAGACAGTTTATAAAAAAAAATAAAAATCTAGTAATATATAGTATCAAAAGAAACGAAAAATAATACCATGTTTAAGAGAGATGTGCACTGGATTTATTGCCAGACGTTTCTTAGATCACAGTTCATATATTTTGCAGATGCCTGTGCCTCGCTTGCAAGAATTTGTACCATTTGAATTTTAGTTTCTGCATGTTCAACCACTTCCCAAAGCTATATCCTGTTAAGAAAATATGTGCAGAGATTTGGAGCTATGCTTTCTCTCTGTGTGTGCGTGTGTGTGTGTGTATATAACTGGGGTGGGGTGAAAAGAGGGGAAAGAGGCAAAAAGGCAAAACTTTTTGGAGTGGGAGGGAGCAATAAATATATTAAGACATTATCATTTCCTCTTAATTTCTGTAAATAATAGGACTGCAATCATAATACCCATAATCACCAATCTCACTAATTATACAGGCCAGTAACAGGCTGCAGAAACATCAGCAGGAAGTGACTTTGGTTATTTCATTGGTCCAAGCAAGCCCAGCATCTCAATGGATACCACCAAATGCAGCTGAAAGCCTCAGATTTCACATGGATCATTTAAAATATTAAATGAAACAAAAGGATCCAGAATGAAAGCTATGAACTATGAACTCCCAACTACTTATAGCCAGATCCCAGTAACTCTAGTGGATTTGTTTTCACACGCTCCAGGTATAATCCTTTATAATTTAGTTGTGTTCTGTTTGGAGTAACAGATGATATTTTTTGCCTCTCTAAATTGCCCTTGAACTTCAGTTGAGTAGCATGTTCTGCTTCCCCTCCTGCTTAGGACTGTTTAGAATTGCCATGTCCTGTTAAGCAGCTGGGCCGTTTCCCCTCATAGCAAGCAAATTGTTCTCCTTCCAATACCAGTTATTTTTAGAAACAGGAGCTTTTCGATTAAAAAAAGAAGAGGTGCATATCACAAGACATCACCCTTTACTCTCAAGTTTTATGTTTTTTTAACCCTTGTGGTGAATCCGACTCATTTACCTTTCCACTAACTTCACCTTTCCCTTTTACCTCCCACCACTACTGCGGTCATACTGGCCCTGTCTTAAAAACACTTCTAACCTTGTGTAAGGAGGGAGATTAGAAAATCGACAAAGGTGGGTCTGTCAATTGTATTAAAGTCAGGGGTGTTTGGATCTACAACTCAGCAGATTATACCAATCAATTTTCATCCAAGACTAAATCATAGAATGGTGTTTTAAAAATCCAATGGTTGCATAAGGTCCTAGTATTTAAATTTTTAGGAGATCAGACTCTTAATACATGATTTGCAGAGAGCTTGAGGTCTGTGGACTACTACTAAGGAATTTGCATGATTGGTAAAAGAAAAATAAGTTATTTTTCTTAACCTGAAGCATGCACTGCTATTAGAGAGCAGTAAGATATCCACAAGCTGGAAAAGATCATCAGTGGGACTGTGACTGCAGCTTCCCCATTGGGGAATCACTGCCACGTGGCAAGATCAGATCTACAAAAGTAGATGATTACACTAGTCTTTTGCACCAGTACCAGCACCTCCCTAAACATTACACTTCAGTGATACACATTCAGACAAAGTCTTTTTTTTTTCCCAGTTCTCCTTCCATTAACTCTGGAGCAAATGCAGTCTTGGAAGGAGACAGAAATAAAAAGGCAAAGCATTAAAAGGAGAAAAATGAAGTTGGGTTGCTCCCAGCTGTTTCCATTGATTGGAAGCAAGGAATCGCTAATAGGAACTGCAGCTTAAAGTGGGCTGTGCTTATGTTAGGATGACATTCTGTGTGTATTTTGCATCCTGTATTACAGATTTAGTCCAGGAATGAAGCCAGAGCTGGGCAATCTTAGCACTCTGTGGAGCATGTATTAAAATGGTCCCAAAAGTAATTAGATAAATTGAATGAAATCTGACTTGACAAGCAGGGGTCATCCTATTCTATGAAGGCTCAAGATGGAGACCAAGGGGCCAAACAACTAGTGATGGAAGAGCACAGCTAATTAAAGTGCCTGCTATATTAATATTTATGTTAAAGTTTCCAGTAGCTCTGGCCTTGACCTGGCAGTTGAGTATACAATGTGTCCTTCATTTTAATAATTTTCAACATTATTTCTCATATGGTTATGGAAGTACTTTGAACAGGATGTTATACCTGCCTCTTCCACGCTCAGACTAAAATGTCTGAGAAGTAGAAAAAAGGCTGGGAAAGAGTTAAGTAAGAGAAAGTTCAAAACCAAGTCCCTCAGATTCAGTTAGCAGAAAAAATAAAGGTAGGGAACATTGTCGTTTATTACTGCTTTCTAGCCAAAGATGTCAAAAATTATTTTCCATCTGCATGATACTTTATCTTCACTTTATGGGTAGTGAAACTGAGGAACAGCTGTGAAGGCTCACTGCAAGACACATTCACTAATCGTTTGAGGATCTCTGCACCCTGGGATACGTCCACACCAGCACTCCAGAGACACAGACCACTCCAGCTGAAAGCAACAGGAGCTGCAGATGCCTTGTATTTACATATAGAGAATTACTTTGTAATTTCATAAGTGTTTGAAAGAGGGAGAGCAGGGGAGAAATTGCTATGTATCAAGCCACAAAAATAAACAACAAAAAGACCCATCTCTTGCTGAAATAACAAGGAAAAAAAAAGGGGCGGTTAATTTAATTTTTCATTCAGTGGAGAACACGAGATGCACTTGAAATAGCGCAACAGAAAGGGACAGCTACATTCAGACAGAAGGGAAGAGAGGAAGAAGACATGAGGCTACTCCTCCCTCCACTAACCACCTCGGACTGACAGGGCTGGACACGACCCCTCCTCTGGCCATGGCCCCCTGTCTTCTTGCTCCCTTGAGCCCTCTTCCCCTGCAGACACCTGGCTTTGCCCACCAGCCCCTGCACACTCTCAGTCACATGCAGAGGGATCTTCTCACCCTCTGTGCCAACCTGTAGACGTATATCCAAGTGGCCACATGTTTGAGTGGTCCAGAGGAGCAGCAGTCCACAGGGCCAGGGCTGTCCATTATTGAAGCCACTGCCAGGACGCTGCCAACTGTGACATCTCCCAGCTTCTTCTGCTGGAAAGCAGGCCTCGTGCCCACCTCATGGGAGGGTCCCACCGTGGTGCATCCTCCTCTTGTTGCTCCCAAGCAGAAACAGATTTAGTGGCTGGGCCAGGAATGGAGCCCGGGGCTTCCCATCCTGCCCAAGGCTGAAACTGCTGAACGGCTGCAAGTGAAAACTCATTTCCCTCACCTCACATCTTCCCCTTCCAAAAAAATTAATTAAATTGGAATTAAAATTTGGCAACTTCAGCCTAGATCTATAATGACCAAGACATTTATCTTTCAGAGAATGAACTTTCACACATCAAAAAAAAAAAAAAAATCTCAGCTAATTTAAGTCACCTCAATCTTTTCTTTGTGGAGAAGGAAAAAGACTAGAGAATCTCTCAAAGAGTTGCTTTTCTACAGCCCTACTGCTGTCAGCAAGACTGTAGACATCTCTGGCTATCCACAGCTAGCAGGAACACTGACTTAAACAGTTTGCCTATATTAAGACAGACTTAGGGAATTGTGTCCTGGTCCTCTTTACCTTGATTTATTTCTAATGTTGAGGTTTTGCAGCAAAAAGGGCTAATCAAGGGGGAGGATGACATTTCTGAGATCCACAGAAATACAGCACAATCCAGATTCCATTTAAAATTATGTCTATAGAGGGATGAATAAAGGCTTTTCAACCTGGATGATTTCACTGCAAAATTTCAATAATCCTTTTAATTACATTATTGAACTTCTATTTTTGATAACAAGAGGGTATCTGGTATTTTACGTAAAATCTGTAGAACTAGGTACAAGCAGCAGCTTTCTGGCACCCTGCCTCTGTGTCTGAGGGAGTTATAAAGCTTGGGCAGCCATGCCAGCATGCACCATTGTTTGTACCTGCTGCAATTCAGTTGTTACAGCAGCAGTTGTAGCAATTTAGCAAGTAGAACACCGGTTTTACGGTCTGTTTTATTACCAAGACAGATAAAATTTGTTCAAGTAGTGCTCGGGGAACCAGCTTATAACAGTACATCTGAATTAAAAACTAAAGTATTATCTAGCTGAACTCATTAGCATTTACAGGAATGGCTAAATAGATTTGTTTCCCCCATCCATTGCATTGTTCCCTGCACAACAGCCATTTGTCCTGAGCCTCTTTTAGCACCTTACCAGAAGAAAACAAACAGATAAAATGGCAGCACAGACTGGATAAACAGCCCATGGCAAACACTAATACCCCTGCAGAATGTGCGAGAGCACTGTAAGGTTTGTCTACTATATACACCTTCCACCAGCCAGCTCAGCAGATTTGACACTTCATGCACCAGAATGCTTCCCAGGCTTTGTAAACAGAGCACAGGAAAAGGGCTTTTCAGCCTGAGACCCAAAATGGGACTTTGGCTTCCCAAATTCCCACCCTTGAGTGCCACTCATCTCCTACGTGTTTCAGTTTTCAACTCACCTTTATTTTTCCCCCTGCAGATCTGCCTCAGGAATTTGTGACAGTTTTGAGCACCTCAAGCATGTTTCTTCCAGGATCAAAGACACATCAGTTGTGCCCACACCTCTCTTGCCTGGGGTCATGTTCTCATTTTGCACCTCTGGCTTTCTGCAAGGCATAGTCCTACAGATGCACGTAGCACTACAGTGGGGAGTACCATCGCATGAGGGTAGCATCAGTTACAAGTATGAGCTGCATCTTAAAGCAGCACTTATGATGCAAACTTTGGAAATCTTTCCCACATCTCAGGTGACAACTGAGCATGAACAATGCTCCAGCCAAAAGGCGGCTCAGCAGATTTGGGGTGGCTGGAAATCCAGAGCCAAGGAAGAGAGCCAAACTAGGCTAGTTAAGAATAGACTGCAGAGGTGTTCAGGTCAGTTCAGAAACAGTGGAGGGGAATCTGAGAGCTGATTAGCAGACTTTACATAACTGGATAATGAATAATACTGTGTGTAAATATTACCACTTCTTCATGTGCCTCCCAGCTGCAACGCAGACCAAAGTTCTGGCTTTCCCTCAAGTTAGAATTCAAAACTGTTGCATATAACACACGGGTAAGGCAATGTTTCTGCTTCTCAGTACAATTTAAAGCCCACTGCTTCTTATTAAGCACTATACAACATAGTAAGTAGTCTTTGGAATACTATGGGCAACTTATAAATATATTATTTCTTTTTAATTAAAAGGAATCCCTCATATTGACTCTTTTGTTAATACTATACCCTCACATAAATTCTTAATATTTTCTTGTGCTGAAACAGAGCTTATTGTTACAAGCTCATTAATGAGAGACATCTCTCTCTCTTTAGTCATGATCCAGTATGTAAAACGTGTCATTGTGCTGCTTGGCTCCAAAGGGAAATGGCATCTCAGCCATTTCAGCCCACTTTGCAAACTTTTCCAGCAAAAGCCCTCCAATATTACAGTCCTTGGGAGAGCAACTGGCAGTTCCAAGTGTCTACAGAGCTTTGGCAGAGTGTTGACAGTGCTGGGATGCAGCAACCACATCCCAATTCTGCACAAATTAGTAGCAAAGTCAGATTTGGGTTTCAAAACCTTTCCCCACCCCAAGCCTGGCCCCAGCTCATTCCCAGTCCTGGCAAGGGGGTGGGTTTGCTCTTCCAGGATGTTTCTTCATAAACAAAGAAATAATCCTACCAAGCTCCAGCACAGGTCCATACATCCCATAGGTAATAAGATAACACCCTGATTCTGTTTGAGCTCCCCCCCTCCGCTCGTGCACAGAAGCACTCACAGCTACACCACCTCACTCCTGCTCTCCAGCTCTTTGGGCCAATGAAACCATACATTGCAACATTAAGAGCAGGGCATTACACATGTAAAATCAAGTATAGTAATTTGATTTTAGTTAAGAACTAATGAGTTATCATGACAAAGTTTCCCCTCAAGTGTTAGCCCTATGCACAACGTACTTCTCTTCCAGGAAAAAAACAGAACTGAAAACTAAACAGCCACTCCTTTTCTTCTAAAGGAGTAGAAATACTTTGCTAAAAAACAATCTTTTTCCCCCAATCTCTAATTTCACTTCCTTCCCATATATTAAAATATCTCAACCTGACTGATGAGCTTCAGATGCTTGTCTTGCAGCTCCTAAAAGCCTGCTTTTGTTCTGAGCTCCTGCAGACAAGCACAGAAGGGATATGTAGGATTCCTTCAGGACCTCAGCATGCTTTCAAGACTCTGCAGAAAATGCAAAATACGTGCTGTCACAGATATCAATATCAAGCCACTAGCCTAATACCACCACTCCAGCAGATCTCTCCTCGTGAAAAGTCCAAGAACAAATGCAAGGGACCTTAAAGCAGGCAGTTAATTCCTTGGTTGAAAACAAGTCTTCACAAGTGCTGAGCAAGAAATAATACAGGTCTCTAACTTCTCCCACTTAGAGGTTTTCTTGTCTTGTTTTTATTTGTTTCAGGCATTCTAAAATGACAGGCTGAAAACTTAAAGACCAATACCAATGCTTTAATTTGTGATATAAATCACGTAAGCATCTACAGATAGCTAAAAGAATCAAGCCCTCACCACATGCTCCACACCTGGTGAGTATTAATAATGCTTTCCATAGACTGCTTTTTAGAAAAACATCTCTCGGCTATATAAAAAGTGAAGATTTAAATCTGTTGTTGAAGAGAACAAATAGGATTCGTTAAAGAATCCAATCATCTGCTCAAGTACTTGAAGCTAAATAGTCCTGGCTATCAAACAACCTAATTAAAATCTACCTAGAAGAAAGTCAATAGGTTGTATATCAAGGAAAAAAAATACAACGCTTCACTAAGGAATGCACATCTTGTGGAAATTGGGAACAGAATATGTGTAGGTCGATCATCTTAAGGTATTAAGTGCTAGGGCTCAGACACTGCCTGTAGAAGCACGTGGCACAGTGTTGCAGATCCAGAGACCTGCATACCACAGGGGGAAGGAGGGGGTGGAACAAAGGGGAAGGCATCTGCCTCCATACACAAGTCAGAGTTTTGTCCAAAAAACTGTATTTGAATATAAAATTCATTTGACACTTCATAATTTCCTCACACAAATAAATATTTGCACTTCTACATCTTCTGTCCTTTTCATCTTTCCTGGTCCACTGCAAAGACCAGTTGTTTGAAAGACAGCAGGGAGGGTAACAGTGGGATGTGTCTGGAACTACAGTCTTCCTGCTGGACATTTCTGAAGCTCTGCTGGCCATCTAGTTATAGAAAAGAAAAACCAGCTTTTTCCAACATGTTACATTTTGAAACTCAGAAGGATTCTGTTTCAAGTATTAGGAGTTCTGCCTCATTGTTGTGAGGTGTCTTGCCTGCTAAAATACAATAAATACACCTGAGTTTTGACTGGCTGAAAACAAACAGTAAACAACCAGGGTGTGAAAGCACTGCCTGCAATCTTTAGTGAGAAAGTATTGCAACTGAGTTGAAGTTTATGTGAGAATTTGGCATTATTTCTTTCCCCTACTAAATGCAAGAAGATAACATGTCAAACCCTTACTAGTAGTGAGTTCACTCAAGTATCAATCACTTATCAAGCAATTTTTCCTCTTTAGATACCCATTTCTTTAAAACTGGCTATTTAATTCACTGGCAAAACTAATAAGGTCTTAGATCATCTCATCAGTGCCAGATGTCATCCAATTCACAAAGTCTCTTGGAACAGATCAAGTACTCTTTTAACTGCCCATCTGACTCGGGCTGATCTCAAGGGTTCATGTTTCCATTCATGTTTTCATTCGGAAGTTAACATAATAGCACTGAGTTCACTCTTACATAAATTAGCAGGACATTTAGGATCTCCAGTGGAATCTCCAGATTACACAGCGCTGCAGCAAGTAAAATTTTTAACAAGTGAACACTGAACATTTGTGAACCAGCTCCACCAGCAATCCCCTGGACGGAGGGAAGTGAACTTCCACCCTCGCACAGCTGTGGCCTCCCAGCTGAAGCCATGTTCAGATTTCGGGGCCGGGCTGATCAAAGGTAACTCCTCTCCCCGCAGAACTCTCACTCTGCGTGGCTGACGTGCCTCCAGTAGCATCTCACAGTGATTTACAGCCACGCTGCAGGAGCGAAGAGTCAGTCAAACCTGTGCTGCAGCTCAACAAAATTGCTTGAAGCTGAATAAACTGCTGCGTTCTTGCCAAAAAGAGAACAAAATCTCTTCGCAGGCAAAACCACAATGCTTAGACAGAAACATGAACATAAACGTGCTCTGAAGATCCTCCCCTAACCACGGCAAAGCATTCAATGTGGAAACGAGTGTTTTTGAATTAAAAGTGGACAGTTCTTTCACTTCTCTTTGTCAAGCTGAGAACACCTCTCAATATTACTTTTTAACCAGTAATTTACAATGAACGGCCAGCTGTTAATTCAGAAAGCCAAAAGGCTTATCTGAAGTTCACTGAAAGCACCAGTAAAACTTGAATCACTGTTTGTCTGAGCAAGAGCAATCTCTTGGGTAAAGATTTTAGATTTTCCCCCTCTCTACCTTTCTCCTACAGCTTCTGGTCCAGGCTCAGACTCCCCTCTGCCCCTTCCTTCTGCTCCAGCCCCTCGCAGTCAGCCCCAATGCCCCTCTCACAGCAGCCCAGTGCTTTCATCTTGGTGTGTTTCTTCATACACATCTCTGGGGTGAGAAGCAGAGGAGCAGACTGTCTCTTGCTGGTGGAGAGACAAGAGGAGGAACAAGGCCCAGCCACCGGCTGGGTAAAAAAAGGTAATTCCTGGCTCTGGAACAGGGATTTGGGAGGGAAAGCACCACTCCACGCAGCACTGCCGGCCAGCCTCAGCCCCCTTCTGCTTTTCGGGAGCAGCACCCTCTTTCCCCAAAAAGCTGAATCCCTGGTGCAGGACCCATACAGCTTCTAACAGAGCTTTAGGTGTCCCCATCTCACACATACCTCTGCTCCCTATGAACAGGCCATGTGCACCCCCAAGCATGCTGCCACGCAGAGATACTGGCTGAGCCACCAGAAACTCTATGGCCATATTTACATGACGTTGGATCCAGCTAATTAGCTCTGACTGATAACTGGAATAGTTAGTCTTGCCTCAAAGGAAAAGTACTTTGGCCACACGCTGCTCTGTTGGGGCACAGCCATCCCACTTTGGTCCCAGGGCTAGCTCTAGTGTAGCTCCATGGGGTAGCTGCAGGTGTCCATGGTAAGCAGGTGAAGAAGAATAAAAAAAGGCGCAGTAAAATCCCTGCGCTCATTTACCACCCTTAGCATAAAACCAGTGTGCGCCTAATCTGAAAAAATACTGGGATTTTTCAGACATACGAGTGAGAAGTGTTTAAATTCTTAATTTAAATTCTTATTTTTAATCCAGGAAAAATTTCAGAAATGCCCAGACTACATTTCATATTTGTTTTAAACAGAATTTAAATGTAACAATTGCTTTGGAAATTGGAAGTCTCATTTAAAACGTTATCCTAGAGAAGCCTTCCTGTTTGTTGCACTTAAGGAGTACCAGGAGTACTCTTTCTTCCTGGCAGGTTGGCCAGAGCAGCACTCCAGCTGCTCCCATCACCTGCAGCAGCTCAAGAAGCCAGACCCGAAGCTCCGCAGAGGTGCGCAGCAACAAACACGAGGCAAAGCTCACAAGTTGCAGCAAGAGAAATGCCAGTTGGGTACAAGGGTGAAAAAAACACCCAAACCATCAACAGGAGTAGTAATACATTGGAAAAGTCTGCCTGGAGAGCATGTGGGATCTCCCTCTGTGGAGACATTCATGCTTGATTGGTGTGGGCTGAGCAACCTGTACTACCCGGGATGTTAGCCCTGCTTTGGGCTTTCGGACTTAAATGACCTCCACAGGTTCCCTCCAGCTTACTCTGTGGCAGAAATATGGGCCATTATAACAAACTCAATGCTGTCAGCTGCACTTTATTCTTCAAATCATTCTGGGCAGCTTTTGCTTTACATTAACCAAAGCACCTTATCACTTTTGTACAGCAAGTGTCTCCTGGTGGCTGAAATGAAGAAGGCTGATGTTTTCTCAAAACGGATTATGTAAACTGTAAAACTGAAATGACATGAACAGTTGCCAGTACCTTCATGAAATTTCAAACAAAAGTTTTCTGACAACATTTAAATAGATTTCCAATTTCACAGGAAATTTCGGGTTTTACATAACATAACAATAAATTTCAACGTGTCAGTGCTTTCCAAATTTAAACACCTCTAATTTTAATTCCCACTGTGTAACTAAAAACTACGATAAATGTAGAATGTTTTCATTATGACTATTGTCATACAATCATATATTGTTGTATAGTAGTTTAGAGATAAAAAAGGTTAGCACTTAGTGAAAAAACCCTATTTACTGTCTAAACATACTTCATATTAGAATACATATTAGAAATTTCTCATTGCTTTAAGCGCCTTGCAGACACTCTTCCTCACTCCTAGAAAATAAGTGATTGATATTCACTGTGTTTGCCCATGCTCAGACCGACTCACTGCCTCTCCCCAGCTCGCAGGTTGTACTCCAGAGACAGGCTCAGCCAGCTTCAGACCCTTGCATTCCCTCACGTATAACAACTGACAGTCCCACTATGTCTCATTAAGTTGTGCCACTGCCATAAAGTTAAGCAGCCCTTTCTGTCACCAGGACCTCACCCCCCTGTTTATAGCTCATCACTGAGATTTGGGTTTGGTCTTATTTCCATAAAAATGCTTTATAGTTCTCTCCTTGTATTTTTTGCAGTTGGCAGCCCTAAAATTCTTCCTGGCACACACAATAGATTGGGACTTTTGGGTGTAGTCCTTCTCATCTACTGATTCTACCAAATAATCTGTATTGGCTGATATTAATGCAAAAAGTTGCCATAGGAAAAATAAATACACGCTATTTAGGACCTCTCACACTTTATAAAAAGGAGGTTTGAGCATAGGTAGGGATGTCTCCAGAGATGTTATCTCCTTTCTAGCAGACCCCTACATCCATACTCACACTGAACCGTGTCCTGCGTTATCATTTCACCCAGCAGATTTCTGAGCAGCAAAGGACAAACATTTCCAGGCTTCTGAAACAGCCAAAACCCCACTCTGTGAACTCAACAGGCTGTACATTTGTCAGGGACTTGTTGTTGTAGCATTTTTTCCCAGGGAGAATAATTTTAAAAGCACTGCTTACTATGTGGTTTCCATAAGAGTAGAAATGAAAGAGACATTTTTGGTTGTCTGCAGTCTGCCTTGGTAGGACAGGACAGGGGCCACAGCTTGGCCTCATTGTTTGCAGGGAGCACTCGGCCTCCAGAAGAGACTACATGCTCTAGAGGCTGTTTTTAAAAATGATCATCATTGAACACGGATAGGTATAAAACTCCAGTACTTTTTTTTGGGGGGGAGAGGAAGGAATGGAAAACATAGTAGGTCATTTTTAAAAAAAGTGTCCTGAAATTTCCGTTTTTTTTTTTTTTTTTTTTAAATCAAAGCTACATTCTTACATCTCAATGCAAGGGCAGCATCTGTTATGCAATTAAATGTTTCGGGAATATCTGGACTTTCATCTCCAGAATCAAAGGCAATGAGGTTTTTTTTCCACTGCAGATCTATTAATTACATTAAGGCTCATTAAAGCCTTGAAACAAAAAAGCCTTTACACTCAAAAATCCCAAGAGACTTGCTTCCTAGACCTTTACAGAGACTTGTCACTAGAATCAATCTGCAACTTCCCGGTGAAAAGGGATTTCACTGCAAAATGCTGAATCACTGCAACAGCAACAAAAGTCCCCCTGAAACCTTGAGAGAGCCTGAAAGGGTTTCTGCCAGGGCTGCAGCCCATCACCTGCCAGGCTGCTCCAGTGCCCAGCGTCGCCCTGGACAGAGACCCCATCACCTTACACTTTGGCTCCAGCAGGTAAGGAAGTCCCGAGAGCCTGAGGTGAGGCCAACTCTGACATAGCCTCCTCCTCATCATGCTTTTTGTCTGCACATTTGGCTACCTAGGACTAAAAGGCAATGCAAAAGGCCTCTGATAAAAGTATTAGAAGTTGCTTACCATTCTCTTATTCTGAGCATTGATGTAATTGATAAGCAAGCAGCAGACACGAGAGGATGGTTTTTGCCATACCCGCACTTTTTGGAGGGGGCCTGACTAAAATACAAAACTCCCAGGAGAGGGCAAATCTGCATCTGACTGAGCAAACTCTGCCTTCCCGCTTGGGCTCTGTGGAATTATCACAAATTGTCAACAGTGCTTTGTGTTCAAGGAAATCAGGAACTGGGAGAAGCGTACCATACAAACATCTCAAAGCAGAGGGCCACAATTCTGATTTACAGTGAATATCTCTGGCTAATCTGTGTTAGAAGATGATCTGTGTGAGAAGATGAGAAGAAATGCTTGCTGTTCCTTACTTGGTTGTGGCAGCACAGGAAACGTGTTCAGAAGAATACCCTGGGCTGTATTTTATCTGCTGAGAGCAAAAACTGAATGCGTCTCTTTTTAAGTAAAATTCTGCGTGGATTTATATCAAGAAGCGCCACTGAAGTCAGCAGACCACATCACTCCATCATGGAAGACCATGGATTTTCCACTGATTGCATTGGCAGGTGCAAGTTTTCCTATGCCTGCAAAAGTCCCTGAGCTTTTTGAAGCTCCTGTAGTGCTGGCCCCCCAAGTCAGTTCCACAGAGCGTAACTCAGCACAGACTACAATGCTAAGGACAGAAGTCAGGAGGAAAACGGAGAGGAAAAAAAAAATATTACTGAGTATCCTTTGAAAATAGACTGAAATTATACTTAGATGTTGCAAAGATATCTCATTGTTTTTGTTTCACATTTAATCTTAGAGGTAAACAAATCTGCTATAGCAGCGTGGTTGCTTCATTCCCCTTTCCTTCCCCCTTTAGGGCTTTCTTTGGGAGCCACTTTCCTGGAGCTGCCTTGCAAGCACCTGCTTTGCTGCAGTTCAGCCAAAACCCCCACCCTTGGAAAATAAAGGAGGAATGGGGAAGAGCTGCAAAAGATAAAGCTACGCATAATTAATTGTAACTAATGATTGCAACTGCATTTACAAAGTTAGAGAGTGTTATCGTTCTGAGGGCGGAGAGAAAAAAATAATGATGTGGAATGCATCCTTTTTTATGGCTGGTTTAAAACCCCCACTGACACTGAGCTTTAAACATAAGAAAGAGACTTACTGTACTTATAAGTACAGGAGCTGGCAAAATGCCATCATACGTTTTAAAAAGGAGAAGTCAGTAACTCTTTAAAAAACATGCAGTCAACATAACACCTCAGAAAGTGGAGGTGACTGTTTGTAAGAGAACACCAAGTTCCCACACTCGTCCTGAAAAACTCCCCCTGCCCTGTTACAAGCAGCTTCATTCCAGGGTGAACGTGCCATCTTCTCGTACGAGAACACAAAGAAAAAGCACAGCACGGCAAAGCAAAGTAAGAATGCACATTACTTCTAGTCCACGAGAACAAATGTTAAAAGGCGAGGATTGTGCCAAAAATCCCTCTTAGTGTCACGTAAAGACTTACTGAACAAAGACTGTTTGTCTCCACTAAACTTTTTTCCTATACCTCGTACTTGGCATGTCAAAGGTTGTTGGGAAAAAAAAAAAGCAAAATCATATTCAAAGCTTTGTTTTTTTCCCTGCTTCCTTTTCATCTTTAGGATGTTGAAAACTCAGGTACTATCTTTGCATACACCACTATTCATCTTTAATTTAATAAATGATCTCTTCAATGTATTAATGGTTAGCAGTGCATATAAATTAGCATTTATAAAAATCAATTACATTGTGGCATAAGACAGAGGAGAAACCAAGACCTTCATCACTGGATCATTTGTATTTATCTGTTAATTATAAACCTTAATTGTCTCTTCTTATCAGATTAATTTGCATAAATTGCATAAGTTTAACGTTTAACAGGTTTTAATACCAGAATACAATTAGTCTTTAAACGTTCTTTCTTGAAATATTCATTATTAATTATAGCAGTAAAATTAGAAGTTCTGATAATTGACCTTGGCTTCTCCTTGGCTCATCATCATCTGTCCATTGAGGTCATTTATCTCATGATTATGCATGCTTTGTGGCTTCTTATTACTGGTGTGCTCAGTTTTAATTGTACTTTATAGCCTGTCAGATTTCTCTGAATTTTGACTTAAAGCAGAGTATTATGTAGGGTTCCACAAAAGTGGACCTTTTATAGTATATTCATCCTCTTAGCATACCTACACGTAGCGACACAGTGGGTGACCAGACTTTCTGTACCTAGAATATCTGGACTATTAGGTACAACTATTTCTATGCTGGTGAAGAAAGCCTTGTTTTCATTGGATGACTTATGAAGTAAAAGAGACATGTAAGCTCCCAGGTAGCCTTGGAAAAAACAGAATTAAACAGCTATTATGTTTGACAGGTCATCTACTGGTCTCTTGTTCTTCATAACTGACCAGACATCTCAAACTGCCCTTTTCACTAGCTTTTTCTTCAGAGACTGTGGTTTACTGAGCCCAGGAGGTAATGAAATAAGAGAAGAGATGGGCAGGACGAAGTACTGACAGATGTATTCAGTTGAATTTGGCTGACTTGAATGTAAAGATTTTTTTGAAAATTCATGCAGTGCAGAGGTGAAAACAAGTGTGTTTTTTCCTCTGTGGGATCATTCACTAAGTCTCACATACAGGGATTTACTGTACTGGATTTTTCTTCCAGTTAAAATTATTTATATTATTCAGTTAAGAAAATATTTTAGATATCATCAGATATGCTTCCAAGGAGAGAGATTAATATTTAAGAAACATTAAACAAGACTTTCTTATATTGTCTACAGCTGCTATTATTAAAATGCTAAAGGTGCCTCAGGTTAATAGCTTCTGAATTCAGTGCATATTCTCTTAACGAGTGAGCTCTGGCACCAGAGTTTCCTGGGAAGTTCAATTTCTGAATTCAAGTAAAATCTGAGAGTGATTCGGTGCAAACCATTTCTCTGCACCAGGGGCTTTCTTCTGCTGGGATTTCCCATATGTATGACTCACTGGAAAAAAATTCAGTACTGAGTGCTATTGTCACTACACCCAATTTGGTGTGCCTCCATCATAGCACAGGCTGTCTGCAAGAGCACACAGCTTACAACTCCTATATCCGTATCCCAGGGGTAGCCTAAGGCGAGCTGGTCAGATGACTATTAGGTTATGCAAAGTAGGAGCAATAGCAAATAGCAGCAAATTGCCAATGCTTCTTCACACAGTCATATAGATGCCTCTAACTGAAGGAATGCGTCAATCAATTGTTTGTTAGGTCTTTCACCTTGGTAATAACTTGAGGCTGCTTCTTGATCCATAAAAGGAGACAAATACTTGCCACTGGCGTGGAGAGCATTGCCTTTCTTCCCCCCTCCACCATCTCAAAGCCAGATTGCTAGAAAATGCTTCACTTGAACAACACCTTGGTGCCTGATCTACTAGATGGACATCCTTTATGCAAATAACCACCTTGATATACAATTAAAAGAAGGGTGGCAGTATCTTGGACATGCCATTCTTTCATCCCTCATCTCGGGAGAGGAGCCTGAAGCAAGCAGCATTCCTCTCTGCCACCTAAGGTGCTCTGCAGAAATATTAAATAATATTTAGAAATATTCTTCACTGTGAGGGTGGTGGAGCACTGGAACAGGTTGCCCAGGGAGGTGGTCGAGGCCCCTTCCTTGGAGATATTCAAGGAGAGGCTCGACGAGGCCCTGGGCAACCTGGTCTAGTTGGGGGTGTCCCTGCTGACTGTGGGGAGGTTGGACTAGATGACCTTTGGAGGGCCCTTCCGGCCTGGGAAATTCTATGATTCTATGATTCTATAAAGATGCCTGATGCGGGCGACGTTCTGCCGAAGAGAGTCCTCAGCACAGGGCGATCAGAAACAGGGCCGGGAAGCAGTGCCTTGCACGTGTGCTGGACCCTCTCCAGCGGGGGATTCCAGTTGGGCTCTTGCCATACTTGAGAGTTCCTGTTCCTCTGCCGCTCACGTCCCCCGGGCCCAGCTCTCCCCAGGAGCACACGTTAGCAGCGCTGCCCCAGCCAAGGCAGGAACAAACAACAATACACAGGTACCTGCAGCTTCAGCATCCGCTACCTCCCGCAGCAAGAGCCAAAACCCTTAACAACAATCCCGCCTGCCTTAATAGCTATAACCTACTCCCTTTGTTGTGCAACGTGAACATTAAGACGTGACAGAAACCTGCAGACTGTCACAGGCTGTTTTAAAGGCAGTTTTCTGTTACTCTCACCCTCTATATGGTTTCCTTCAGAGGAAGCCGATCTAACCACAACCCGATTGTATTCCAGGCAGATCTATTATCGCCGTCCAGCAGCGCCAGGCACGTGGCAGCACGCTGTTGAAACACCCGCACACGACAGGATTGTGGTCAGCTCACCGCCTGCCTATCTGCGGCACATCTAATCCCTCCCTAATCACACACTGTCAGATGATAGTCACTCTCTCAAGCTGCAGGCAGCGTGGGCAGTTTCAGGTAATTAAGTGTGATATTTCGGGGCTTTTCTGTACAAAGTTCACCTAGCAGAAAATGTTTATGTTATGGTTATATTTTTTTGTGATTCTGGCTACTGGCCAGTTAGCAGTAGCAAAAAAAGAAGGTGGGCAGCCAGGATAACCCAAGTGCTGTATTCAGTCCATGCTCCCTGTGATTTCGTGAGCCTTCTGTCAAAGCTGTCACATATGTTTTTCTTGGACTACAGATTTTCCTTTCTATCTATCTACAGAAACTCACTCAGCAGGCTTTTCAGCTGCTGGGCTCAATGCCTGTAATTTCATTTAAAAAAAAAAAAAAAAAATAAAAAAAATCAAGGAGAGAATCTGCAACACTGGAATGTTTGGCTCTTTTTGTGGTTCAGATCATTCAGATCTAGGTTGTCCAGACTGCCTCCTCTGGGTATGCCATCAGCCTCCACCCTTTCCCCCTCTGCAAAATACCTCCCTCTAAGTCTGTTGTCTGAGTCCCTCTGCTGCCGCTGTGGCCTGCGTGCCAATGAGTTGCAAATGCACCTCACTTCCACTGACCTATTTATCTCCCTCCATCTATTCCCACTCCTTCATCTGTCTTCTCTGACATCCCTACATGGATGTCCAGGGACATCTGAAATTGAAAGGTTCTTTCTAGTCAAACTGCAAAGATTCTGCTCCCCCCCTCCCAATCACAGTTTCTTTTCCACTTTGAGTAACCCCTTTCTGCATGTCCTTTTAGACTCAGCTATCAGAGTTGTTGCCGAGATATTAAACCACATCGTCATTGTAACTTTGCGTTCACTTGTCAATGCTGCTGGAAACACCAGCCGCCAAAATAATTGATACAGTGAAAAAGGGAAATTATGTCATCCCCATCCTCATTTCTGCACATTCCCTATTGGTTCTCTACCTTTATGCATCTTAAGTTGTACGCACATCACATTCCTACTTGAAGCAGCCAGGAAGATGGAAAGCTACTTTGTGCATACAGTTAGCACAGAAGAAAACATGTTCATACAATTAATTGCACAACTTTCCCCAGCCCCAACCTGTGCATCGATGTCATTACCCAGAGCTGTAACCGCTTTGAAGCGAGAACTGCACCACTGGTTTGTGCAGCGGTCAGGGTTCAGCCCTGCGGCGTGTGTCTGAGGATGACCGCTGACACAACGATGACCACGCCGATAACAAAGAATAATTGCTCCCAGTTTCTTAAGGTTACCATTCATAAATAATCCATTTAAGAACACCTGTTACATCTGCTGTGAAGAACTCTGGCATTTTTTCAGCTGTTAGCTTTGTGCAAAAAGGCCAACCTTTCATCAAGATAATTGGAACTTCTTAGAAGGCTGTTTCAAGAGGCAGTGTGGGGTGGGTCTCTGGACAAACTAGACCCAGGTGACTTTGGCTCTAGACTGTAGAAGACAGAGGTCTTACTCCAATGCCAAAGCTGTAACAATAGTTCTCAAATTCCTTTGCAGTCAACCCGACTGCATTCATCCAAACATAACACAGGAGAAACAGGTTTAACCCCGAAAGCATATTTTACTAGTCTCAATTTTAAGAGTTTTTCCCCGTTTGCCTCTAGAACATACTGACAAATACTAAATCCTTTTTTGTGGCCGTGTAGAGCCCCATCTATTACATTCATGGAGAAAAAAATCTTGTGCTGATTTCTAAGAAAACAGAGGCCGAGTTTGTTTTCTTAGTCTTACAGCTATGTGACAGAATACTCCAGTTTCTTTCTTTTCCTGGAAAACAAGCAGGTTTCATGTTTCCTCTGTGTATAATAAAAGCAGTTACCCTCTGGCCAACTCAGATTGTTGTTTCTGAAAACTGTTTTTCTCTCTGTTTTTATTGGGCAATGTAATTATTTGAATTGCAAGAGCACTGTCTGAACAAAACCTGGGATATCAAACCTATCAACTCACAGATTTCCTAGACAGTCAGGAGCTGTAACAAAGCTTTCTATCTTTTTCTTTGTATAACAAGCCAATAAAAGTGCAGTCACTGAAAGAACCAGTTTGTGATGTTGAGACACGTGCATTTTAAAACCCAGTAAACCAGTTTTTATAAGGAACTTTAATATTTAATGTGCAGATTAAATGCATATTTAAAAACTCATGCAAGCATGCAACTCATGCAAGCAGTAACCATACTTTGCTTTAATACAAGGTCCCTGTCACGTCAGGAGGATGAAGCAGGGAAAACAGCATTCCTTGGTGACTTTATAATCCTTGCAGCTGAGATGGATATCAGATCCCTGCTGCATCACACAGAAAGTTTACATTCAGCTCTGAAAAAATGCTTACTTCTATTTCAGACCCCTGACAAAGAAAATAGTTAGCAAGAGAATTACGGACAACAGGCTTACCATCAAGTGACAAGGGCAGCACTGTCCCCTGCAGTGTGTAAAACAGAAAACCAGTCTGTATTCTGCTCTAGAAAAGCAGGCAAAGAAAATGAGAGACGGGGGAAATCCCCCAAAGCAGCTAGGTCTTGTTTAGTTTAAAAGCAGGTAATAAGTGTATCAGGAAAACTGGGGCAATGTAGTCACACTCCACCACTTCAGGTATCTCCTGAAGCAAGAACTGGCATGAGATCTGCTTTGCAAGAACAGGCGTGGTATGATATTCTGATGCATGTGACACTTCTCACTTTTTTTTTTTAGCCTCTCTTGTTCCCCCTCAGATGCCGCTGTGCAGAGCTCCTCTACCTTAGCAGTAACATGTCTAACTAAAACCTTAATCATTGCACTCCAGAATACATCTAACCTGTGCTGGTTCTCTACGCTCGCGTTCTTAGTCGAGGCCTTCCCTAAAACTTCTGAGTGGGAAAGACTGAGAGCTAAGTGCTGCTGCATGTGGATCCCCTTCTTAAACCACTTAGAAATAATTGGTCTAACGTTTCCAGGAATCCCACCCCAGGCTTCTGAGAAAAGCAGATGAATCTTCTACATTGAATTTTTAAATTTAAGAAACATGTTTTGATTGAGATAGCTCTGCTTTTTGATTAAAGTAAAAAAACCCAAAACAAGTGGAGCAGAGCCTCTCAATAACACCAAACTTGTCACTTTACAAAGCATGCAATAATTTAACACTGTGTGCTCACCATGCATGAAGTAACAAGTGTTTCATATTAATGCTGTATTCATAATGGTATATCTGAACTGCATAAACAATAGATAATTGAGTCAAAAACGAAACAAAATAAACACACTTCTTCGGAGTGTAGAGTTTGAGTAGAAGGATTAAAAGTGGTCTGAAGTTAGTATTCATGAGCCTCCCTTTATCAGGTGGTAAATCAGATACATCCCATAAAAGTTTGCATCATACCAGTGGCTTCAAAGAGCTTACACTGATTCAAAGCATCCCATAGCATTCACATTTTGACACTTTATAATAAATATTTGGACTTTATTGTCCTTCATAACTCATGAACACTCACAGCCAGATTAAAAGTATTAAGGCTCCTAACTGAACTGAAATGCCTGACATTTTCTTGATTTCTGTGTACCTTTAGACACAAGGGTGGAAGTCACAAATGGATCTGAGCTTCAGCCAGCCACTACTCCGTGATACCTACAATTCTATTTATAACCAAATGTAATGTAAGGAAATGGAGGTTTGGGAGTTGGAACTTGATGATCTTTAAGGTCCCTTCCAACTCAAACCATTCTATGATTCTATTACATATAATCAGGATGAGAAGAACAGAAAAGGAAATGGGTTTTGTTTGAAATAAAAAAAAATAAATCTAAGGTTTCATAATGAAGATTACTTTTGCCAAGGATGTGGATGGGAGGAAAAGACATTAAACAACCCATCAGGTGATCTAAAATAAAGACAAAAACTACATTAACCACAGGCAACCTTTCAGGCAACTATCAGCACCAAGGGCCAGTAATTTTGGATTTAACAGCTAAGAAAACAAAAGAGACCATGAAAGAATATTTGCACATCCTATTTAAGTGTAAGACTTAACTGAAGACATTGAGGTCTCTGTCAAAATTAGTGACATCCTAGAAGCTGCATTTTCCATTAGCTGCAGGAAAAACCTTTCAGCCGTATTGAATGGCAATAGCTATTATACATGCTTGGATGAGGCAGCTTCATTTCTCATTTATCAAGCTGGTTTCCTCTTTACAAACACCTCTCTATCCAAGTGCTTAGAAAGCTACTTTTAAATTCTCTTTTATGTTTTCAGAGGTGCATGTTAGGTTCGCAATTTTTATCCAAGACAGTAATTTTAAACTGATGAACCTTTAGCTGTGAGGATCTAAAGGTCATTTAGGGAGCGCTGTTTTCCACGTAGCTGATTCTCACCATATACTCAACTTCTAGGCAGTTGATTTACTTCTGCACATAACCAATCTGTTCCTTTCCTGTCAGAAAACATTTTTATTTTACTCCAGTCATTCTCACACCTCACTGGCTGCTTGGGCTAAAAATTATTTTCTTAGATGTATTCAGTCTTTCCTTTCTCTGCTGTCACTACTTCAAGTGGAAAAGGATTCCAATATCTGGGTAATTTACCACATTCCCAGGTATTCCTCCAGCCCACCACAGTCTGGTGGAAACACCAAGGAGGGTGGTAATACAAGCACCACAGACCTGCAGAATTTATCACCCCTCTTCCCGATTCACTAGTGATGTTTTTGCTGTTCCTGCTAGTCTCAAGAATCGCAGAGAATTTATTGCCTTAGTGCTGTGTTGCGGCTTCAAAATCTGAAAAGTAACTTTGTGTTTCAGAAAAATG
Source organism: Calidris pugnax (assembly GCF_001431845.1). NCBI lineage: Eukaryota > Metazoa > Chordata > Aves > Charadriiformes > Scolopacidae > Calidris > Calidris pugnax. The sequence goes on along the minus strand of NW_015090839.1, from coordinate 8,116,186 downwards.
TGCTCTCCTGTTTTCTGAAGCTTGAATGATCTAAGTGCAGGTTTTTCATTACTTGTGTCACTGAAATATAATTCAAACTCCATAGAAGTTTCTAGTAATCAAATTTAAGGGAAAAAAAATAGTTTTGAAGGTCCAGCCTGTTTCTAACCCCACATCTTATTCAGCAGGATTTTTAACTAAAATTTTTGACATACAGTGATTTACATCTAACTTAACAAGAACAAAAAAAGTAAATAATAAGAAAATGCTGCAACACCATTCTGATTATCTAAGGCATATGAGCAAGTCTGACTCTTTCAGGATGAAGCTTCCCCACAAGACCTGAGCTGTCTTGTGGCAGACAGGAACACACATTGTTCTTCTCTGCCCCAACAGGATCAAAAAGAAGTCCCAGGCTTCTCTACCTCTAAACCTCTTATCAGCTCCAATCCATAGCTCATGTTTGATCTTCATTCTGCAGACTAAAGCTTGCCAAGTACAGTGTTGCTCATGCCATTCCCATGTTCTCATGACATTCATTAACGCTTTAAACATAGAAAAAAAAAATGTGTTTGTTACCACTGTGTTTTGGAAACAGAGTTCTCATGCTCTCGCTTCATTCAGCTGCCACAGGCCCTTGGAGCCCCTGCTCACCTATACACAGCACTCGTCCTGCCTGGTTTTGGAGACTTATCCTGACCCTGCAGCACATTCTGCTGCTTCTAGTAACATCCAGCAATGGACGCTCTGTCAGAGAGCCTGGAAAAGCTCCTGGTCACAGGGCAGCTAGGGTAAAGGCAGCTCTACCCCAACTGACTAAATTGCTTAAGACTCGGGAAAATGAGAGTGGATGGGGAGAGAATTAGGGTATCTACTCCACTCCTGACTGAAGCATAGCCCCAGATTTCAACCATTAGAAGATATTCTTCTCCCGATTCCTTCACAGGCATCACTTCCAGATGCAAGATCTCCCCTTCTCTCACTACAAGACTCTAATAAAAATTAAACAAGCTCTCACAGCATATCATAGTAGTTGCTTTTCAGGTTGGAACCACTTGGCTCACCTCTCATGGTATCAAACCACTCCATACATACAGGGCACAATTTTGAAAGGCAGACATTATAGCTGATATGCTGAGTGAACACAGCACAGTGCTTTTCGCTCTCTCTCCCCCAGCTTAAAAATAAATCCTATAAAAGATGCAGTGAGTTTGGCGGGCTTCATTTCTATCACTCTTTATGTTCAAATTTCCGCTGTGTAATAAAATAACGACTGTTTTTCCCAGTACTGTATGGGCGCTTAGGCTGAGGAGCAAAGTTTCTGTTAAGCTCAGCTATCATGTTCTTTCTCCTTTTTCTTAAGAGTTCTTGGTAGTATGTAGCTATTTGGAGGTCAAATCAATTATTGTAGTCTAGGGTGCCACTTCTGGACTGGAAGCAAGAGCACTTTCAGTTTAACAAGACTTAATAGAGGTTTTTAAGGGTGTCTGACATTTTTTGACCTTTGCTCTTCTATTTCTGGGTTTGAATAGGTCTGATTTAATTAGACAAAAACAGTATAAGAATGACTGCAAGTGCAAAGGCTCAGAATACATGTATAGGAAAAATTACCAGTTCGATGACTTCAAACTGCAGCCAAACAAATCATGGTTGACACTTACAAAGTTCTCTTGCTGGCTCTCTGTGTCCTTTAAGTGGGTAGAAATCATGAAGAGATCATGCCAAGCACCTAGTTCGGAGGGCATGGATAACCACCACCACCACTTCATTTTCTCAAATTAAGATTAAGGAAGGTCTAAATGTGGATCCTGTCTATGATTTTTTTAAAAAAGCAACATAGTTGGGCTTTAGAAATGTCCACACAGATTCGTAACGGTTTTCTCCCTCCCTGGTCATCTCCTCTGTCTCTGTGGAGAGAGATTGTTTTACCTCTGAAGGGGGAACGTTTCCTCTGAGGAGAGAAAGGGCAGATAAATTTAAATCATCAGAAGTTCCCAGGCTATCAGAAAGCCTTGGGGTCCCGTATGTAATCTCTCTCCAGTTTGGCTGGGAGCCTGCAAAACAGGCGCTGACATCAAGTTAGTACACATTTTCTGAGGCTGATGATTTGTGTAACTCAGCTAAGAGCTAGCTAGGGACGAGGGGGTTCAAAAACCATGTCCCTTTCTCATTGGGTTCATTGTTGCTTTTTGCAGCATTAAGTGTGTAGTTTACTCCCAAATGTCACATATAGCTCCCGCTTAGAACTGGTGCACTCCGTCATGAACCTTTTATGATTGTCACCTGGCCTTCTTCCACACATTATTACTACTTCTACAGTCTTATCTCCTAAAAACAAAGGGACACTGACATAAAAAAATTCCTGCTCTGTGCCTATGGAAATTATATATCACACAGAGAGTCCCTGAAGTTTCATGATGTCAAAGCTTTGATAGGAAAATTATACTGTATCCTAGGCCTAGGCCGTCCCAACAAATGTAAACAAGACATTGCAACTTGTAAAGTCAACTGACCAGTAGCCCACATCTCACCATCAAATGGCTTATACATCTGCATTACTGACAAGACATCCTTTATCAGAACAATGTTCATTTTGTAATATTAAGGTCAATATCTTGGGGAAGAAAAATAAATCAGACAGGACACAATTCTAGTATCATTGTCAAGAGCTTTTTGGAAATCATTACATCCTTTTGGGCTGTGGGCTTGAGTTCTCTAACATAATGACACTCCTGTCTCCCAGACCTAAGATGTAGGTGTGCTGATTTATAACATGAATCATGCAAAATACATTGCAGAAAACTAATGCAGGTGGGGACAGATGCACACACAGGTGTATGGAGCTGGAGTTGATGTAAGCAATAGTGGCAAGAATAAGACGCCTCAAGACATCAGTCAATTTGAAGGGAAAAAAAAAAGTAGTTATGTTTTAGAATATTATCTTAAAAGGATCTAGAGGAAACGTGAGCATATCTAGACAATTGATAAGAAAAAGTTTACAAAACAAATAAAGCAAAAAAATATTTATCTCTAAATCAAGATACATTGGGGAAGGGAAAAATAGGAAGTTAGTTATCTCAAAACCTCAGTGTGGAAACAAAGGATGAAAACTTAGATAAATGTAATTAAGATATTTCCTATAGTACATTAGATTTGGGCTTCATTACAGTTGATATTTTGGAGTCCACACTGATGCAATCTAAAATATACTAGAGATATCCAAATCAATCAGGAGAATTGCATTTACAACTAAGAAAACAGGTAGTCTAGCTAACAGCCAGGTTCTGAGGTTATTGCTCTCTTCCACCCTCAACATGGTAGGGGTGAACAGAGAATAATTTAGAAGAGAAGCCAAGCAAACTGCACATTTAGGAAACGAAGGATTTGTATGGCAAAATGAATATTTGCTTTTGGTACTTTCTGGCCTGCAGATTCCATATTATTTGTTTTGCAGGCCTGTTTGGCAACGGCCATTGTAACTGGGTACAAAAGAAAATAAGCAAGGAACTGCTAACACAAAAAAAACCAATCCAAAATGCGTATTAGAAAATGTGTGTTTCAGATGAAGAGGTGGGCTTTATGGAACACATAAAGCACAGCACACAATATGGGATAATGCACCAGACATTAGACACTACATAAAATATTTGTCTAAGATTCTTCCTCATAGATACCCAGGACAAAAGTCAAGCTGCAAACTTCCAGTGACGGTTGTAATGAGATGTTTACTGCACAGCTGAAGAAATTAAAAGACTGAAAGATAAGTAGAGGAGCTTGGCAAGAAATCATATATTTGAAAACCAAATGATAGGCTGTTGGCCAAGAGTGAAAAAATGGGGAGTTTATCTCAGGCAAGTGCTCTGGAATGACTGTAGTTAAACTAAAAGAAAGACTTGGGCACCTTTTGCATGGCTTTGTGCCAAGAACCAAAAATTCCTGCAGTTCTTTCTATGAGGCCATCTAGACACCCGATTTATTCCAGGGCAGGGGGATGATAATTCAGCCCACATTTTTTTGAAAGAATGTAAAATACTCAAAGAGACTTGCATTGATGTGTGCCAGGAACAAAACTGAGCTTTAGGCAGACTCTTCCTCACCTCTTCTGAAGAAACATCAAGGTTTTGCTACGAGCAAATTACAGCTGAGGGACCTGGGACTTTGTTTGGCCCATACAGAAGAAAGTGCAATAAAACTACTGAAACCAAATATTTGTTTTTTTCCAACAGTCATAGGAAGCTGAGACTCTTCAAAGGAAACGGTGGTCTCAGATCTATCTCCAGCGCTATTTGAAAATTCAGAATTGCTCAAGACCAACAACTGCCGAGCATTCAGTTTGGTATGCTAAAGAGTTTATTATCATCTATGACTCACTCATGAAACCCCTTTCTCAAGACCAAGTTTCTTCTGTGGTTTTTTTGATGCTTTGTCTGAATATTTTCACTGTTTTCCTATTGTAGCAATGAATAAAATACTAATACTTTCCATTTCCCAAAATACTGCATCAGAGCCACGCAGTAAATACAGACCTTAATTCACATTTCTTCTCCTCAGCCTCAAGAGAGAAGGTCTTCAGTTCAGAGAGATTTGATGATCCTGCAGGAATACCTAATAGAAATTTTGGCTTAATAGCTTCCGTAGCTCTAAGGCATCTTGCAATAGTTTATTTCTGTTCACCACAAGCTCAGTTATTAGCCATACCCTCCAGCCATCGACCAAATTATCTTGTGCTCTTGGGAAACATGGGCATTCACTTCCATTTAATCTTTAGATGGAAATTAATGAACTACTTTCAGCAACTGAACTCCAGCAGCACCACTTCTTATTTCTTCCAAATGGCCAAAACACAAATATTGAAATGAAATAATCTGAAATTTTTCATGCCACAAAGGAGGAAAATAGAGCCTGCTCTATTATTTTGGTGAATTCTTGGTTTCTGAAGCAGCGTGAGAATCGGAGTCGCACAGGATACAGTTGGAACACCAAAACAGCAATCTTTAAAAAGAAAAGTAAGCACCACCTTCTGGCCATCATCTGCTACCTTTTAGCCATGCAGGTAGCATCCAGTTCCGATAACCACTTCATTATAGTGGCTGTATTTAATTCCAGGCCAAAAAGGCCCCTCAAGCTTCCCACAATGGTTTCTATTCCAAAGGAGCTACATAAGTGGAACTCAGTATTTAAATAATATTATTTCATGGCTTGACCAGAGAGTCTTCTAGGATGCACAGCTCTACAAGCCAGTCATTTTGACAACCGTGAAATGCTTTTCTGTCCCCTTGAGATAGGCAATATCTCTTTGGCCTTTTGGTTTACACATGGGACTGCCAAAATACTGACTGGCAGGAGCTCCAGGCACAACATTGGAGAGAAAAAGCAACCAAAACACATTCTGCACCCTGACAGATATCATAAGTTGGCTTTTAGGTCACTAATGCCATTTGTGGTTGCTTCAGAAACATGCATTACACTGAACTATGTCATCCTTTCTGCTCCCACAGGATTTAGCCCTTTGGCATATTTATACATATAAACCGTGTCCACAATAGCCAGCAAGCAACTGACAGACAAAGGTGATACTTGATTAGGTTCATTGTGTACTCATACAGAACCCTGACATGGAACGCCTTAATGATGTCACTGCTTTTCCTATGTGTCTGGACTTACTTAGCCTAGCTGAACATTTTATACTAGTGTTCCCCTTACCAAAAACTATTCCATTCACCTGGAGTCACACCTCATCCAATTTCATTCTCACCCTTCCTGAGAAACAAGATTTCCTCCTCCAGGTTTCACAAATAGCAACCGTAGGCCAACTTTACAACACCCACCAACACAGCATCAAAGAGATAAGTGTCTGTTGAAATATTTATAAGCTCAACTTCCATGCCACAACACAAGACCAATCTTTAAGAGACTTCCTTCTTCTACACGAGTAAGATAAACTCCTATTTGAAGGAAAACATATCTAAGCTATTCTGTGAGGATTGAAGCAGGACAGTGAATGATTCAGGTCCAACTCAAGCACTTCAAGGCTGTTATGAAGGCCATGACAAGAACACAGATGTGACAATTCCAGCTAGCAAACTCCATATCTTAATGGAAACTTCACCAACAGACGGCTTACTAGTTCATCTGGAGGGCTGAATTTGCTAGGACCTCTAGAACAAGGGCATCCCTGCAGGGAAAGCAGAGGGAAGTTTGTACTGACACTGTTCACACTATAGACAAAATGCACCAGTTTCCAGTGGTGTCACTCTTGGATCTTTCAGTAATCCTTAGGTAAATATCTATTTATTAAACTACTGCAGGAAAGTTTTGCATTATGGTGCAGGCAGGAGTTAAGTAACTGAGTCTCTGTCAGGACTTGCTGGCGTTACAGGACGGACCAGCAAGAAAGACCTCATCAGGAGGCCCATACAGGCCTCTGGCTGGAGGCATTTCAGAGGCAGATTTTGTGAGGTGAAGAGCGTATAACACCTAGTACGTTACACAAAGAGAGCCAGCATTCCCCTTGGCAGCACCCCATTGTCCCCCACGTCCCTGTCAACACGGCAGCTACATCCAGCCTCACCTGACAGCGGGTTCCAGGAGCCCATCTACACTGCCAAAGTTTGGCCTAGTGGCAGCTCAAGGCCAGGATCACACCACTCTTACCACACAACTCTGCTCAGATTATGTGGCACCTCCAAAAGTCTGAGGACGAGCCTAAGAAGCAGCCTTAGGAGGGCAGAGCAATGTCCCTGTCAGCTTCCCTTGGCAGAACATGTAGAATCCTTTGCTGCATCACACCAGCTTCAGAACCAGGTCTATCAAGTAAAGCCGGGACTAACAGCAGGAATTCCTGCTTCCAGTTACTTTTCACTTCCCTGAGCTGAGTATATCTAAGCAAAACTAGTACACTCACTTCTCTAAGAGCAAAACAGAGCATTTTTCACCTGCTAGAATGACTGAAAACGGCAAGATGAAAATCAAGACCGTCTGAACTCCATGCAGTCATACTCAAAAATTGCTCAAAGGAATGTACTAGTTTTTACACCCTTATACTTCTTTTGCCCCTTGTTGGCAAACTCCCACAAGGCACAGACACTCACCATTTAAACAATTAGGCTTACTCCATTTCCTTTGTCGCTAAATAAGCATTACTTAAGAAAAGGCAATTTATGGGCCTTTCTGGATTTCACAAAAACACTCTGGAAAAAAAAGCCTTAACATCAAAATAAATCAAATCCCCTTATGAGATCACAGCTACCTACCTGGGATGGGAACCCAGTTTTTAAACGCAGTACTTTTACCAGTGATGGAGGAAATCGGTGACACACACCCCAATGTATAAAAAAGAGAAACCTGAGGAAGTGTTAGCCATTCTGTTGGTCAGACTAAACTGGAGGTCTCCTCCAGCTTTCAGATGTGCCTTAGGCAAATTTCAGTATGTTTTAGAGACAGACAGCTAGTTTTAAATTTAGCTCTAGGTATCAAAAAAAAGGGGTACGTGCCTAGTGGCAAGGAGTGGCTTCACAGTACACTCCACTCCTACCTTTAGAGCTCAGGAAACACCCAACTACTGATTGCAGAATGGATATCCAGATATTTGCATCAGGCAAAGAAGCAGTGGTGGTAATATAATATTTATCACATAGTATTTAACAAACATAACATTTACAAAATAGCATGGTCATCTGTCAACTTATTAATGTGTACAGAAAAATGTGTTGCCACTCTGCAGGCATCTGATACACCTCAAAAAAGTCATGGAAGTGGTAAAGAATATAGTGGGAGATGGCGGCCCTGAGAGAAGAAAGTAGACTACTTATGCATACAAGAGATTTCAAAAGCCTTCATATGGATGCTGCTTATCTTTCATCACTCTGTCCAGCTGTTGGAAAATATTTTGCACATCTAGTTAGAAAGGGGCCTGCACAGTATCAGTGGAATACAGCTGCTCCTTGATTATATGAGAGTAAATGTATAGAAGGCAGCAGGAGAAAGGTGACAGTGGCAGGAGGGAAGAAAAAAAGAGACAACCAAAAAACCCACCAACAAGGAAACGGCAACTCAGACGGCTTTAGATTAAAAAAGTGGAAGGGTGATATCACTGGAACCTTGTGCTACAAAGTATCTCATTCTCATATGGAGCTGCTGTCATCTTAGACATTTCCACAGCAAGACCTGAAGGCAGAAAACAAAGAACCAGATAAGGAAGGTGATCAGAGCTAGAGAACCACTTTTAGAGGTAGCAAAACACAATCCCCATCTCTCAGGAGAATTGCTTGCTGGGGGAGAGTCTTCCTGAAGGCTCCTCTTGAACCCACCAAGTCCTCTTGTAGAAGGATTTGCAGATAATTTTTCTTTTATTCCACTTACAAAAGCTTTAATTGAGAGCCACCTTGTTGAGGCAACAGTATGGTTAGATGTACTAGTAGCCATGACAATTTTACATGAATAACACTGTTTGAAGACCAATTTCAACATTTCTGCATTGTAAAAGCTAGCATAGAGCTTTTAGAGGTCCCTTCCAACTCTGTCAAATCCGTGAATCCATGAACAGCAACAAAAAACAAAATATCACTTCAGGGATGTAGAAAAAAGATAATGAGTACTTACTATCTAGAGAATTGTTTATACTACACGATTTGTGCTACAAAGGTTGATTAAGTGATGTGAGCAAAAGCAGTGAAGGGAACTCATTCTCAGCCACAGACTGCATGAGGTTTTAAGGCAGTCCTCCGCCTTCCCCAGGTGAGAACGGAGACTGGAGGAGACACAGTGCAGACACCATGTAAACAAGTACTTTGGATCTGTGCAATCAAAGTGATTTATTTGCTGAGAAACGCAGGAGGTGCAAGAGTTCAAGTCCCTTAAGCATGGGCAATGCACGCACACAGGCTTTTAGAAGTTTTACTTCTCGTGCCTTAAAATTCTTCCAAGCACTTGCTGCCCTGCAGAGAGAATGTCACCAGGTTTCTAGACTAGAACTACTATTACAGAGCAAGGGGGAATACTTCTTTCATTAAGAAGAGTTCATACAATACAATTCCTTCCTACATAATTTAAGAATCCCACAAATGATCCAAAAATAACCTTTCTATGGAATATTCCTTAAGTAGATTGCTTAAGTGCTTTTGCCACAGCTCTGCTTTAGTCCCTCTTATTCACAGCCCTGAATGGTTTTGTTTTCTGATGCATAGTACATCTGCAACTTAATAAAGTTGGAGGCGTAAGTTTAAATAACACTTTCAAAAGTTCATAAAAGTATTTTAAAAAGGGGGCAAGAATCTAGTTAAATGCATTTCCCAGAGGTAAAAGATCCTCCAGCCCAGCCGATTGTTAAGGAAGAGAGGAAACCCTAAACCCAGATGTTAACATGGAGTTAGATCTTCCAGTGAAGCAGCTACATCAGGGGCTGCCCAGTATAAGGGTCCCACACCGCACAGCAGAATCTCTCCCTGCTGACCTCAGGCAACCCCCGAGGAGGAAAAGGCATGTCAGTCCCTCTTTTCAGTCAATCCTTGGCTTTTTTCCAAAGACCTCTCCAGAAAGGATAATTAATGGTAATTACAGGGTTTGATTTTTTTAAATGAAGTACACAAGCCTCCATCTCTATAAAACTGGGCCCTATTAAATGCTGGAATAAAGAAATTAAAGACTTCATTTTTTTTTTCACTTATTCTCTGAGCCATTCACTACATCTTGCATCAAAAATAAGTTATATTAACATTAAATTGCCTTTAAAGCAACAGTACGCTCACGCTTGTGAGCCAACCTACAGCTTTGAACTTCTGTCAGGATTCTTAAAGACAGGCAGGAAAAAAAATGCAAGAGAAATACATTTTTCAGTTAAAAAAAAAAAGCAATTATAGACTGCCTGTTGAATTTCTCTACAGCAGTGATTAAAACAACATAAAAATATATGATCATTCTCTCCTTAAAAAGACAAAGTATTCAAGTAGAATAAATTGTTAATTTTCATTTGTACAACATTTACAAATATGATATTGTATTTACTTATTCTAATCCTATAGCACACCTTTTTATTTACATGAGATTCATAAACATTTCATCTCATTCTCTGGCAACAGATTTGTCATTTTCTACCCTCTGACAGGTGCCTCATGTATTAAGCTTTCCTATGCACCGTGCAACACTTGTGGCATCAAAGATGGCATCCTGGCGTTGCCCAGAGCTAGGATTTGACACATCCTGGCCATATATTTTTTTAAGTGTTCTTTCAGGTAGCAATGGTGGGTAAATGAGTATTGCTGTGCCTCCTACTACTTATTATTTCCATTGCAGTAGCTTCCAGATACCTCAGTCAGGTGGAAGCATCCAATTATGGCAGATATCGAGGACACGTAATGAACATATGTTCCTTACTCAAAAAGTCTGCAATCCAAGCAAGATTCTGATGGGAGTAAGAGTCAGGTTTAAAGCAGCCAGAATCCAGAACAGAGTTACCTTCAGTCAAAGAGATAAGAAAAATACAATATACAACACTGTAAAGGAGTTGGAAAAGTCAGGGGGGAAAGATATATTCAACAAACAATTTCTACCACTTTATAAAATTTTTCAAGTCCACTACAGCAGAGTATGAAAGAGTCCTGCCCTGAATTTATAGAAATACTTTTGTTTCATTTTCTTGTCTTGAAAACACTGTCCACAGGAAGGTCAAAGCAGCAGAGTGGCTTTTTTCCCCTCCCAACAGTCCAATCTCCATTTCATCTTAAGCAGATTTGGGTAACAAAACAATTTGAACATAAAGCTCAAATCTGTCCTTGCATAGGTTGTGTATGAGGAAAAACAGCAGCTGATGCCAGTGGGAGTAAACTGAAGCACTGCCAGGTTAAGTGATATCAAAAGCAGACCCATGTATTGTATTGCAGAACTTTTTTCCTCATATCATCCCATTCAATGGCTTCCAGTGCCAAAGCTGGCATCTGAGTCCTAGAGAATCTACAGAGATGAATAAAACTAGTCCCCAGGCTGTCCAGAGCCCTGTGTGCATCTTATAAAAGGATGTCTTAGTCTCCTTGTCTAAGTAGCAGCTCTTCTCTTGGAAAATGATCAGGGAAAAGAGACAAAACACTTATTTTCACTTTTTTCCTCCCATCACAGCCATTTTCAATAGCACCTGACTAAAGAACTCATCTTTAACAGAGAAAATTCACCCTAAAAAAATGTAAACATGTAGTTTTGATGACCAACACCTGAGCATTCATTTAAAAATTCATATTATGTCCTTTCCCGAGTCACTTCCAAATACTGTGGGAGCAGAGAGGGATTCTTTTAATTACTCAGAACAGCCAGAAATGCACTACACAACACTGCTTCAGTGGTTTAAGAAAGCCTATTAGCTTCTGCTGAATGCCATTCGTTTTTGAAGGCGCTGCTTTTGGGAGCGTACATTATTTTATCTTTGAGGAAACCTCGTAAATGAGATTACTATACAATACTACTAACTTCCTGGATTGAACAGGTATTCAGCGTGGAAAGCAAACAATTTATTCTGTTCTTAACATTGGCCTTATTTTTCTCCTTCCCATAAGCTCTTGAACATCCCTAAATAAATGTACTCCCAGTTCCTCAACTGGTATCTCACAACTGCCTGCACTCATACCAGGTGAAGGTGATGCAGATGGAAGCCACTGTGACTGGAGAACATGTTCACTTTGGTATATTTATGTGACAAGAGGGACAAAGGCGAATACTGAAAAATTACTACTCCTCCCCACCACATCTCTGTATGCTTCTACAACCTCTTGACTATCTCCTGTGCTTCCTTGTGGGTGACACCAGCTCTTCTTTCTAACCCTGGCAACTGCCTTGCCTCCTTCAGCTTGAGCAAGTTTAGATCTCCTTGAGCTGCTTTTCTTCTGCAGCTCTTTCCTGCCAGAATTCACATAAATCACAGAGACAGCAAGGGTCAGATTTGTACCTTTTCTTCTAAGCAAATTGTTTGCTTTTCACATATTTTACTCTCAACTGCAAGAGGCCAACCTAATCCTGCTTTTCATCTTGGTTCTCCAAATGCATACAAAAATAAAATCTACTACTGGCATTTTAGCATAGAGTATTTTTCTACCGACACTCACCACCGCTTCTATTCACAGTCTCCTTTCTGTTCCCCACACTGTACACCTGACCCTTGACCAGATCATTTCCCCAACATCATGAAACCTTTTTATGATGTACCTAGTCCTTTCAAATCAATCTTTACTCATGGCCAAAGGTTCACTAACATATTTTTAAATGTTATTTCTTCTCTGCTATTTATTATTATCCACTTTAGGAAGCCAGTCCGTGAACTTAGATAACTTTGTTACTGCCCGAGATGATTAATGAGGTGATCTTAAATATCAATAGCTCAACACCAGCATTTTGAAAAATTGTTTATGTTATATAGTAACAAAGCAATTTGTAACTTCCACAGAAAACAACTTCAGAATGAACTCCATCCAGAGGAGAGGTTTCCTCCAGTTAGATCTTTGTTTATCTTAAGCATGACGAAAGCAGGACCCTTTGCACAAAGTCAGATGCTGTAGGTTTCCGACACAGAGTGTTTTATGTCCACTGGTTTCAGAAGATAAACACAGAATATTTTCCTATGAAGTGAAGATGCAACTCTGTGGAATTAACTTCTGTATTTATAAAATAAGCTTGTAATTGAAGCAATTTTCCTGGAAGGGATCAAGACACTGGAGTGTTCCTTTTCTAAACATAGTGAGATACTGTACAAAGTCACAGTTGGTATATTAATGGGTTGTATACAAAGCCAAAGGCAAGTTGCTTACATTGAACTCCACCTTTGACAGCTACCATCCTAACATTCACAACACACTGTACATGACAGTCAGGATTCCTCCTCCAGCTACTTATATTTCTACTAAACACATAGACAAATTTCTTTGTATAAAGAGGGAACTAACCTGGAAATTCACCTGTCCAAAACTTTAAAAGAATGAAGTTGGCAGATCTAAAAAGCAAGCGTAAGAGGCTTTATAGCTGCACATCTTAGACTGTTTGTTTTGCAGTTTCTCTGCGTGTGTCCTCCCAGGTCAGGTTATGATCAGAAATTGAAAATTAAATACCACAAAGAATGGCTATTCTCAGAAATCCCAGCTATGCTAAAAGCAGAAAGTACCAAAACCACAGTGACAGCCTCTTATATGAGATGTCTCAGCTTAAACACCTTGGACAGTTAAGATAAGGTTTACCAAAGCCTCAAGCTATGATCTTCCAAGCCTCCATGGCTTGTCCACTGTCAAATATGTGCTTTGCAGTAGTAGCTTGTTCAGCAGGCATTTCCCATCCTTTGTGCTGGGAGCTTGCAGTTACAGATGGCCAACTTTCATAAAGCCAATTCCCAGTTCTCCAGGAGCTTCCCAGGAGTGACCATGCCTCCTGAATTTGGCACCCAGGCCAGCCTCACCTTGCTCCTTGCTCAAGGAGGTTAGGGAAGGCAGGAGGCCTGAACACCCCTGGATCTGAGCAAGAGAAAGCAAGCGAGAGGGCCAAAGAGCACTGAACGGACGGACAGTAACGTGCAGTAGTCCTGCGAGCCCCGCTGCTGCTGAGTTGCTGGCAAAACTGCCCTGATGCTCCCCCATGGCACTCCCTTGTGCCAACCACCTATGACCACAGCCACCCCAGCCCTTCTATCATATCATCAAACAGACGCTTGGCAGTGGAGACTAATTAGGGTACAAACCTTGCCAATTGATGAGCTCTTCAGCACTCATTGCGTCCCTTTCATGCATAGCTATGATATTTCACAGAATCACAGAATCTTCTAGGTTGGAAGGGACCTTAAAGATCATCTTGTCCAACCGTCAACCTAACTTTGACAAAAATAGACACCCACACAACAAACAAAAAGCAATACCATCACTAAACCATATCTCCCAGCACTACATCAACCCATCTTTTGAACATCTCCAGGGATGGTGCCTCAACCACCTCCCTGGGCAGCCCATTCCAATGTCTGATAACTCTTTCGGTGAAAAAATTTTTCCTAATATCCAGCCTGAACCTCCCCTGGCGTAACTTGAGGCCATTTGCATGCCTTCTTTTACCCACTCCAGTGTAGATACCACAGGAAAGTCCCAGCAATCAAAGAAAGGAAATACAATATATACACACTGTTTTTTAGTGTCCAGACCATGTTTTGGGAAAAAAATTTAAAAATAAATAAATAAAAATCCTTTCTAGAACATACACATCTATTCCCACTAATAGCAACAGCAACTTCCAAATTTGAAATGTCTATTTATGAAAGACTGTACAAGTTGACCAGAGGAGGAGTGGAAGAGAGGTGGAGTGAATGGGATTTTAGCGAGGTTCATTGTCCTAATTGCAGTGAATAATATTTTGGCAGAGTCCCTGATTGTTCCAGGAACTTCTAACAGTCAACAGACTATTACCGCACTTAGTCACACCAGAGACCTGATCTTCCAGTCTAACAAAGCACGTAGGATGGCCTTAATTTTAAACACATGAACCATCTAATTGACTTGTTTGGCATGACTGAGATGCTGAGGAATGAACCTGAGACTCAAATGCAGGTTCTCCTGCTAAAGGCTTTCCCGGTCTTCTGCCTACTGAAAAAGCTTCAGTCTCCATTTCTTTTCCTTCTAAACATCTGTGGTATACCCCCTGCTGTGGGTCTAGCTGAACTATGGCACTGTGGCAATGACTAGTGTCAGTGTTAATCTGGAGAAGAGGGAGGCAGCTTCCATTGGCAGCAGCTTGTAAGAGGAAAGGCAGACAGATAAGGTTATGGAGATGAGCCCTGGCACTTTAGCTCCAGGGGACTGACTGGGATTCGTTAATACATTTCTACCATCTAAGATTTGTATTGATATCTCAGCTGTTTAGCACTCAGCTTTCTTTTCAGGTCTGCACTTGGGTGGAGGGATGTGACTTTGCAGTCAGAGGTATACCTTGTCATAAGTGCCCTCTCTAGATGGGAATAAAGCAGCTCACCCAATGCAAGTTCCCAGCAAGAAACACCAACCATTACAGACAGGGCCGTCTTTGAACGTTGCCCCCAAGCACTGCAGTCTGACACAACCACTTCCTTCAACAGAGCTGGCGGGATGCCCTGCCACCCACTGGACTGTCATGTTTTAATTTGAAAATTAACAGTTTACTCATGGTTTACTTGCACAAGAGCCCTATGGAGCTAAAAGGCACAATTGGGTACCCCAGTCACTTAGGAATGGTTGGAGAATGGTGACAGGTTTGGCTTTGTTTGCAGTAATTACAAAGCTGGTAGCTCAACAAAACCACACCCATGATGTTCACCCCCAACTTTTGCTTGTATTGAGAACCTGTAGCCAAACACAAACTTTACAAAAGGGCAGAAAACCAAAAAATCCCAGGTCCCCACTAAAAAACCTCCCTTTCCTCCTCTTGCCCCTTCCTTTGATTAGTGGGTCTTTTAGGGCACAGAAAGCTAACAAGGAATAAACCTAGAATTGAAAATCAAATAATCCTATTTAATTTTATAGTTGTTGACACAACTTGTTACATGTGTTTCCTACCAGAATAAATGAAATCACAGTCATCTGATTTCCAAATTACCATATCTATTGTTTCAGAAATACAGGGTGTAAATAATTGCAGTGCAATCGCCTATGTCTGGACCTCTCTCATCCGGAACCGTTATCAGGATTAGCATAAATTACGGTGCCATCTAATAATGAAATCACTGAACACTGATTGTGCCAGCTATTTAAACCTGTAATTATTGCTCATTAGAAACGTGTTTCGTGTTATTTGCCCCTTACAGACCCAAAGTTGTCATCAACAGGCTCCTGCAAAGAATTCTACAGAGAAGAGCATGGAGAAATTTCAGACAATGGGCATGAATTTCATCTGCAAAGATGCAAAGACTGTCTGTGTGGAAGAAACATGCTATGGGCACCATTCATCCACCCTAAAAGACATTTCTATCTGTTACCAGAAAGAGAAGCTGCAAGAGGCGAGAAAAGGAAACCTCCAATATAATTCAGATAGGTATGAACAATAGGTGGTTTTCTACCAGTGGACAGTGATTAGCTCACAGCATTTGTTATCATAGTACACAATGAGGCATCATGCAGTTGACGGACTCTAAATAAAATAAGTTCCTGTCCTAGCCAGAGGGAAGGCTTTTGGCAGACCTTATCATGGCTGGATAAGGCTCAGGTAGGACAGGCAGTTACCTTCGACACGACACCAAAGGCAGTAAAGGACAGGTGCCAGAAGCAAAGGGAAAATAACTATCACCTTTTACCCTCTGTAAAGGGTTTGCAATAGACGGTTGATTAAGATTTGTCTGCTTCCCTGCAGATCAAGCTCTTTACAAGATGAACTGGCTAAAAAGGGTTCAGACAAGTGCTCTTCAGTCCTAATAGATATTTTTAATCAATTTTCCTTAACAGAGGGAAACCAATTCATCTTTTTTGCTATCTTCCTCTTAGTGCACATACAAAAGCTTTTACTACAGAGCGAAAAAAATAATAGTTCCCACCACTTTCAGAAGCAAAAAAGTACAAAAGCAAGAGGCAAAAGACATATTAATATCATTTATAAAGACTCACCTTAGTTTGAAGATTTCAGCTGACAGTGAGCTTATCCATCTTCCCTGGTGACTCCTTCAAAGAGTTGAATCAAGTCACGGTTTTGAGTTCCATTCCTGTGGTGAGTGGGTTCAGTGGACACACAAACAACCCAGCTTCCAAAGTACACGTCCCCCACACAGACTGCAGATCCTCACTGCAACTGGCAGCACATGTTAGGGCTACAGCACTCTTGAAAGTTTTGCTTATATTAACGCTTCACAAACTTGTAGGACCCCATCTTCAGCAGGGGCACAGAAGGCTCAGGCTCTGTCTTTTCTCTGAGCAGAAGGACCTTATGTTACTTACTATCAGCCCTGGGGCAGGTGAACTCTCCTGACAATTGAGTGATCCTGCCCAGCTTCCAGCCATTTGCACCCCTATAATGCCCTGATGAAAGGTCAACAAACCTAATCATTGGATGTGGGATTTAACTAATTGGTTCTGTATTCTTTAATTTCTGGCTATCAGCTGACAGGCATTAAGAGTCATTTGATAGGAGCTGGGTATAAAGCAATTGCCAACAGAATACAGGAGAAACTATATCCTTAAGTGATGTGAGTGCAGCTCTTCTTTGCATCCCAACAAATCGCAGCTTCTCAAATAAAAACAAAAAAACTTTTTCTTAAATGGATGGGACACAACATGTTCAAAAAGCCAGCCACAATTGTTCTGTTGACATATGTTTGCAAATAAAATTAAATAATCCAGGCAAAGCCAATCTAAGCCTTTTTGTCCCCATACGATGCTACCCACAGGCATTTACCCTCTGACAAAGCTTTGTGTGCCTGAATATTGCCTTACTTCTGTCTGGAGTCTATGGTGGTACCGCTACAAATATCTGAAAGTCAATGTCTGATGGAAATAATGTGCTGACTTGGACTAAAAAAGCATTAGGAAATTCTGACATACCACCATTAGCCCTAGTTGCTTGCGTTGGTACTCACTATGGTGAATATCTTTACAGAGCTGTTAGTTACAAAAACAACCCCCTCCCAAAAGCCATACTTGGCTGTTCTGATCGGTATCTTTGTATGATGTAGAGCCCAAGCGTATTCCCTTTTTTATTACTAAACAATCTTCTTCAATAATTTGCTGGGCACTAAGCCAGATTCTGTTATTTGGTCTTTCTATCCGACTGTTTGGCTTTGCCAGATCTTGCAGGATCATTATTTATGTTTCTGTAGAGAAAAAAAACTCCAGAAGATTGTTTATTAGTAAGAAATCATTTGTCATGCCATTGAGCATTTGTCAGTGTCTGTAATCTTCAACCTGGACTACTCTGCTGTGTGGACAACCCTGGTTTTTTGTTGCACAGGATGATGGATATGCCAAATGAAGAAAACATCTAACACAGAATTGTTAAACTTCATTAAAACTGTTGAAACCTTTAAATGACTTGCAGTTTATGAAATAAATTGGTTTCTTTAACACCTAATGAGATAAACTGCAATTCTATTCAAGTCATTGTTCTGCCTTTTCTGTGTGACAGTAGAAAACAGGAATTTTCTTTCCATTTGACTGCAGTATTATATTTGATATTTTTATTCTGTTTTGTGCAAATAGAAGTGGTGACGTGTTGTGACAAGAAGACAGACCTCATATTACCATATATTTATACTCTGCACAAGAAATGATGGTACATGAATAGGTTTATTAAAGAAGGTTGCTGTCCTTTAAGCACATGAGAAGATAAGGCATCAACCAGCTTCACAATTATCTACCTTCTACCTATTTGTTTACCCAATTTAACATACAGAGAACTAATCAGAGAGGAGAGATTGGGGAAAGAGAAGAGTTTAAAATAGCAGCAGTTTGCAAATACATCACTGGAGAGCAGGGATATTTGTACATCTTGGACAAGACACCATGCCTCTGAAGTGACTCTGCTATTTTAATATGGATTAATTGCCTTGCTCATACTTCATTGCAAGGTTTTGTTAAACCTTTAATTAAGAATTATCTCAGTATAACCTTATCCAAAGGAGGAGAAGAGCACTGCTATTGCTGTTGGTACAAGAGCAAACCAAGTCATTCAAAAGAACTGCATTAATGATACAAAATACAGAAATTGTACTGCTTTGTGTGTGTTTTATACCCATTTTCATATCCTTAGAATCTCATGCAGGTTAATAGATAAAGAAAATTCTAATGAAATATTAGGTAAAAACTCCCCTATTGCCTAGTCACACAGTTACAGATAGAAGAAAGGCTACTAGCAAACACTGCTTTATTATAAGTATGAAGGGAAAATCCATAAGTCTTAAAATAGCCTGAAATACCGGACCTTAAATACAACACTTCTTGATGGTCTGAAAAAGCCTCAGTAGAGGTAGAGTAGAGAGCTGAATTCATCTGTGTAGTTAGTATACACAACACAGTTTAGCACAGGTAAGATAAAAATGCTATTACCACATTTAATATGTGTGAGTATATAATGGGTTTGTTGAGAGATGTATAAATGTTTGTCTATTACAATGTGTGTGTTCATATGCAGGTATATTTAAATATGATATAATGTACTTTCATAAAAAAATATATTGGGAGTTGAAATCTTGGTGCAGTTATGTTTCCATAAAAGCCTGCCTAAAAATTCCAGACCAGCGAGCTCTCAGCAATAGATGGCCTAGTTCCAAGCTGTTAGAAAGTGATATGGTTCTAGCCTAAAAAAATACAAAAAAATTACACAGTGAAAATTGGTTTTATAAATAAAGGCGATGATAGCCCAGATGCTTAGAAGTCATTTCTCTCCAGACAAGAGGGTAAGATCTTTTTGGTATTTCCAAATGTAAATTCTCAGTCTTAACCTCTCCGGGAGAGATAAATGTGATATCAGACTCCAGAGCATTACATATTCTCTCTGTCTCTGTCCCTTTCTCTCTGTATATATTAATTTTATAGATCTTTTTATTGTCTCAACTATACTGGTTGCGTGAGAAGCAGAACAATAGGCCAAGTACTTCCATTTCACACATGCCACCTCTATAATTCAACAAAGAATAGTAAAAAAGATCTATAAACTTGTTATAAATCAGTGCCCTAAACTAAATTAACCATTGAAATAGATAATCATAAAAATAATGTCATAAAAATATTCTTCACCTTTGTAGTCTGTGTGTGTATGTGCTTGTGTGTGCCCACGCAGGGGATGCTAGGCATGTGCCAAGGCCAGTGGCAATGCTAACCGTGTGACAGGCTGGGCTTCTGCAGCCTTGGAGGAGATGGCAGGCAGGGCTGTGAGGATGAGCTTTAATATCTCTGTGTCTGGGAAAGTAACTCATAAACAGATCCAGTAAAATCTAATTACTCCATATAACTCACCTTTAGTAGTAGTGAGTCATCTCTGCTTTCTTATTAGCGGTGAAGCATTGGTCTTTTTGGTTATATTTCTGAGGTACTGTTGGAAAAAAGATAAAACCCAATCAAGCTGCAGGTAAAGGATATGAGAATTTAAGCAATATAGAGCCTTAGCCAAGGCTGGGTCCTGCTCTGCAGTCCCTGCATACCAACTCCTCCGGCATCTGAGCTCTATTCGTTAAGCTCCATGAGAAAGGTATATGTAAATACAAGGAGAGTATACGGAGATGACTGTATGAAGTTCAGCACTGGGCCGATAGGGTAGTGGTTCAAGAGCTGGTAGGATTTTTCCATCCATCTGATATTGATTCTAGAAGAAGACACAGGAAGAGCAGAGCCCAATGTGGCTTTCCTGGAGGCGATGCTTTCCTTACCCACCTCCAGCAGTGTCTCTTCCCTGAACTCATGTGTTGCCATCATTTACTTCATTATCATCACATGGCAACACACCTGTATTACTCAGTTGTCTGACTTTACCCATCAAAATGAGGCATCTGTAAATGTAGAAGAACCACACTTCCAGCCATAGCGACAGCCACCTCTGAGAAACAGCATCACCAGGGTAAGAGTAACTGAGGTCCAACACTGACTTCTCTCTGCAGCCTGCCATTGCCATTAGACTTTATATCTCACTTTCTCAATCTATATTCTTTCAATAAAAGTGAACTGTGAAATCTTCCACAAATGCAATTCAGCTGCTGAAATGGTAGAGCTGGGCGGCAGCCACCTGGCACCAACAGCACCTCATCAGCACTGGGAAGCATTGCCTTTGGGAAAAAATGGAAACAGAGTGCAGAGAGCAACCATGCCCAGGCAATAAAACAGGTTAAAAACCTAGAGAACTGCTTTCATTCCTGCTAGTGGGATGGAGAAAGGAATGTGAAGAGCAACAACCATCTCATGAATAAGAGAAAGCCTGGGGAAATACATAAGGGCTGAACTGAATGAGAGGGAGTTGCCATACATGAGAGAACTGAAAACAGCCATTTGGGAGGCATGGGTGGTTGTCTCTCCCCAATTTAAAGGGTTGGTCACCACTCTGGGAAGAGCCTGTGAGGTATTTCCTAAGTGGGTATTTTAGAGCTGGCCAGGACACATGGATCACACTGAGGAAACTGAATTATTTATCTCTGCTCACTGGGTTCACATATATATGAGCAGCCTGGTTTTTCCACAAATAAATGCTGGCGAGTTGTGTGTACCAGTCTTTATTTTATTCTGATGTAGGACACAGCGTAAGAGTCAGACACATCACTGTCAGCTACAGTTCCCTGTGTTTGAAATTAGCTCCATCTTTATCTCAAAACAGCAAAGCACACTCTATCGTTATTTGGTCTAGGAGTGAGAAAGTAGGTGCTGAAGTAGGATAGAGGTAAATTAAAGCAGCTTTACAGAGTTGTAACATGAATTTGCTAATGTAATTGGCACTGAAGTTAATCCAGCCTGTGCAGCAGTTCCCTTTTTCATACACTGCAGGAACAACGGGGTTCAAAACATCATTGCCCCTGAAGAGGAAGGACTGTGCATTTTGCTTTTAAATGTCTCAGTCCAGTAGATAAGACAAACTTATCCTTCAAGATAGGACAGTCATCATGTCATTCCACATAATCATTGTTAGAAATGCACTGAACTGCCAGGCCAGTTAATAACACCACCACATTTTATTTATATGGCTCCCATCTGCTGAAGCCTTCTAGGCAGCTCACAATGGGTTTGATTTTCAGCCAGACCTTAGCATAGCTTCTGTTTATATGGATGCAAATAACGGTGGTTGGATGGCTGTGTGCATAAACAGGTCTAACTACTAATCTTTGTGGCCACAATGCGTGGTTTTATTCCTTCATGCAACAACAAAATCTCCATTTGAAAGATCCCTCTGACAAAGTACACAAAGCGTGAAAAAAGAACTAAGTTTTTTCTTAGCTGTTTATTGGTTTCAAACAATTCAGCACTGGCCTTGGCAGTTGAGGGGGACCACATCACCACTGTGCCCACCACTCAGCAAGGATGCCTGACTCCACGCTCCCCAGCACAGGGCATGGCCCTGCAAAAGCAAAAGAAAGGGACGTTCATGTCCTTCTCCCATCACCACCTCTCTCCCTCACCATGATTCCTCCCTCCTTCAGCCAGCACTAACACCCTGTTTCACCTGACTCTGCAGGCATCTCCCCCCAGTCTCTCTTCTGTTCCTTGCCTCCTTTCTGAGCTGTTTGCATCTTCCTCATAATCCATTTTCTGATGCACAGCACTGACTTCTCCCCTGGCCCCTTCCTACGCCACCCACCATGCTGCATCAATGCCTGCACCCGAGCTGCATCTCCATGACCTTGCTTGATGCTGCTTCCCACCCACTGGTCCTTCACCAACACGTTTCAGCAGTGGATGACTGGCCCATCTCTTAGGTGTCCAGATAGGACAGATTTCATCTTTTTGTGTTTCATGTCAAAGAAAGATGGAAATATGAATACCCTGTGGAGCACAGTGCTTATTGTTTGGAGTACTTTTATCAACTTCATGGCAGCAAGAGCTGTGCCTGGCAGTGCTTGCAGATCTGGGCCTTCGGATAATGGGTATATTTATAGTATACGCATTGCTTATGTACCGATAGCTGCCAAAGTAGTAAACAAACAAATGCTCTCCATAAAACAATGAGAAAGTAGGATCATAATCTTTGATCGATGAATGAGGATGACAGGTTTAAAAAGGCTTCCTCGCTCTTTTATGCAGATTGCTTTTCCAACTGCCTGAATCTCAGCCAGCGTGAGGAGGCTGAAAGTCTGCAAAGGGAGTGGGAAGAGCTGTGCCCACCCTGCAACTCACCCACCCTCAGAGAGGGATGCAAACCTCTGCCTCCGCATAGTACCAACCCCACGGGGCAGGAGATGTGAGAGGAGAGTCTCTCTGGGCAGCAAGAGAGGGGCTATGCCACGCACCAGCCAAGCTTCACCTGCAGGAGCAGAGTCACTGCCAGGACACAGCACAAAGTCTGCCAGGCCCTTCGAGATAGGTCTGAAGCCCAGCAGAGACTTCCCAAATTAGTGAAGATCTCAGTGGGTGTGAGAATGGTCTTCCAACAGAAGCTCTTTGGAAGAGTGCATTTTATTGAGGTTCCCAACCTGAGCCTACTCCCTGAAGATGAGTCTAAGCATGGTTGATCCAAGTCCTCTGGTGGGATGCATTGGAAACATGTGTTAAAACTAAGATCCATATACTGGTCTGTAATTTTGGATCTAAGTTTTAAACCAGTATTAAACCTACCTACAAACTCCAGATCTGCATTTGTGTTTCTGTCCGTATACCCACATCAAAATGAAGATTTTTTTTTTTTTCTAATCAGATACAAATTAATGAATCTGTGAGTCTGATCTTGGCTCCATACACCTTCCTGGAAGTACAGAGACCTTTAAAATCAACAATCTTGATCATGACACTAAATAACTGGTTAAATTCAATTTACATCTTTGTTTAAATGCTACTTCCTCAGTAAATTGAAATATATGTGGTTTAAGAAGCAGGTTAACCATAAATGTGGGGCAGTTATAACATACTAATCCAAGATAGCTCTTGATGGTTTTGAACTATTAGATGTGAATGGCCTGATTTTCAGATTGCTATGCAGTAAAAGCTGCAAGTTAAATCAGTTCATATCTCTGAAAGCCAAGCCATACGAGATATTCTCATTGAAATTATATTAATAATATATTGAAATATATTATTAGTGTGGATCCACTAAAATAATATTATTATGAAGGGCCTGCACTACCTGAATAAGAACCATTGTTTGTTGATTGAAATAATAAAATTAACGTTGATGACTCAACTAATAACTTCATATTTAAACAGCAAGTTTCAAGCAAAGGATCCTCAGGCATTACGGAGATGAGAAGCATAAACATGCCATTACAATTTTAGGTAAGCAGAATGCAATTATCCAAATTGGATTCTGGCCAGAACAACGGGCACTGCCCCCTCCCATTCTTGTTTTTAAAAAAAGTTCCCCAACAAAAGCGATGGCAGCTGTTACAAGAGAAGAATCTATCAGCTGCTCACACCACCTACCTATTTGATTTACACAGCCTCAGTTCCTACCACAGCCAGCCAGCCAAAAGGAAGACACTGGCCAGCCACCTACATGTGGAAAGCTGCACAGTAATTTTCTCCTTCCTCTTGGATTTTCTGCTGGAAAAAACATTTCCTACACAAACAGATGCTTTACTTTTTCCTGGAAGAAGTGGGTTCAGAGCTGATTCGAGTGGGGTGAACCTGCTGGGAGGATTCATCCTGTCAGTCAAGACGTGATGAAATATGCAGGGGAAAAAACGTGTGTCTCCTGAGACATCCCTTACTCCCCATCATCCTCCTGTACACATAGCATTTTGAAGTGTGCTGCTACATCTCCACCATTTCCCTTTGCACTCCAAGTCACCAGGATCTTTCCTGAGGAAGGGATTTTGCAGATACGGATGGTAACTAGCTCTGCACCCACTGAGGTTAGCATGAGGACCAGCGCTCATAGGAATGTCCCCTGTGCTGAGATGAGTCTACAGAGCAGTGTTCTCCAGCATCAGCATCTTCCACAACTTTAATCTCTCAAAATAAATATCCTGCAAATACAAGCGTTCTCCCTATAGTTTCTCCTTGAATTGCAAGGCATTACACAGTCTCTCTGGGATTTAAGTATCATCTCAATCACAGAACAACCTCTAATGGCCATTTAGGATTCACAAAAGCCCTGTTTCAGCGAAGCACTCAAGCCTGGCTCCAGATGACCAAAAGCTGCAGGTCAGGAGAGCATGTACGTCTTGGAAAAATAAATGGTTAGAACTTAGGCACATGTCTAAATCCTCCCTGAATAGAGAGGAGATTATTCATGCTTAAAAAGCATATTTACATACTGTACTGTTTTGGGGCCCAAGACTCACAGAAGAATTGCATTGGACCACTACTGAACCCTGCCAAAAAAAACATTATCTCTGTCCCTTTCCCCCTTAAATGCCTCCAGAGCTGTTAGCAGACCAAGGCTATTCTAGAGCTAAAAAGGGAAATTTATTCAACAAGCACTATAGCAGGTGGCAGCTGCTAAACAATCTGCCACCAATCAGCAGTTTATGAAAGAGAGTAAAGAATCCAATAATAACTCACAGTTGGGGAGGGAGACACCGAGCCTGCAGTTACTGAGGGAGACTCATAATTAGACAGAGTCAACTCTTTGGCAAAATTATTTCTCCTAAAATCTGCTGAACTGGTTGGCACTCCACAGCTCCTGCAGGCAGGACACCCACAGCTGAGCCTGCTGCGATGTAAGCCACAGGTTAGAGCTGGGAGGCTCCTTGGCAGTGCTGAGTTGGTGAAAAATGAAGCTGGTGGAAAACTCAAATAATCTTGTTTGCATTCTTTTACCCATTTGCTTGTGTTCTTTTGCCCATTTTCTCCTCCTGGAGAAAGGCTATCCTTATGCAAGAGCCCTGAATTTTTAGGGTATTCAGCCCTTTCTGAGACTAAAGTATGTAGATGAGTCGATGGCGCAATTTTCTCTGACATCTTGGTGGTGCCACTGTGGTGGAATGAGGCTCAAGCTCAAAGTACAAAGACAATGGTGAAGGTGGTGTGCCAGGGCACCCGAGCCCATCTGCAGATTTCTGCACCGACTCGTCTCGAGTGCCCTGAGTTTGCCATGGTTAGTTAAAGCTCAAAATCCTGCCAGCATAAAATTTGACAAAATAGATCTGAGTTCAACTTCTGAGAAGGACTAAGAAAACTCCATCCAGCCTCATGGTAAATCTAATTTTTCCAGTTGGATTACAGCACCATCTACAGGTCTTTCCTGATTTAAAACTCGCATTGAACATGTTGTTCCACTGTCTGTGTATAAATATACTGTGGCTTCAGCGGCGTGTCTAGTGCAGTGACAGACTGCACAGTCCAGCAAAATGCCTTTAGACTGGGCTGAGAAAATAGTTTGGTAACAGATGACAGACAGGTTTGCTTCCTCACAAGAAGCAGCAAATTTGTGAATGCTTTTGGATTTTAATAGCTTGATTCTAAAACACTGTGTTGGGGGGGGCATTGGTTTTATTTTAAATATTCAACCAAAATTTCAATTCTGTTATGCAGTCCTGTTTAGCACAGTTGCACCAGAACTGCAAGAGAGAAGAGCAGAAATGCAGAAATTAGATTTCAGCTAAAAACAGAACAATAGATTTTCACTGCTTTAGTATAGGCTTAAAATACTACTGTTGTGTTGGACACATATGCAGAAGTGGTAGGAATAGTTGATCCATCAGGATTCATTATACTTACCTTTAGCTGTTTGACACAGATATGAGAACTCTCTACAGCACAAAACCTGGGTCATCTCTCTCTGGAGACTACTATTTGCTAAATTACTTGCCAGACCAAAAGAAACTTAGTTGCTCCTATGCATTTAGAAGATCCTGGGATAAGTACCAGGTCAGTGTGAAGAGGGCTGTGGTGAAGTAACCTACAGGATAGCACTTAATTGTATTAAAATAGCATCTCTCCATGCAAAATTTACCTGCTGTAATAAAGTGATTGTGCCTTCATCTGAAGCATCAAGCCACAAACGCAGTGTAGGTTGGTCATTCCTGACAGCATCAAAAATCCAGAATCAAGCTCCAAACGAATAAGAGTTAGATGGGGTTCAAAAAACCCAGAGACTGAAAAAAAAAATATGTGTCTTTGGGAAAACTTTACCTACCTCCTCATGTTTTGGCTCTTACGAGGTGAAATGTTATTTCAAGCTGTCCTCTGCAGCTAGCAGAGAGATGTGCCCTTTTATTTTTTAAAGGAGAGTCGAGATTCAAACAAACACACGATGAGAGAGCCTGGAGCTTTAAACCAGAGTATTAAATATCACAAGGCTTGTGATAATATCACAAGTGCTGGCAGCACTGTGTGAATCAGCACACAAAGTCTACTGGAAATTGTCTTTATTTGAATCTCTGATATGAAAATAATTTCATTCTATACAATATCTATGTAATGCAGGGACCACATACATAAATGCCTTTCAAATAAGACATTCTCCCTCTCATTCCACAATGGAAAAAGGGTAAGTGGACAGGAGGATATGTATGTGTCACAGTTACCGCCTATGTGAGGATTCTGTTGTCTTAAACACTAGACACCCTATGGAATTAAAAGCCATAAAGTTGCTGTCTTACTGATGTGTAACAGTATAGAGTGCACACCGACCGCTTCGGATTAATTGTACATATAAAAACAGATTTCTTTTTAAAAAGTCTGCATGCAGAGAAGAATCATTAATTTCACTTGAAGTGATTCTCAAACAGGATATGGAGCCTCTAACAGCCCTTTGGGCTGCGCCAATTGTTTTGTGCAGGTGTTTAATCCAAGTGCTCAACCGCACGTAGGGAACAGTCATTCTGCAAGCACCGGGTGGAGTGGGAGCTGCATGGTGGTGTCACATAGCTGCAAGGGGTTGATTCCTCAAAATCAGCAGAAACCTTGGGAAGCTGCTAATTCTTGTAAACAAGAGCCTGGGTTTTATGGAGCAAAACGGAGCAGAAAACACTGAAGTACACGAGAACCAAATCCCTTCTGCGAAAGCCTCTTTTATTATACTAGTGAAGCACTAAAGTCTGCCATAAACAAGCTGATTGCTCATTTCAGCCTCTCTCTGTGTCTGCAGCCAGGAAAAGCAGCAGCAGCAGAAGACCGAGTTGAGCTGCTGGGATAGGAAACATCTCCTGAAGGTCAACGCTACCCATATTTTTAGATTTCACAATAACTTCCTCATTCACACAGACTTGAAAACAATATATACATATTTAGTATAAAAGCTGAACTGTGATTGTTGTATCCACAATACATCCCACCCTTTTCTCTGCTTTGTAATGCAGCAGTTTGAGATGAGGCTGTAGAAAGACTGGCCAGCTCTGAGGTGAAGGAAGGGGAGAGGTCCCAGCGCATCGCAAAGGGCTGTTGAACCTACCACATCTCATTGCGAGGAGTTCAATAAAGAAAGAGGCTCCCTTAAAAGCCAATATGGCATCAGTGAAATAAATTGTGTGCCCACCTCTGACTTCCAGGAAAGCAGCTCTGCTGCAGGAACCAGGGTGAGTCACTGGCAGCATCTCAGGAGGAGGAGGCAGGAAGGCTGCATGCCACAGCCTTCCACAATCAAAAGGGGGAGGCAGGAAGGCTGCATGCCACAGCCTTCCACAATCAAAATATGTTTCCAAAGAAGCAGTGACTGCAGAGCTCTGTGTGGGGCTGTCTGCGAAGCCTGAGTCACAATCTCAGACCTCTCCTGACTTTTTGACCCAATCTTTTTATACAAGGCCACCTGCCACAGGTTTTCCTGCTCTAGGTGACTCAAGCAAGTCCCCAGAGTGACTCCCATGGGACATATCTGAAATTAACTCCAGGCAGTGCCAGCATAGTAGATTCTAGAGAAGTGGAATCAGGACCACAAGTGGGAGGAAGAAAAAAAAAAAAGGTGGAAAACTACTGAGTGGGTGTAAAGACTATAGATGTTGCTGTTGATCAAAACCCAGGAGGTCAGCCCCCAAAAGTGGGATGTGGTCTCAGAAGAAGTTGCACTCCAGCCTGACTTGAGCTGGAGTTAGCACTAACTTTCCCTTGACCCTATTCAAAAATCTGTGAATCTGTGTCACATTAAATATCGACAAGCCAAATAAATGAACTTACTAAAGCAGATGAAGCACATTAACACACGGCAGCTACATGACTTGCAACACCTGGTGGGCCTGGGACATAGGACCACAGAGAAACCCAATTAATGCTTCCCAGCTTACCTTCGAAAGGACACAGCGGCTGGCACCTGCTCAGTGCCCACTGCTCAGGGTGACAGCAGCCCTCCCCGCCCTGCACCAACACCACTGAGTCTTTCTACAACACATGCACTGGAAAACAACTTCTTCCACCGAATGGAAAGGTTGGCGCCATGGCTGGAAGGCAGGGAGCAAGCTCAGCCTGGGTTTCACCAATGAAATGTAGCTGGCATAAAGCAAGTGCATTCACTAATGAATTATTCCAAGATAATTAACAGTCTGAGGGAGACGCTTGCAACAACTTAATGCTTACTGTCAAGGGAAGCTAGTACCAAGCTCAGCGCTGCCTCACCAACTCACAAAAGGAAACAAGACAAAAATAGAGGGGAGGGAAACATCAAGGAAGAAAACAGAGCATCTGTGAGCTGTTAATTACAAAGGTGCACATGTTGGAGTAACAAGGATGTTAATAGACTTTTATTAGGAGACAAGAGAACCATTTTTGGTAGCTTTGTAAAAGAGCCAGAGCCCAGCAGTCCCAATGCTGGGCTGGTGCAAACACCATTTTGCTAAAGCCCATGCAGATCTGACATTGGCACCCAGCACTTTCCACATCACACAGCTGGTAAAACCGCCCGCGGTGCGTGGGGAGACACAGGGACCCGTGGCTTCGCACACCTGGTCTTTGACATAGATTGGCATCTTTCAAACCATAAAGAGTGTTTGCTTTCCAGTGTGAGTACTGGCAGTGAGCGTAAAACAGCCTGCTGAGGTGCTGGGGGGTCACAGCCCCATGCCCATACAGAGCAGCAGCTGGCATACAGCGCCTCTGCGGGGAAGACACCCACCTGAGATTAGTATCTTACCCACGTATAACAGGGATAAATAAACGGTGAAGAATCTGATATCAATCTTACTCTGCTCTTTTTTTTCTTTCTTTTTTTTTCACCATGCTCAAGGCAACATAATTCAAACGCTTCTGTGCAGTCATTATGCACAGAGCCAAGTTGAGCTCCCACTTATTAAGGAATATTTAGCACCCTTACTCTGAAGCTCTCAGATCAATGGAGTCCACATTCTTAATCTCACGTTGCTCTTGCTAACAATGTGGTTACTGTAATGTTGGCCCTGATCCTCAAAGGAAAGAGGATATTAGAGCAGAAACCTCTGGTAATGAAATCTCGTGTAATGAAAGAGTGTTTACAGTGAAACGTTCACATGTTGCCATCAAATCACAGCCTCGCAATGCGATTTCTGAAAACCTCTGTAATTATACAAGCGCCACAAAGTGGGGCTGGGTGGCAGGCAGGTTATTTAACATTTATTGCTACTACATCACGCACAGTAAGTCTGTTAGCAAAAAGGGTGTGAGGGATAGCAGTATTTCACAAAATACACACAGCACAATTAAGAATCACAGGCTTGGAAAATTTATAAGTGCTTTCAGTATATGTTACTCCTTATTAAAAATGAATTGCACGCAGCTCAAGAGAAAGTCTTATACCCGTAGATGCCAATAAACCATAAGGGAGAGATCTTTCCAGTGGATGGTAAGAGACTGTAACAGCCAGATTAATGAAAAGGGAGAACGTGCAAAAAAATTAAGCATGGTAAGGAGAAAGACCATGTGCTATGGAAGTGCTGCACCTGTGGAACAAAGTATTTTAGCCTACCTCATGTGGTGAAAGGTGAAGCAAAGGTGACTTATCACCAGTGGTATCAAAAGTCTGGAGTCCTCACAGTGCTGTAAGCGTGAGCAAAGGCTCTGCATCTGCAAATCCTCTGCATGTGATGATCCCAGAGCAGGAAAGGAAGTTGTCCATATTAGGAAGGGTTGCAGAATTAAGTGCTCTAAATAGGAGTTCAAGCAAAGGAGGGTAGAGTGACCTGCATGCACAGGTGATTCCATTTGTGTTGACAAACACCATTAAGACAATAGCTTTTGGCTTGCCTTCTGAATAAAACTAAGCAAGACTAAAACAGGCTTCACTTCTTGCACATCTAATGCCCATTGTGACACTCAGCAGCTCACTCTGCTACAAAAATAGTAAAACTCTGTATTTGAACATCCTTTCAGGATGTTCTCAGCAATATCAGTAGCTTTCAGATAGATGCACTCATGTTATCAACCAGTTGATCATCCACCTTTAACAGTATCCCACATTAGTTACTTTCACCTGACCAAGAAGATCCATAGAAAGACACCAGTGTTTGGCTTTTGGTCATCAGCTGATTTTCAGAGGTGCTGCAGGGGATAGTAAGTCAGCTATGGAGCAAGCCAGAAAGCCAGACATCTCCTCTGCATCAGCCAGCATACCAGAAACACGGCCGTCAGCTCAGCCAGCTTCTGCCAAGATCAGCTTCCACCAAACCACCTCTTTCAGGATAATGCAGGTACAGCCTGTGAATCCAGTGTATTCAAGGGTAGAGCCTGGAATCTACATTAAAAATTGGAGCTCATTTGATCTGGGCACTGTACAGACACATCAGAGACAGGTCCTAACATGGGGTAGTCAATGTCTCAACAAATAAGGCAAATAAAGGCTGGGAGCGAAAGAGGCAGCGCAACTCCCTCATGATCTCAAAATAAAGGAAGAACCAGGAACAGCAGTGCTGTAGCCTACCCTGTCTGCTCTGCTGCTGAAGGACCTTTTATTTTCTGTTCATTACGTGTTAATTATTTCTGAATGCTGGAGAAAGCAAAAAGCTAAAGACAAACAAGCCCCCATAGAGTTAGAAAGCATCCCTGCTGTAAGGCAGACTCAAATTGGTTGAGTTGGCAGCCAAAAGAGTTCCCAGGAGAGGGAGCAGAGCTTGCTGCTACAAGAAAAGGGTCAGTTGGTTTCTGAAGCAACCAGTAGGTTGGTTTCTGAAGCCCGTAGACTTATGAAACAGAGGAGGTAAAGCTTGAGACAGAAACCTAGATAAAAATGCACCATAGAGGCTGCGCACACATGAGCAGGCTGTGTCTTTCAGAGGACAGGAATGTGCTCTCAGAGGCTGCCATGTGCAAGCAGGAGATGACTGAGACCAAATTGTCCCACAATAAACTCGACTCCTTTGGTGTAGGGCTGCCCCTGGTTCTGCACACTCTGTCACAGCTTCACAACCTTTTAAAATCAGGGCAGCTGGGTTACTCAAACCCTTTGTCTGTATAAAATAACCAGCAGGCTTAAAACCATGTCAGGTGCCACTGAAATCCCACTTCTCTGTACCAAGGAGCAAGTGTCTGGTGTGCTGGGCGTGCACTTTGGTGGGCAGCATTCAAAACCATTTGAAGATTGTATGAACCATGGGCATGTACATATTATCAAAGCTACTCTGTCTCAATGGAGATGCTTATCCAATTTTCACTATAAACTCACCTCAGACACCCAAATCCAGACAGTATCTTCCATTTTGAGGTTTTATATCACATCAAGTCACAAGTCAATAAAAACCTAAAAAGAAGACAGCCATATAGAATTTTATAGCAATGACACAAAAATTGTGATTCCAAAAAAAATCTTTTTTTTTTCTTTTCTGTAGACTGAACTTGAGGGGCAATCACTTGTCTAGAAAGAAATGCCCCTCAGTTAAAGCATTCATAAAGATTTTGAAACCCTGATAATGATAAAGGCCAAGGTTTAATTCTTCTGTACTTGCAGTACCTATGCATAAGCAGAGACATTTTCTACAGCTTCACCCAGCATTTATCTTTTCTTTTTTTCCCCCCTCAACAAAATTCTCAGGTAAATTTCCAACATATATCCATAGCTATTTCATTATAAAGTTCTTTTTAAAAAGCATTTGTAGGAACTAATTACCAAGTACAAGAGAACTGAGCAGCAGTTTTCTTTGGCAGAGTTGACATTGGGTCAAGCAGCAGAACCCAACTTCACAGCCGTTTGCAGCGTTTATTACAACAGTGTATAAACAAGTAACCTGAAACACTCTGCTTTTGCCTCTTGGCTGAGCCCTGCCCTTTACACAGTGAATTCC
This sequence comes from Calidris pugnax, assembly GCF_001431845.1. Lineage (NCBI taxonomy): Eukaryota > Metazoa > Chordata > Aves > Charadriiformes > Scolopacidae > Calidris > Calidris pugnax. The sequence goes on along the minus strand of NW_015090839.1, from coordinate 8,083,497 downwards.
ATCACGACTGATGGGGACAGACAGCCACTCCTTATCCCTGTGACGCGTGGCCTCCACAGCAGTGGAGGAAGCGTGCAGGCAGGCACCAACACCACCCACAGCAGGTCCTCAGGCAGGGAGGACTCTGATGGGCCAGGGGCAGGCAGCTGCTGGCTCCCTGACCACCATCTCCGCTCCAGGGAAGGGGTAGTTAGAAACTTTTTCACCGAGAAGCTGTGTTAGTCTCACTGTGCTTGACAACCACCAATTGACCTACCCTTCCAAAACAGTGTCTAATCCTTTTTTGAGCCCCTTTAAACTCTTATTCTCCACCCAGGTTAAGATAAAATAATCCACAATTCAATTAGGACCTGTACAAAACAAGAATTTTCTTTTCTTTCCTGCCTAAAAAGTTTCACGGGTTACTCAAATGAAGGTACAGCACTGCTGTGCACTTTCATCTCCCGTTGGCTTCACACGGCTCCATGAGCTCTTAGCAACTATCAAAAAGCCCAATATAAACACATAACATGAATTACACAAACATTTCCTTTCTCATTCATGTTTCTCAACTCTACAGAAATGTTGACTTTTATAATGATGTTTTAGAAGTACTGGGAAAGTGTGTAACCCATTACATAGCCATAAATACAACTTTGAAATTACACTGGGTTTCTGATCTCCTGAAGAACTACGCAGGGATATGAATGTCCCAGCTTGCAAAATCCATTTACATATTCAACTTAAATGTTTACCAGTCAAAACTTTTTAATTTCCAGTTCAAATCATTATCATGAGTGCTGCTCTGATCTTCCTGCAACAGATCTAACTCAAGTAACGAAAATAACAGAAAAAGCTAAACGGAAATCAGAAAGTGAAGCCTCTGCGATGAGAAGGTCAAAATATCGTTTAAATTTGAAACAGAGGCAGTGGTGTTTATGCCAATACAGAGTCTGTATTACTCATTGCTTTTTCCCAGCTTGGTAGTTTATGCCAAGCATTATAGTCTGCTGGGTTTCAGCTATGCTTGTGTTGGATGTTGCTCCACAGATTTAGAGTCACAACAGAGGGAGTCATATACATTGTGCTCTGATACCATTCATTTGGTTGCAGAGCCATAATAGCTGCTATGTCACCACTAATCCTCTCTTTTCTGGTCAGCTGTTTTATGTCACGGCTGAGACTGTACTTATTTCTTTTTAGTGACTTGGTAAGGTGGATAATACTTCACCCAGGTCTCTTGCTCACACACATGCAGGCAGAGTACAAGCGTGCTTTGAAAACGCCACCGTGGTTTCACAGAGCGCAGCTGACTGACGTGCAATTCATGGCCACTGTAAGGCACGGGCAATCAAAGCGGTGATGGAGAGCTTCCACTGGGTAAAACATGGCCCAAATAAAATTCAGAAAGGTTTAACATACTCACTGCAGATGACGAGGATCCTGAATAATTGCTCCAGGGAGTGTGTGCAGTATACAACCATTTCAGCGTACTAAATCAGAGCGGTGATTTGGTTTGAATTAATGTCTCTCTACCACCACTCCTTCATTGATCATGCTGCCAGACCCAAGATAAAATGTCTATCAACAGCCTCAAGGAGCCAGGGAGAGATCGGTAGCTGCTGGCCACCAGTGAGGTAGGAGGTTTCCCCTCTCTGCAGCAATGCCCTGGTAGGAACAAGAATGTGAAGAGTGTTAAGCAGGTTGTTTGCAGGCAACATGCAATTAATCTGTCTACCTCTAAACATGCACAGTCCAGAACTGCAATTAATTTACGGGTCAATCTCTTGTCTCCAGACCCCCTCTAGTTCCCTCTGCAATGCTTTCTAATGGGTTTTAGTGGTTCAGCTGCACAGTAAGTCTCACTAGAATGAGAAACTGGCACCAAGAACTAACCTCACTATCAGAATAATGCGTTTTGTGTTCATTTCGGTCCTTCTTTTACATGGAAAAAGCACTAGATGAAATAAAAACATGTGGTAGAGTTACTTTTCATGCCTGTCTTAATTTTATTTTGTTGATTAAAAATTATGAATGTGATCTGTGGATAGAGATACAAACAAAGAAACAGAATGGGTAAAAATAAGGTCTAAAGTCCATCGGTAATTTGATTCAGCTTGTAATTGTTGTCACTAATGGCTGCAGTAATACACCTGGATTTAAGCAGTTTCTGATCTGGTTTGGAAAACTAGAAAATCATTGGAATCAACCTGATGGATTTAGTACCAGGACACAACATTTTGGAGGGGAATTCGTGTGAGTTCTGTTGCTTTCCATGGATCAGCTCTAATGTAGGGCACAAAAGACACTGCTCTATCATTAGTATAATATTATCCAGTCATAATTTTTACTGTTTATTTGTAAATCTTGAGCAGAAAGCAAGAGTCTTGAATTTGTTCCATCAGGCACCTGATAAATGTCTCATAAAGCCATAATTTCAATACATTTTGTCCTACCCCTTACCTCTTGCTCCACAGTTCTGTTTGAAGAGGGCTTCTTTTTTGGGGGGGGTTGGGGGGAGCAATGGATTATTCTTTATTGAAGGTACAGTTGCACCTGCTGCAAATTCAGTATGTCTGAAGAGGGAGGCCAGTCTAAATCCTCTTCACTTGTCATTTTCCTAGGTTATAGTCAAGTTTCTTGCAAAGCGAGATGCATTTTCAGTTCAAAGGATCCAAATACCATTTACAGAATTTCCAAAGGTGCTCCGTGTTGTTTCCTTTAAAAATGAACTTTCACTTGCCATCAGTGTGGAGAGGGTAAACTAGCACCAAGTACTTTTGAATCCACCCTTAGCACACTTAGTGGAAAATTACTTCTTTAAGGATCATCCTTCTATTTCCTTTGATACCTTATTCTTCTACTTATATGTGGTCATCACATGAGTCTCATATCTTCAGAAATGGGTCTCTTCTCAATTCTACCCACTGTAATTTGACTTAATGCAAAATCCAAGTGGTTTACATTTGTTTCCTTTCCTTACCACATTTTTTCCTCTCAATGAGCTTCACAAAATAACTTTCCTAGCCTTGCCATATAAAGCATATTCCCTCTGAAGGCACATTGGTAACTTTTATCAGAGCACACTTCCCCATATATTTTGTGATCTCAGCTCTTAAAATCTCCAGGAACTTGCCTGCAACTGAAGTCAAATTTACTAGCCTATTATTTCCTATTACTGTAGTGCTTCTTTCATAGACTAAGATAACATTAGTTTCCTTTGTGTCCATTTACACCCCTGTGCCTCCCTACAGAACTATTAAATATTGTAATTCATTCAGTATCCTCCTACAGTGACAAAACCTGGCATGCTTCTATCCCTCCCGTTTGCCAAAGACAAGCCAGGAACCAATTCATCTGAGATCACAGATGCTAAAATTTACAGACGCAATCTCCCAAAATAACACAGGTCTCTCTCAGGTTTTCTCAGGATTCCATTTGAACTAAATAATAGCTTTTTAGAAATATACACTCTAAGTTTTAAGAATTTCCACTGATGGGAAATCCACTACAACTTACATGAATTTGATTTGAATTTGGATAACTTCAGTTTCATCTTGTAGACTGTGAGCAAGTCAACCCTTAACATTCCTTCAGCATAGCTAACCAGACACTTGCACACACGGCTCATTTATGAACCCATTTATCTTCTTACAGCCTTTCTGGGGACCTCAGCAGGGACAGGTCTGGCAGAGGAGCAGTGCCACCAGCCTGCTTCTACCCTGCCTTCCATGGTGCAATCATTGCTTCAGGAGCTGATGTTACACAGAGTATTCATCACTGCTCCTGAGGCTTTGCCAGCAATCTGAGGCAACAGAAAGTGAATAGAAAATCCATTAACTCAACAACCAACTCAACAAACTTCTTTCTGTGTTTTCCTTTTAGCCTTCTACTCTGTGTTTGCACAGCCCAGTAAAACTTTCATTCTGAGCAGCAAGAAGTCACCTTTTCATTAAAAGTAAGTTTCAGCAACCATAATGTTATTAGTAATTTCTGGTGACTATTACCCTGATCCCCACCTTGCTCTAGTCAACATAAACTTTTACCATTTACACAAATGGGTACAGCCTCCGAGTCCCTCTCACACAACACTAGCCCACTATCACTGTATCCCCACTTGTGTGGCAGTCCTGTTTAAATCAATGGCATACAGTTCCAAAGCTCAGGAATAGATAAATATATCTTGGCATTTTTGCCCAAAGTTTATATAAATCTCCAAGGTCTGTGTAATTAGGTTTAAAATCCTATATTATATGGCAAGACTTCCTGGATTTCTAGGGTCCTATTTCTGCCAGACCTAAGGTTCAGAAGTGCACAAAAATGTTAAGGAGCACATATACCAACTCACACATATAATTATGTAACTACGCCTTGTAGTTAAAAGTGTTTATTTAGAAGGCAGCAGGGATGATGGGGGACAGGACTGGGGGCAAGGGAGGCAGGTTTTCTTCATGCAGCAGTGAGGATGGCCTAACTGCTGAGTAAGAAGAAACCTTTTCTACAACACTTATTTGCAAAGGGGACTCTGGAGCGTTTCCACTCCCCATGGCAGAGGGAGAGCGCAGGGACCCCTCTCTGGCCAGCCAGATGTTCAGAGGTAAAGCCCAGTGAAAGGGGAAACCGGAGAAGAGGTAATTTACAAAGTTCTAGCTTTAAAACACACTTTTCAGGAGGGTAAGGGAAGTGCGAAGTAAACGTTGGTACCTAACCAGTCCTCTACTGCTCTGTAAGATATAAGGAAATAAATCACAGCTGCAGGAAAGCAATGCAGATGATACAGCTCTTAACAAAGTGCTTTCTCCAGGTGCCTTGCTCCCATGACTTGGTCCCTGGTCTCTGCCATCAGGGCCTGCAGACCACCTCTGATGGTGTAGCTGCTGTTGATGCTGCACGAAGGGACAAGGACCCCACAGTCAATCCCATTTCACAATTTTTGGCCACAGACCCTTTTCCTGGGTCAGGACTTTGAACAAATTGGCTGTCACTGCCTTGCCTAGCAAACACAAAGTACCCTGGGGCTTGTTGCACTTTTCACTTTTCCTATAACCAGATTTTTTCATAGGCAGCCCAGGCTATGTAGGCCGTCTGGCAATCTCTATCCCAAGCAATCTTACACTAAAGCAGTAAGTAGCTCATTAGCCATGAGGTGGAGTTAGGTGGCCTTGCAAATACCACGTGTCAGGAGATGCAAGGACAGAGACACTGTGGCATGTTGAGGGCTTCTGGCAGCTCTGTGGTGCCTTTGCACAGTCCAGGAGTGCCAACAAGACTGGCTGGCCATGGGAGGAGGCAGGTACGGGCATCCCCAATTCACACGACCTGGCCAAGCAACAATAATTTGGCAGAGCTTAAGCCTTGAAACGTTTCCAAGCTTCAAGCCTGGCGTGCCAGTCCTGAGTCCATCTTGAAACTCTGGGGCATTCCCAGAAAAAAAAAACAACAAACACACACACAAATAAGTTGAAATTAAGCAAAGCCTCCATGGACTAAACCCCAGGCAATGTCTCAATCCCTCACAGTTTATGTTAACCCTAGCAAATCTAGGCGATACTCTCCATATCCAAAAGAGCATGAAGCAATATTAAATTAACCATTAGCTTCAATTTATGAGAAATCCTTTATTGAACTTTAATACTTTATGCAAAGAGAGATGTTTGCACGTGAGCTTTTTGTGTGCGCGCCTTTTGGTTTTTTAATTAGAGGCTGTTTTTGCTAAGTCACATGCCTAGTAGGAAGCCTGGCTTTTACCCATCTTTCTCCTAAACACAACCAACGTAACAGGCCTCGTGCAATCAACCGCAATGGATCTGATCCTTAAAAACACCATTTGAGAAAGCAGGTGTCTTCCTCGCGCTCCGCAGATGGGCGAGACGATTAAGTACCATGGGGAAGTGCCGCCTCGCGCTGCAGAAACCATACCAACAGATTGGTAATGGCGCTATTCTCATGAGAAAAGCGGGGTCATTATTAAATGGATGGAAACTATTGTTTGTAAAAGACGTTTGTACAAACATAAACTCTTCTTTACTGCCATGTTAAATTTATCACAACGCAAAGAACTGTCAGTAAGGGGGTGCTGGGTATTCCCTCACCACCGCAAGGCCATTTAAAGCAGATATGTTCATCACTGGTGTGTTAATCCAAAACTATACATTCAAAAATTGGTAAAAATACTCATCCCCCTCAAGTCATTTGCACTCCCAGTGGATTCTCTTTCATTCTTGTACAAGGTAAAGTTAGTTACTGATTGCATGAGGCACTGGGAGCAATACCTGTGTAGGATACTTAACACCTTTCCTTATAAAAGAGAGAGAGAGGGAATGAGAGAGAGAGAGATCTTTCTTCCTGGATAAATTTGCATACAACTATTACTTGCAGAAGGCTTGTGACACTTGGTTTGGAGAAAAATGCCTTTACTTTCTCTCATAAAATTTCACTTGTGCTTTGCTTGGCTAGCAGCTGAAAAGAGAAACCCCTCTTCTCTGGTTTCCATTTTTCTGAAGAACAGCAGCTCTGCAAGAAAATGCATACATAAACAGACAAACAAGCATCTCCATTTTTGCTGGAAATCCAAGAAGCTGCTGCAGCACTTGGGACTGTTTTTCCACTTGGGAAAAGCAGTGTGGAGACAAAGAGGCTGGCTCTACAAGGTCTGTGCTGCTTACATCCCAACACCCAGCGACAGCAGAAGCACTCCCAGAAATATGGGAAAGCAGAAAAAAACCCTAATCTTCCTTCACTCCACTGAACATCACCAAGACCCAACATGTAACCTTTACAGTCCTATCTATCACTGGGATAACAGGATCTCCTGCTATCATTAATTTTTCAGTCCAAGTGGTAGTAGTCTCTGCTGAAATGCTTAAGAAGATGGATGAAAGTCCTATAGGTGACAGGAAGAAGGCCATTCATAGCATCATACAGTACTCAGTTTAACTATTGTTTTTAAAGAAACCCAGAAAAGTCTGTTTCTAAACAAATGCTTTGGGTTTGAAGCAATGCTCTGTTTTTAAATCAATGTTTGCAGATTCAAGTGTTATGAAATATCAGTTCGTCTGGAAACGCATCCCCACTCCCATGTGGGCACATGTAAGGGACAGAGTCTTGGACTAGCATTTCTCCACAGGAACTTCTTCAGTCAACATACAGATTGAAGGATGAAAATCAGAGCAGCAGTTAAATCCTTCTTTGACAAAGGCTAGCTATAAAATTAGCAAAGACATATAATATCCTCAATTAAAAAAAAAAAAATCACATCAAAAAAACAAAAAAACAACCAGCAGTATACTACAAAGGAAATTATTTTAGTTAGTTATTTTTAAGAATATTTTCCCCAAAAAGAGACAAACAGGTAGAAACAGACTGACCTTGAAGTGTTACACCATTATCTTCTGTGATATCCAGCAGAAAAAAAAACCCCACAAATTATTTTATAGGCACCTGGCTCATTATGTCTTACAAATTAAATCCTCATTTATCTATATGCACCAAACAGTACCTATTCATCGCCTTCACTTAAAAACACATTGCCCTTCTTTCTAGCCTTGTTAATTTCCAGATGCTAATTAAATTTATACTCATAAATGTATCTGTTTAGCATGCATGACTAGATCATTCCTCAATATCCATTATCCGTTGTACACGCCAACATGTTTACCTACTGCTTTTGTTTTGCTTTGTTTTGTTTGGATCCATTTCCATCAGTTTAAAGGAGGGAGCTTATGAATTTAAGTTTCCCATTTTGATGCTGGGTGGCTGGATTCTCAGGCTTAGTGCTTTTGTAAACATCTTTGTCTCAACCTACTGTGAGGCAGAGGTATTTTCAGATTATAGCACCAGACTACGGAAGAGCAGAATGGGAAAACCACTCTGAAAAGCAGCATTTAGGACTGTTTACTGGGCCTCTTGGCGAAGGCAGAGAATCTTTTTCTACCCTGCCCACCACAAAGCCTGGCTGAATACTGTTTTCTAGAGACCCCACTCGGTTCAGTGCGGCTGGCACAGCCCAAACTGAGCCTCATCAAGGGACTGGGGCTGCCATGAGGAGAAGCCACAGCTGAGTTCTGGTCCTGCTCTCTCAAAAGGAGAAAACCTGCCAGGTCCCTAGAGCCCTGCTCTGGCTCTTTCATCTGTCCCCTGGACTTCCCTGCCACTGTGGGGCTCTCATGGGAGAAACAAAAAAAAAGGCAGCTATTTCCTCTTCTCTGTTCCCAAGCACGTACCAACTCCCCAGACCCTGGTACTCTCCACACTCTTCTGTTTTGGGAGGTTTTGCGCTTTTTTGGCATCAACTAATGCCATTAACTTTGGTCTGCAATTTAGTGACTGGGATTTGTTCTCTTGAAGAACACTTGTTCTGTGAAAAATCCTGAGATTTTGACTATAGTTTCTATTTCAAAAAAGGGTTAAAAAATCTTCTTTTTAGCAGTGGAAAGCATTTTGAAGAATCTGCAAATTTTGTTCCTCTTCTCTCTCCTTTACCAAAACCTCTAATTTTGTTACATTGAATTAAATTAGCTGGAGAGGGCTTCAACCCAGTTTGACATTTCACAGTGCAAGCTACGTATCTACATACTGCTACTACTATCTCAGTGAAATTAAGCCTTAGGTCTGTCTTAGACTCCTAAACATCTCACTGTGGGCTGTCCCTTCTCCCCTCCCACACTCCATCCCCCAGCATGACCACAAAAACCTGTGGCAATGACTTCCAGCACAGCTCTTTCAATCAGAGAGCTCTGTGTGGTGTGGGGAATGCACCTGGCCACAGAGTCTAGGTTCCGAGCAGCAGTGGGGCATGATGCCCACAAACTTCCACGAGCAGAGGTCATTGCAGCTGCTCCTCGGGATGCAGGTGAATGCTGATTCGATCCCAAAGCTACCAGATGTGATTGGCATCAAGCAAATTTTGAACTAGATCAGCTCAATGCAAAACAGAACCGAGCCTCGGGTTTCTCTAGGAAAAATATGACTCTGCAAAGGCTGCATTTTTCTGTTGAGAAAATATAAGTGAAAAATTCCCAATGAGGAACTGGTAGACTTGAAACTGTAATGCTTACTTGGGCAAAACTCCAAGTTAGTTTTAACTTACCCCTAATGCACATCCCTAAAACTACCAAAATATATCACTGTTCACAAACTTAATGAAAATTATTCCTTAAAACACCCCACAACTATTCCAAGGAGAATCACTGGACTGGTTTATTTAGCTTTTAAGAGTTACACAAATGGCCTCATAGGAAGAAAACAGCAAATACAGCTCTTGTCACCAGGGCTGATTTTACGTCCAGTAAAGAGAGGAGGCTCACCCACTGTAAGAAATACCTGAGACTCTCTGTGCTGCACAGTGCAAAGGCAAACAATGCAGGCTACTGGTTAGCTTACACGCCACCAAATGAAGGATTTGCTTCGGCATGGGATCCGCAGTGATATTTCATTCACTCTAACACAGACAATCATTATCTGCATGTGGGTGCTGAGAGGACAAGGCAGGAGCGTGGAAATCAAGGTCAAGGAAGCAAGAAAAACTCCCTCATTTATCCCACGGAACAGTTATTCTATTCTGCAATAACTCGGGTTAACAAATAACGTAATAAAGATTGGCGTGCTGCCAGGATGACTGAATTGATTCCTACACTGCACAGCACAAATCTTTTGATCTCCCCATAAAGAATGGGAAATTATAGCCACAGTGGGTACCTCGCAGGAAAAGCAAATAAAAATGAAATGAACATTTCTAGCAGTTTTGACCTTGCTTTGGGGAATACTGCTTTAAATTTGATTGCCCTGCCCACTTATTATTTCACAAGAAGACACAAGCAAGTCACAAAGACAATTTTTAGTATTCTCTTTGATGAGGTAGAAAACGAGATAGTCTTCTCCCACCCACTTTTTTTTTTCTTTTTTTTTTTTTTTTTTGTTCATATACTCAACAGAAAAGATTTTATCCGGACTTTGATTTGATTTTCAGGATTTCTGGTGGGAAATTCTTACTGCAGATATTTTGCTTCCATTGGGGTTTATGGTGCTATTCTGTCTAATTATTTCTGGCATTTTGCCCATCAAATTGTGAGTTTCTTCAAAGGAACGAAATGACAGGAGGCCTCCTTTAGAGCAATCATGGACGGGGTTTGAATTTTGTTGTCTTGGAAACAAGCTAGTTCTTGTCATTGAATATATTCATAAAATAATGGTTGAAACATCACTGATAATAATGGGCTCTTTCCTTGTCAAAATTCATGTTCTGGGGACTTTGCTGCAAGAGGCTCTGTCAAAGAGTTTTTGCAGATGTTGAAACTAATTTCAGCACTTCTGTTTAAAATCCCCAGCTCAGGTGTCCCAACCCACTGCACCTGTGGCCAGCTCTGCCCACAGGAGGTGGCCAGCAGGGGTTGGGAAAGCCCCAGCATCCCCACACCCCGAGGAGCGCCAGCTAACCACGTCTCTGGGGCAGAGACACCAAGGCACGTACCCTCTCATCCCCATGCATCAGTACCAGATGGCTCCAAATCGTGACCCTGGCTCCCAGCATGGATAACTTTGTCTGCATTGTGCCGATTAGGTAGAAAATATATTTTTCCCCCTGCCTGCTGATATAAATCCCAAGGTTCAGGGTATTTACACTCTGTGCCAGGGGTCTTACCAGCTTCTCAGCAGGTGCTTCACTTTTCAAACAGATGGATATTGATTGATGAGTAAAACCCAGAGACAGAGGTGCGGTTTTTCAGGAAGGCTATTCAAATTGGGAACCCGCTATCACTCTTTGAGCTTCTGTATCAATCAATCTGCCTTTGGGTTTGGTTTTTCATATATATTTAAAACCACCACCACCACCAACAACAACAAAAGGCTCTGCATGGAGATGCTGCTGGTTACTGAATCATGTGAATTTAGCTGAGAGCTGACAGGCTCCTACAGGTCCCCGAGACTCCTGATGTGTCTTTGTGGACGTGCACGTGTGCACATGCGTGTGGCACATACGTATTGCGAGGGGTGGGGGTGGCTGGGTGAAGCTATAAAAAGCCACCAGTGGGGACAGGTCATAAAAAGCTTCCATTCTGCCAACTTTTCCATGAACCATTTGGCTGGATATAGTAAACCTGTGGGACACTTGAGAAAATTAAAACTCTAAATTATTACTAGTGAGACTAGCCATAATAGATCTGCTGTGAGAATCTTACTAGCAGTTTTACGATTTTTTTCTGTCCTTCTCAAATCACTACATAATGACACTCAATACTCAAATGTCTAACAAGGCCATTTAACATAGCCTGCAGAAGAGGATTCTCCTGTGAAATTTTACTACAGCCTCTTTAGCACAAAGCTTTCTCAGATTATTAGTAATTTGCATTAGGTCTATTTAATTTTGAAGAGTGCCAGTTCAGTGACCACATGCATATTAGAGCTTAGCAAGTGCATGTGTCTAAAAAGTTACCAAAAGGTCATAGGAATTCTACAAGGCATTGGGGATTTTCAAATTTTCTCCTTGTTGCAGCAAGGAAAACCAGCGCAGGCCCTTCCCCAAGGCCAGAGCCTCTCATCTGAGGCGTGCTGAGTTACAGGCATTAGCCATGCACACGTCCCCGCAGCTGAATCCTTTTCCGCTACATACAAGACTCTTTTAGCAAAATTTTCCCATTTCACTGTGAAAGAATAGCCTGATGACAGAAGAATTCCTTCTGGGCAATCAGAAGGAAAAACACAGCTTTCCTTGGAAGCGCTGGCAAGAGCCACCTCTTTCCAAACAAGAAACACGTGGTCTGCTGGTGTGACACATACACTGCCTCCGAATTATGAGTCACTAGAGAAATTCCATAGAACTTGAAGATGGTGCTGCCAGAACAATCAAAAAACAAAGGATAGCAGCAAATAAAAACAACATAAAGAAAGTCAGTTTTCTTTCAAGAAGGTCTCCCTACCTTCTCCTCACGAAACATCCAACTTCATGCTTTGAGTGCTCCCAAAGCCTACAACAAGCTTAACACCCGAAGGGGCAGGGGTGATAAACCCCAGGCATCACTCAGACATTTTTGAGACCCCAGTTGCTTGATAACTGTGTTTCAGCAGAAGGGCCAACTTTAAAGTCATGCCTAGGTGGGTGCAAAAACCAGTTTCAGAGCCATGTAGTCTCCTGACACAAAAACCAGATGATGAACTGCTGCTTCACATTGGTGAGATGGAAAAATGCCCTCGCTGTGTCTGCTCTCCTGCGTACCAAGGGCAAGTAAACTGTTCATAGCGTCACCACTTTGGGAGCTTATTTTTGTGCCTTGACTATTTTACACACGTGCAATATTTCACACTCCTATCACAGCCACCCAAGCACCAGGAAGAATGATTGTCCTGGCTCAGGAAAGAAGGATCTTGCCAACAAAATTAGCTCATCCTCGTGAGTCAGACACTCCAATCAAGAATGATAGAGTCTCCTACAGTAGGTTTGACAGGGAAACGCAGCCTTACAAGGACAGAGCCTTTCAGGCTGTCCCACATCAAGATTCAAAAGAGATCGGCGTTATCCGCCGTACCATTGCATCAGTCTGAATGCACAGTGAAGCATGGGAAGGTGAGGAGCAGACGGGAGGGGGAAAACTCTTTGCAATCTGTTCTTCATAAGTCAATGATTATGAATCAGATATCTAATGAAGCAGTAATAGGAATGATGACTAAGTAAAGTAGCTAATAAAGCTAATTTATGTGAAGTTGAAATTTTTAGTACTGTGCATTAAAGCAAGCATGATGTCTCAGCATAGTAGGGGCAATGTTAGTGCTATATATACCAAGCGCTTGCAATGCTCCAAGATGATAATACAACTAGATATGCTGAGTTTCTGCATTTCTGATGAAAAGCTTTGTTCTTCAGCACAGACCAACCTACTGGCCTTTCCATGCCACCTGCACGCTTGTCGGGAAACGCACCCTGCTCAGCAGTTCTTAGTGCCCACGTATCTGCTCCACCCCACCAGGAAAGAAAAGAACCAAAGAAACAAATGAAGGGCCTAATAAGGCAGATGTTTTTTCCCATTACTAATGTCTCCATTTTCCTTTCTTTTTTTTGCTTTTTTTTTAAAAAAAAAAACAACCACAAACATGAAACCAAACACAGACGTCTGACTAACCTTGACTGGAACGAACCTGATACTCTGCAATGTGTATAGTAGGCAATAAACTATGGCACATATAGCTTCCCAACACTGCATTTCCATTTTAACTGCTCAGCTATGAGAGTATTTCACTCATACTGTAACTCAAATGATTACAGATTACTTTAATGCAATTTGCTCTTTTTTTGCTTTCATGGATTTTAGAAAATTAATAGACATGAGCAAGCTTGCCAGGAAGTCTGAAGGCAGAGACAAATGAAGGTCTTGGGAGCCCAAAACACAAGCTACTTAGCTACTCAAACTATACCCTTCTGAGAAAGGAAATATGTAGTGTGATATATTTGTTTGCTGTCACCGGCAGGAAGGCCTGCCAGGATGGCCTCACTGCGCTGGCACATGGTCAAGTTCTCTCCCTGTACACAAAGTCAAACCAAAGCCAGGGACACAAGGACACCCCAGGGCTCTCACTCCCTTTGGCCTGAGAACACTGTTCCTGGTGAAAATGTAACAGAGGTGAATCAAAAACGAACATTTGAAGAAACCTTCCCAGTTCAAGGTCCCAAGCCAAGAACTGGAACGCACCCATCAAGCCCCCAGTTCATCCCACCAGGGAGGTGAAGGGCTCGGCAGTGGGTGCACGGGGAGGCTGCACACTGGGACCCCAAAGAGGCAGAGCGGCTGGCAGCTCCCAGCACGGACACACAGAGGAGCATGTTCAAGAGCCCTGACCAGCCCAAAACAGCCCATTTCATCTAAAAAGTACACCTCACCTCATCTGCACACCATCATCTACCCCAAAGGGACTGCGTGTGCAACACATACAATGTCCATGATGTGAGGAACGCCAAGCTATCTGCAACCCAATACCCCACCACCCTCAAATTAGAGCACAGACTTTAAAAGTTGATTTTTCATACTGGTATCAAAAAATACATGGTACTTTATTAAGATATAATTCGGGGGCAAGAACGATCAACCAAAGGCACTAACCAAAGGGCTAATATTTCTGAACACAGGCATTTTATTGCTTATCCTTTCTCCTAACCATTCTCTCTCCCTCTCTGAGCCTCCGCCCATGAAATTGAAAGATTTCTAGTAGAAATGCCTTTGTTGTATCAGCTTTGGAAATATGGATTACAGTATTCTGTGAAAAACATTTATTACTCTGAACTGTGACTCGGACATTGTTGCATTTCTAGGGTTATAGATTTTCTTTCAGCTAAACTAAGGCTGTAAGTCACAGTGACAGTTGTAATGTGTGTAATACCACAGTACCAGATTCTATTACATACATATTTTTGCTAGAGGTTTACGATGTTCAAAATATTTCTTCTTTTCCCAATATCTTTCCCTACCTGTTGTGTAAATATATTGGAACCTATAACACTGAAGTCAATTTCCAGATGAAATGTGCATGGGAACAAGTAGTTTGTCCTTTTTCAAGAAAAAAAAAAAAAACAAGGAGGGGGGAGAGGGAACACTGCATACAAACTAATTATATTCAAGCACAATATTGAATTGTAATAAAAGATGAATGAGAGAAAGTGTGTGTCATTGTGAGGAATGGGGAAGGTTACAGAAAGCTGAGACTAGGGAAGGATTTATCATGTGTGATGCTTCAGGCATTGTGTTGAAAGATCTGCAGACTTATTTGCAAGAGTGTTTTACGGGAAAAATAGAGCAGTCTACATAGGAAAGAATTACTATAGATTTTTATCTTTTATACAAGACAAAGATACAAAGATAAAACACTGTTTCTATTTAAAAAAAAAAAAAGAAGAAATCTATGGAAGAAATCCCAGTTGCAATACAGAGGGGGAAACCTTTCAAACTGAGCTCTGAGGCCATCAACCGCATAAATTCAGGGAACAGACATTTGTTAAAATACAGCTGATCCATAATTTTTAATGTAAGCACAAAAGTGTGCTGGGTTTAAAAAAAACATACCACAACACAACAACTGTGACAACTAGAAAGCTTTCCAGTTTTGCTTGCAAAACCTCGGTGCACATATACATGCAAACAAACCTTTTGGCTGGTTGTTAGAATTCAGCTCTAGTACAGTCATAACACAGCTGTGGAAGCTGGAAAAATAATGGCATTCGGGGTGTATTAGTATGCAAACGGGCATGCCAACACTTCCACTTTGCTTCCAGAATTCCTCCAGCCTGCACATGTCGTCTTTCAAACCAAATAGGACTGGAAATCAGGAGGGTCAAGTACAGCTGACATCTCCTCTTCCGTTGTTCCTCCTTAGCATAACGCCTAGCTGGGGCCATGCGAGTCTGCTCCACTGCATCTCCAAGCAGAGATGGGATTGAGCCACTCCAGAGCCACTCCTGGCAAGTACAAACCTCCTGTTGGTGTTTAGTTTAATGGCTATGGGAAGGCTCTGGTTGGACTGGGGTGTGCACCAGACCCACAGATCAGGCCGGGCGATGCCAAGAAGCCTGCTTTGCTCTTCCATCGTGCTTCCAACCACAGAGCTCAAAGCCTTCTGAAAACAGGCACAGCTGAATTAAGCTTCAGGACATATTTACCCAGCTCACAAGGGTATTCAGTTCTCTGTTTTACAAATGGAAAAACTGGGGCACCGAGAGGTTAAGTAACTTGCCCAAGGTCATTGAGCTGAATCAATTTCAAAACTCGGATTAGACTGAAACTCACTCTGAGCGTCTGATCACAGAAACACAGACAGCGTTGACTTTTTTTTCCAAAAGAAGCTACTTATATGCTAAGCTATTTAGGGTTGAAAGGCAGAAGTAAAGAGCTTATTTGGGGAGCGAAGGGATTTGTTTTTAAGGAGTTTAAATTCAAGGAAGAGAGAAACAGGAAGCCACTGTACAGCATCCCCTTCAGAGCTGGAGCCTCCCCTTGGGTACCCATCCAGTTAACCCAGTCCTTAACCCCAAAGGCTGCACAGCCTGTTCACACATCAAAGTCCAAACTCTGGTGCCCCAAACAGAGCCACTGGGGCAGGGAGGACCAGCTCCACCCAACGTGGCTCAGCATCCCCATACATCTCAGTGAGGGGAGGAAGGGGACCACAACCTCCAGCCTGGACCTCCATCTCCTGCACAGCGTCCAATGGCACCGTGCAGGTCACGGCGATGCCAGAAGCCTCCAGTCCATACCAGAGAAGAGCCAGGATGGAACACCTGCCCTCCTCGCCCTCTCTGCCCGCCCCTTCACAGCCCAAGTGAATGGCACAGGGGCACTGAAACTTCATCCCCTTTCCAGGAACTCCATTGCATTCAGATTCCTCTGTGTGGCACTAAAAATAACACTTAGGAGAGAAGGCTTGCCAACCACAGAAACTCAATTAATGGGGCTGTCAAAGCTCTCACAGACTTCAGTGCCACCAGGATTTCAGATACAATCCCCATGACAACCTTAGCTTGACCCTTCCATACATATGAGCTATGATAATGTCTACACAGCTTTAAAAATACTTCCTTTCTTTAACCACAGGCAAGTTCATCTGGGCCCATCCCCACAATGGATCACATAAAAGGGCATGTAGCACACCCTTCTGGGCTGCTGCACAGCCTTTTATCTCCTCAGCAGCCTTGGAGGATCCAAAGCTTCAGCTGGGACCATATGAGTTGTATGAGCTATTAGGGGAAGAGAAGACAAGGGTCACTAGAACAGCAAATGCCCCCTATGTTCTGCTGCTAGTAAATTCATGTCTATTAATTGCAATAAATTATCAGGTTATAACAGCAAAGTGACACACAAGAAGTTCTCAGAAAAATAGATAATGACAGGAAAAACAATCAGGCTACAGGTTTTGTTTGCCATCCCCCCGGAGACTATGTAAATTAAAGCATTTTTTCTTATGCAAAGAGCAGCACCATGTAAAGAACAGCATTTGAAAAACTGCTGATAGTCATATGGAGTATGAATGCACATTACAATTACGAGACGAACTTTTAACTGCCAGCAAGAAGAGTGACTCCAACAGCAATGCCAGCAAATGCAGCGATGCCTCAAGGCCTGGCAGGGATGGGCATCCCATCATACCAATTAGTGTATGACCACAGAAGGACATTCTTAATCTGAAAAGCATCTTGTCCAAAGATACATTCAGAGAGCTACCTTCTTCTGATGGAGGGGGTTTTAAAAATAGTAGTGTATTTTCGAATGAACACCTAAAGATGAGAGTCGGCTTTCCTTCTGTATTCTGGAAAACATGCAGGAACTTTTTGAAAATTTGTTTCTACAGTGAGATTTCCCATATAGTCAATTTGTTCTGAGGCAAATCTTGCCTCCTGTTTTGCAAACTCTTTTGGAGTTATGGAAAAGCAAAATACCTCACCATTTTTCTGTGTAAGTAATGTTTTAGATACTGGCCTATGTACAGTTCAAAAGGGGGTTGTGAGATTACAGGCTGAGCTCCACAGGTTAACTAGCAGGTTTAAAAGCCCAGCTATAATGTTACATTAACATTGATTTTTGTATTTAACAGCCTACTGAAGTCTAGAGCACTGGCAGGAATGCATTCAATCTTCCTTTCATCACAGAAAACCTCTATTTTTCATCCTCTTCCAATGGCTATGCCTGTGCGGCTCTCACCTCTACACTGCTTGTCCCACAAGGGAAATCCACGCACACGGAGCACCGTGGTGCTGCACCTGGGTTCCTACCAGGGTTTGCCCTGGCCAGGTTGGTGCAACAGAGGTGTTTCCCCTGTGACAGGAATGCAAATACAGTGTCGAAGCCTAAGGTAGAGTTGCATTACACATTTGTGCAGCTCCTGACCACTATGTGTGGGAACAGACCCCAGTGACTTGCTCAAGGTCGCACTGGGAATCAGTGCCATAGCCAGGACTGACCCTAATTCAGAGCCTCAGCAGGTCCCTCCAAAGACCTAGACCACCTTCACACTGCCCACTCCTCCTTCAGCCATTCATTTGGGGAACAAATGGCAGAGAGGATGCTTTTGCAAACCCGTCTCCTTGAAAAGAGCTTCCTTCTGGATCCTAAGATCCAGCCCCAGGAGTCGATCCAGATCAATAAGTCTAACAAGCTTTTGGAAGCCTTTCCTTCCAATAAAAAGCTTTCAGGGAGTGGGGAGACTAGACACACACACAGAGAGAAACAACACAGAAGTCATATGTGCTCAACAGAAAAAAGTAGAAAAAAAATTGTGCAGCACTAGAAAAGAGACCAACTGCTCGGAGATCAGAGCGTGCTGCAGTGCTCGCCAGCAGCCGCGTGCAGCAGGACTGGTTTAATTCACTTTCCACGAGCAGGGGTGTTATTTGTGAGAGCTTTCAGCGGGGAGTGATCTGCAGACACCTTATTATAAACTTCTGCAGAGGTGAAGTCGGCGTTGAACAGCACTTCTCGTTCTGTCTCCTTCCTGCCTGCCTTGTTCCTCACACATCATTTTCTTTTATCAAAATGGATGGCGGTATCAAAATTGAAAGGAAGTAGAAGCTGTGAAAATAACAGACCCAGGAAAAGAATTTTTAATTTTGCCTCAATTTCTTTGATGATGAAACCAGTGTTGAATATTAAGCAAGTCCTCAGAGTTGAGCATCAAGAATAGCTGAAAGTTTTGCTGCTGTCAGAAATGTGAGCAGAATTCCTCTATCACCCATTTCAGCTTGTTATTCAGATACAGATAAAACTCCCATGAACTTCACTGGGCAGATCCTGCTGTGCTGCGTCCATGCCCTCATCCTTGGACTTTCCTGTGGCAGCACACTTAAAGATGTTTGTCTACATTTTTACTAGAAGGTGAGGGGTAAGGAGGGTCCCCCCATTTAAAACTAGGGTAGATTTTTATTTCAATATGGAAAAATTATTTTTAGAAACTTATCCAGTAAATGAAAAACTTTTTAAAAATTCTATTATGATTATTATTCTATGATTTTGTTTGGTTTATGAAAAAGTTAAATTACACCTTAAGACCGAAGGGCAAAGGAAAACAAATACCATTTTTCTTTTTGACAAAACCCAAGAACACCGTGGAAGAAATTTTCCAAACTAGATTACAGTAATGGTCTGTTCTAGCCCCAAAACCTCTGAGCCTCCCTTGATGTGATTAATAATAAAATTGTATCTAGAGCAACTAAACAAACAAAAAGCTCCACTTTGCCAGCCCTGTGCAGGGAGGGTAGTAATTTGTAAAACCTGAAGCAGAACCACCACCGGAGGCGAAGTGACTGCTTCCCAAGAGGAGTGTGGCAGAGTCGTGCCGGAGGGGCGAGCGGCACCTCCCAGGATGGAACAGGGGTGGGGGGCAGCAAGGGGAGGGACGGGCACCCCCGGGCTCCTTCCACACCAGGGACTCGGCCCCGGGAGGGGAAAGGAGCCACTCATCAATGGTGGATGAGGAGAGGACTTAGGTGGGCAAGATGTCCCAAATGCTTCCCAACACAAGGAGTTTGAAATTACAGAACCTTTCTAAAAGTCATTTTTCCTTTATTTTTTTGTTCTTAGTTGGAAAGTTTCCAGTAATATCAATGCCTCATTACTGAATCTAACTTTGGAAATTTAATCCTTTCTCCTTTATAGGCACTTCCAAAGATTTGAGAAAAGTTTAGAACAGAGCAATGTGCTCCTCATGAGTTTTGTCAGGGCAACCAGGCTTGCCTATGGATGTTACAAAAACACCAAAGGGAAACCCAAGGTGATTCTAGTTCTAAATGTTTCTTTTCTTTCCCCTCCCCACAGGCAAAAAAAAAATAAATCCATTTGCTCATATTTAAAGATAAAAGTGTTTCTTACTCATTACATAAGCTCTACAAATCTTAACTTTTCTACTTTGCTTGATTATTGCAAATAATCAGACAAGAACCCGCTAGCCTCCTACCTCCTTGAACACTAGATGCAATATTTTTTTAATATTTTGGGTTGCATTGCATGTTAAGGGTCTTAAGAAGAACATCAGTTATTTAATTTTTAATCCAACTTTCTAAGGCGATGAGGTTGATATGACTGTGTCTATATTTACTGGTTCTGCCTCCTGCCAGTAATATCCTACCTGTTGCCCAGTTTCAACCAAATCTAACACAAGTATACAGCTTCTGCTAAAATGAGTTTCTAGCGGGAACAAAACTGTATCACTAGATGCCAGAAAATCTACACTGGGGATACTTTATACATGCAGTAACCACAGGACAAGCTTTGATCAATCTTTACTCTGTGTTTGACAAGAGATAACCTCACCACGAGATGCAAATCCATAGCAAATTAAGTGCAATAAACCCCACCGCTCACTGAAGTCACAGCATAAGAGCTGCTACAGAGAGTCCCACTCTACTCCCCCACACAGGAGGCACCTCATCCCACAATCTGGCCCAGAGCAGGAGGCAGCAGCTCTGGAGAGTGCTGCCTGCAGTCCTTACATAGATGCAGAAAATAAACCCTGTTGAGGAGGCTCTTAATGAGCCTCCTGCTGTAATTCCCTCACCCAGGTCCGGAGAGCCTTGGGATGGCCGCCCTGCTTCCGAGGGAGCCGCTTTGTCCCTGAGCACCACTAAATCATAGAATCATAGAAATTGTCTAGGTTGCAAGAAACCTTTAAGATCGAGTCCAACCATTAACCTAACATGGTCCAAACCACCACTAAACCATTCCCTCAGCACCACATCTACCCTTCTTTTACATACCTCCAAGGATGGTGATTCAACCACTTCTCTGGGCAGTCTGTTCCAATGGTTGATAAGCCTTTCAGTGAAGAAATTTCTCCTCATATCCAATCTAAACCTCCCCTGGCACAACTTGAGGCCATTTCTTCTTGCTTTTTCACTTGGGAGACCAACCCCTCCCTCGCTACAGCCTCCTGTTGGGTAGTTGTAGAGAGCAATAAGGTCTCCCCTCAGCCTCCTTTTCTCCAGGCTGAACAACCCCAGCTCCCTCGGCCTCTCCTCATAAGACTTGTGCCCCAGACCCCTTGCCAGCTTCATTGCCCTTCTCTGGACACACTCCAGCACCTCAATGTCTTTTTTGTGATAAGGGGCCCACAACTGGACACAGCACTCAAGGTGGGGCCTCACCAGTGATGAGTGCAGGGGGACGATCTCCTCCCGAGTCCTACTCACCGGGCTGTTCCTGATACAAGCCAGGATGCTGTTGGCCTTCTTGGCCACCTGGACACACTGCTGGCTCATGTTCAGCCGAATGTCAAGCAGCACCCCCAGGTCTTTTTCTGCCGGGCAGCTCTCCAGTCGCTCTGCTCCAAGGCTGTAGCGCTGCATGGGGTTAGCGTGACCCAAGTGCAGGACCCGGCACTTGGCCGTGTGGAACCTCATCCCATTGGCCTCAGCCCATCCATCCAGCTTGTCCAGATCCCTCAGCAGAGCCTTCCTACCATGGAAAAAAACCTGGAAACATGGAGCAGGTGAAGATACTTCTCCATTGTCTTGCACCAAGTATATCAGGGGCTAAGATGGAGAAAGCGAATACTGCCAGAGCCCTGCTCCCTGCCTTCCCCTCCTCACCAGCTCTCACCCTTCACCAGTGTCCCACCGTGCCCATAGGCTTCAACTGCTTTTTTGGGGCCCGACATGACTGTTTCCAGCAATTGTGCTTACTGTAAGTTTGTTTGCCAAATACCTTTCATTTTGGCTGTGCCAGGACTCACATTTAAAGGAGGAAACAACACACTGGATTCCCAAGCTGTCCTTTTTTCCGCCAGCACCTACTGCTGATGGCATGGCCCGGGAGCTGCCACAGGGAGCCCAGCAGGACAGCAGGTCTCTAGAGCAGCACTTCAGGGCTAGCACAAGTTCTTCACCCAAATAAACTAACTCGCGGGTGAGAAAATGGGCAACTCCATCACATCCAGTGGACAGACGGCAGCGGCTGATGAAGGATTTTTTACACAATACGTAATCACAGCACAAAGGAGACTGATCCTTGCACTAGAACACAGCCTTGCAGTCCCCAAAGCGTGAGCACAATTTCGGCCTTTGTTGTCAGAAATAGTTGGATTATTTCAAGGGCTGACAAACCAGCTTGGGTTGTGCTGGATTGCCCCCTGCAGCTGAAAGGTCGCATCGTCTCCAGCACAGGGCTGGCTTCTCACATCGTGGCATAAAATCGGAGCAGTTGCAAGCACTGATCCCTGAGAAAAGGCTCTGTGATCATTTTAATAACATTTTCCTTCCTGGCCATAGCCAGAAAAAGCTGGTTTGCTTGTTTGTTTCCAGATGTTCCTATCTGATTACAAGGGTAGCTTGGCAAAAGAAATTACCTTTTAAGAAACACTGCAGCCTCCCGTATTCTTTTCTTCTGCTTGTGGATGGCAAACATCTTTTTTCTAGGTATTTCCTCTCTTTTCACAATATGACAAGTTGGGGACAGAAAGAGGGAGAGAGGAAGGGGACAGGGAATAAGGGATGAAATATTTTCTAATCCTCCCAAGCAAAAGAAAGCCGCATAACAAAGGAGATGTCAAGAAAAGGCTTTTTTTCCCCCCTCCACACACTTCAAAGAGATGTACCCTTATATAAAAGATACATCGCAGAAGGCCAGGCAGAGACAACTCTGAAGAGCACACAGAGCACAGATGCGGGGAGAATAAGGGTGGGCCCCATTTTGTTTAGCAGCAAAGGCAGTACCAGATAATCAGTTATTTTACTCATGTACTTACGTCTCTGCCTTGCCACACTGCTGTAAAACTTTTGAAGTATCTTGGTTTACTTGCTAGTAAATGTTGGACTTCAAAGGAATAGGAAATGGATGCTGAATGGCAAAGTGACCTTTTATTACTCCAGCTACAGTTTGTAACCTGGAACGTGACAGAACATTTTTCATCCTACTTTAAAAAAAAAAAATAATCCCAGTAAGGATCAGACTTTCAAAGAAGCTTCAATCAGAGCCTTACAGAGGAGTTTTGGCAAGACACCGAAGTGTATTTCCTGGTTACAGTCATGTAGCATGGACCGGGGTGACAGGAGGTTATAGCTGTGCCTCATTGCAAAAGTCTCTTTCTGACTTCATTAGTCGTCATTATAGGCTCTTTGCTGGCCTCAGATATTGCCCTCTCGCTTCATCTCCAGATGTTTTCACTGGAAAAAGCAAACTTCAATTTCTGTAGGCAAGTGGCTGCCACTGTGCACGGCAGGTAACTGAGGTCTCCCCAGCCAGCACACTAATTCAAATCGTCATGCACCCAATGTTATATGTCAAAATTTGGTGACCATTTTGGAAATGCATCTATTTGGTTGATATTTTCTCTCAAGAATACTCCTGCCATGAGAATAGCCACCATATAACATCGTTTGTTCATGTGTTTTGTGAATTTGCCTTCAGCTAAGGTAATGGGAAAGGATTCTGTCAGAGACTGGAGACAAGCTGCTGCTATCTGAGGCTTCATACTCCCACTGAATGAAAGCAAAAGAGTAGCTTCAGACTTCAAAACATGGTACACAAGATATACTAAGTCTTCTTTCCAATGCCTACAATATTTTACTACTTTGGGCACTGATAAGCCTGGAAATTAGTATGGGGTGTATCAGTACATCGATACAACCCAGGAAGGACAGTGACCATTTGTGCTACTACACCTAAACTATGTTGTTTAAAAAGAACAAACAGCAAAGAGCCCATCACTACCTAGATGTTGGTCCCTGGCTCTAAGTCCTGGCAGGATTTCTAGACCGGGCAATACAAAATGTCCAGATGTGATGCTTGTCACATCACCAGTACTCACACTACATTCACCCACAGCAGCCGTGCTCTGTTTTGGCACACTCGGGCATCCCTAAGCAGCAAGGGCTAGAGAAAGACAGAGGATGCAGCTCCTCAGATCATATCCAGTACAGACAATCCTGGCATCGCTCCTTGTGGGTCCCTGCCCATAGAGACTGGCACTCCCCAAACCTCCCCCAGGCTCAGATGGGATCTTTGATCCATCCTCACTTCCCCCCAAGCCACCCTCCTTTTATCTTTGACATGAAGGCTGCAGGGCCTGACCAAATCCTCTTATGTCAAGGATGCAGAGGGGATGAAAATGTGGCACTTAGAAGCAAGCTAAATATGGAAGGACTTTGGAGAACAGGAAGAATGAGCTGCAGCATCCATGTGATAACAAGTGAGGCCGAGCTGATGAAATACATTGGCAAAGAGTAGTCAGGACACAGAAAATAAAAGGAAGAGAGAAGCCTGAGAAGGAGGAGATGGAAAAAAAAAGTTAGAATTAAAAGGAAAAATATTCAGCAGTTTGAAAATGATGAGGAATCTAGCTGGAAAGAAACACATGCTTGGAACAGGTGGAGAGATAGGAAAAATTGATAAAAGGTCATAATTCATACAAATTATGTAGCAAACTGAGAGAGTGAATGAAAAGCTCAACAAGCAAAATATTAGTAAGAGTCACACCCTTTGCTATAACCATTTTAGATGTGTCATGACATGACTAGATTAGGGCCTCTTTCCTTTCGCTTTTCCAGAAATTGAGAACAATACATGATGGCACAGACAGATACTGCTGCCCAGGCACAAAGGAAAACCCAGTGGTTAGGAAGATAAGCAGGGACTTGAAGGACTTGTCATTTTCTTGTTCTGATCTGGAACAAATAGACCAAGCTCAGCAAAGGAAAAAAGAAAGAAAATATAATGGGATTAAACGGAAAGGCAAGGGGATCAAGAAAAAGAAAGGAGAAGAAAAATACGGCTAAAAGAACAGAGCAAGAAGTACTGAGTACACAACATTACAGACTTTAAATCCTAGCAACATTTCAATAATGCACTTTGGAAAAAAATACTGAGTTTAACAATCACACCTGTGAATTTAATTTCCCGTAGCTTGAGAGGTGTCAAAAGTTCCTCAGCCAAAGGTTTGTCTGATGACATCCTTGCTGGATCCTGGAACAGCTCAGCTCCCAACTGGCTCTAAGGGCCTCCATCGTTCTTACCACCGGCTGGGTACATACCTAGCAACGAAAAAGTTGCATGGGCAGTTTTAAAATAATCCAGATGAGCTATTCAAAGGAAAGAGCCAGAGAAACCCACCCAGTGGAAGAAATAAGAGAAGGTCACACTGCCTACACCACCCTAGCTGAAACCAACAATTAGAAATTCCACTTCCCACTTAGTCTGTGTTTTTTTAGGAAAATAATTTTTCAAGTGTGTTACTCTCTGCGTGGTGAGGAATGAAGCCAGCCTTTTGGCTGAACGTCAGAAGATTTGTGAACACAAGCATGGAACCTCCAGAAACAGCTTAAATGAAGGTTTTCTTCCAAGCATGCTGATACCGAGAGTGCGTGGGAGGCAAATTTAGACATCAAACAAGGGCCTGCACAGTAGAAATCCATCTGGCTACACTCAAAAATGGGCATTCACTGACTCAGGCATGCTTTTACATTATATACTGAGCCATTTGGATGACAGTAAAACTGAGCCAGTCAGGAACATCATCGTGTTTATATCTGCCAGTCCTGCCAGGATAAAGTTGGTACATCATTTATGAGCGTTCAGCATTCCACAAGGCTCACAATATGGGAAATTTATCTATGGCCTCCTGTACATAAATAAATATTGCATTATCTCCTATGCTGGTACTAGTCATATTGTGTGGGAACAGATTTTGTCTTCCATCAGCAGACTGGTAGAATTTAATAACATTTGTGGTCATCCTGTCCAACTGGAAAGACACATCACACCCATCACACTGAATGGCTCATCATCAGCTGAATATATAAATCTGAAAGAGCTGCAGACAGCAATAGAGTGACAGAATCTTTTATTGAACATGGACGCATTTTTCTCTGACAAATGGAAGTCCACAGGGAGTTATAATTTATCAGTTGTGCACCAGCAGTGTGCTCAGTATTGCACATGACTCAATGGGAAGATGGCCCTGAAGAGTTTGTGATCCAAGGTACTAGATTTTGCAAATGCTCTGGCTGAAATATTCATGTGCATAAAATTAACCTGCAGTGTCTGGTGGATTGGGTGCTGTCTAATGTCCATGGAGAAACAAAGCATGTGGAACATAACATGAAATACAGAAGGAACTACCATCACAGTTACACAGTCTGGAGGTTTCTCTACTGGCAAAGAATACCAGCATCAGGTAACGAGTTGTGATCAGATACACAATGGTTGTCAGAGTCTCTAAGGCTTTCTTTCAGTGTGTATGATGATTTTTTTTCTCTGGCTAACTCACAAATCCTCCTCCCCAGGATATTTTATATTGGCCAAAAGACTGGAAACCATTTCATAGCCCACTGAGCCACCCAGCCCTCTGCCGGGGACTACGTGGCCACTAGAAATTACCTCAAGGTTGGAGCAAGTTCCTGCTTCCCCTGTATAGGTCCAAACTGGTCTTGGCCCTGGAGCTTCCTCTAAGTCAGCCCTCAGCTGTGGCATTTCCCTATTACTTCCAGGTGGCATTATAAGCTAGTAAATATACTCCCATGACTGCAGATCCTGGTTTAAATGGCAGCTACATACTTTTTCCTTGGCTTACACCACTTCTCTTCAGATGTCTTCCCCAACTTCTGCCTCAGGCATCCTCAAAAGAGGTCAGTGCAGGCTGTGTTCCCAGCTTCCCTCTCACCCGGGACTGAATTTGGTCCTAAGCCAGGTCTGGGACCCCTGGGAAGCCAAGGGGACAGTTACTCTTCCATGAGACTCCTCTGAGTACTCACATATGTCTTTCGCCAAAGTCTACCCAAATTTCTCCCATAATTTCTTGACCCTACGCCCGCTTTCAGCCAGCCAAGGACTTGTCTTTTACCTCCTGCTGCTTTGCTCTAGGCTGGCCACCTGCATCCACAAGGAAAATAGGAGGCAGAAAATGAGGCAGAGATACTGCCATTGGAGCCTGTGAGGAGAAGGTGGGTTCCTGGGGCTGGAGGAGCACCACCATGGGTGCAGCCAGAGCACGGCCAGCAGCTGCCTGGGCACAGGGAGCAGAAACCAGAATGAGGGAAGGAGACAGAAGGATGTAATGGTGGTGGAGCAGGTTTAGGAAACACCTAGTCCTATAAAAAACCCAAACAAGACATCCTTTGAGTTCAGTGGAAGTAGGATTTCACTCCAATTGTCACTCCAGCATGTGTGTGCAAATGGTAGTGTTCCCTTCATCTCCAGTGAAGTCCCATATATTTAAACTACTCTGAAGTACTGCTCTATTAGCCCTGGGCGCTGTGCCTTACTTTGATCTCTGTTCTTTGCAGGAAGGGGAAGGGGAGTCTGTGTAAAGGTTTTATTATAAAAAAAAAATAACATAACTTAGGTGTAAGACCCAGTTCTAAGCTGATGCAAACTAATAGGAACAAGGTAAATTTTTACCAGTTTCCCTGCAGTCCCTCAACTCTCCCTTTTTCAATCATGTGAACACATCGGAAAGGCTGCTGAATTTTGATAATGCAATAAATCTCTCTTAAAAAGAGGCCGAGTTCTGGGACCATCCCCATTTCCTCTGGAAATCCCATGTGTTATTTCTGAACCTGCAGACACCATTATGTTTTTTTAATTTAATTAACTTCCAATAAAGCTGCTTATACTGGAAACAATAAAAGTCTTTCTACCATATCACTCTTCCTTCTTTAACACACACAAAACACACAGAAGCGTCAAGAAAGCTTCGGGCATTCTAAGAAAAGAAATAACCAAATACCACCAAATATTTAATTTTCTATACCGGAAATGAGAAACAGGTGTAATTAAAATAACACTTTTTAAATTAAGTGACCTCTCTTGACCAACCATCTGTGAATAATTCAGATTTTTTTCCTATTATTACTGTAAAATTAAAACTAGGGCATATAAATGACGAGATCCTCTTTAACTATCTTTAAGCACCAGCAATATATATTTTCCACCAGTTAAAATCCTTAATGATACCAAAAATCTGTCAAGCATAACTCCCCCAATTCATTTGCCTGAAACCATCAATATTTTATCATGCATTTGCAGTTGGCTTTAATTTAACAGTCCAGGTTACTAATCAAACAAAACACCCAAGTCATTAAAAGTTAGCGTGCCATTTAGAAAGTGCATTTCACGTTTATTAAAATATCTTTCATGGAGCCATTAGAAGGCTAAAGTTTTAATTACAATCAGATATTTAGTTCTACTTCAGTTATGCTTTTGGCACTCTCTTGCAACTGCCTTGATTAATCTTCCAGACAGAGCTCATCCATTACCTCCTGAAATTATTTTCCTCTTAACTTCTTCATAATTCATCTTTTTTCTTCCCCCCTCCAAACATGTAAAATGCATTTAAAAGGTGTGCACAATACCTGCCTGAAAGATAAGTCATTAGAAAGATTCCATTTCAAATGCAATTTATTCTCAAAAGTACCAAATAGCCATAATTCAAACAGATGTATTGAAATTGAAATGTAGGTTTTCTTGTCTTTGTTGTCATTTTAACTATTTTCCTACAGATGAGAGACTAATATGTGAGGCTCTTTCTCCTGTCTCGGGTTTTGAAATATACAGTTCAGCTGAATTTTGTAATTCTGAGGGCACCTCAAGCTCACACACAGCCTCTGTCACAGAAAATTTCCCATCTTTTTCCTCCTCCTCAATATAATGGCCATATTGCAATACATTCTACCAAAGTTCTGTGCTGAGACCATTTCAATGTTTTTTTTTCACCCATTTTAACAAACATTGTGTGGAACCTCAGTCAGCAGTAATGAGAAAATACTCTCGTTTGATTGATATTTTAGATCTCTGGTGTAACTTCAGCAACAGACACTTACACTATGTTTTGCAAAGATTCACCCTAAATGGAGAAAGAAAATTTGGAGGAATTAATCTGGCTGAGAGACCCTTCACATCTCCAGCTGAGCTTTCCCGTTTCCTCTGCATCTAGAGCAGAGACAGATTCAGCCCTCTGCACAAACTCTACATTTGGGACCCGCATCTCATTCTGTACACTTGTTTTCTAGAGATACAGCCAGGTTTGGATTGCACACACAAAACAAAACCTTGAAGAACACAAGTGGACAGCTGAAGATCAGGCTTGTTCATCCACAGGTTTAGATTCTTACGCACATTGGATTTTTCAGCCCCTCATCCTCAGATTGAGTGGGATCAGAGAATGACCTTCCCTGTCTCCATTCTGCAACATCGTCCTTTACTTCTTCCATAACTGCAGGAAGTCTACTGAAGAGATCCTGCCAGACCTCAGACAGCCCCTTCCACCCATCTGGTAAGCTCTCCTCTGTACCTGCCTCTATGCTCACCTCACAGGTTCCCATTGCCTACTTCCAGGTGTCTCCTGGAGGAGGATGGGTTGCCCAGGCTGCCTCATGCCTCCACCCTCATGGCCAGACCAGGAGCTCACCATCAATGGGGAAAGGTTTAGCCACAATCCCAGCAGAAGGCTCTCAACAGCACAGGACAAACTCTTCATCTACCCCTCCTGCTTCATCAGCAGGATGCAGGGCCACATCCACCTGCATGAGGACAGCCTCTGTGACAGCACTGGTCCAAGCCAAACACAAATCAGCGTCTCTCCTACAACAGCATCTCACTACAACAGCGAAGCCTGGTATTTCAAACCAGCAGAAATCGCATGGTGGGAGGCAGCGAATAGACAGGGTCCAATTAAAGCCCTCCACCTTGGCAGAATTGGCCCCACAGAAGCTCAGGAAGAAAAATGCAGAAGCGTTTCAAGACAAAGCTCGATTACTTAGGCAGCAAAATGGGAGATGCTTGAAAAGCCTGTCTGCACGGCCCTTGTACAGCACTGCATGCAGTGTACTGAAAAGCCTGCCTGTACTGCCATTTGTGGTACAAAATATTGGTTGTTTTCTTTTGAACCTATCCATTCCATTTTTTAATTTATCTTTTAATTGTTGAAAAATATAGCAAATTGCTTTAAACTCATCTGTTGGGGTTTTTTCATCATATTCTTAAACATTTGAAGAAGTTAAGAAATAGGAGCATGTAAGGAGGAGGGAGAGAGATGTGGAATTACAAGAAGAGATTAAAGAGATAGATGGGATACTGTGATTACCAGTAACCTCAGGTCTCCAATGAGTGTCACATACTCCACATGGACTGAAGAAATACAGGAATGGCAGCACCTTTTGTAAAAGAAAAGGAAAGAAGCAGACTGGGCTGGAATGATGTTCAGATTTGGAACCCGCACTGACAAAAGCTCAAGTTTAGGGTTAGAAAAGTCTTTTTACCGTACCCATGTTTCCAGTGTGGGTAGAGAACCCCTACTCTTTCCTATGACTGGGAGAGAAAAGCAGGCTAAAATTGATGATGTTTTCTGAAGCAAAGCTCAGTAACGTAGCACCATCTAGTGCCAGCTGGGAGAAGCAGAGAGGAGGAACAGGCATTTCCCAAACTATCCCAGCAGAGTTGTGTTCCCTAAAGCCGGGCCCTGCTGAAGAATGAGCCTTTAGATCATTTTAAACATGTGACGTCATGACAGCCAGGAGGGCCAAGGAAAATTCTGGCTGAGGAAATGGAGAATGGGGCTGTGACGAGAGAAAATGAAGAAAATGTGGGGCTGTTTTCAGCTCTTTAAAAAAGTGAAGGGCAAAAATTGTGGTTTGGACCCTGATGAGGCTGTACGAAACTTTTCTCAGGAAAAGAGCTTCTGTCACTGAACCTCCTAGACACTCAGGTTTTGAAGGAAAACTTTTATTTCCTTTAATTTTTCTAAGACGGTGCTCTGATCATCATTGGAGTTTGGGTCCATGTCATTATATAAATTGGTTGTTAGATTTACTCCCAAAGTAGACAATTGAGCAATAATAATAACCAAAAATACACTTAAGATCCTCTCCATGTAAAACATAAGAGAAGGTTCCTGTAGGTGGAACTGTTTAAGAGAAGCCGGAGACATGCCCTTACCAATACAGGTGGCATGAAATCTGTCCTTGCTGGAGTGCAGTGAGTGTTATCACTGATTTCAATGGGACTGTGATTTCTTTCATTCTTCCTACATCTCATTATGGCAAGTGCCAGATGCTGATATAACTTACCCAAAGCCTCCCCTCACATGTACCGCACTTCACTCAATTCACAGGTGTACCAAATAATGAAATCTATTGGAGCTATAGGCAGTATTAGAGAGCAGAACACAGGAAGAAAATTGACTCCCTTTCATGCATGGCTTAAGTATTGCCAGCTGACTGCTGTACTTCACTAAAGTGAGCGAAATCTTCCGAGAAGCATATTGACTCGTCTATGCACAGAAATCATTACATAGCTATAAAGTTGGAAAAAGTAGACTCCTCCTGACAGCAAAATTCTGCTGTCCCTTAAAAGGGCTGGGGCTCAAGGACATAATGCTTTAATCATTGAACTATTTTTTTTCCCTAAAAAGTATCTTCATTTTCTTTTAAGTAGCAGAATAAGGGCTGCTAAACCAACTAGAAATGGGTTTATTCCTCTGCTTATAGAGCATCTTTCCAATATGGCTCCTATCTCTGTCAGACCTTGGGCACCATAATGGTAAAAAATACCATTATTGGTGCTAATACTTCTAATAATAATAAATTTTAAGGAAAAAAAAAGTAAACTATAATACCCAGAGACCAACAAAACACCAGTTGCTCTTTTGTCATAGGTGAGATATAGCAATGGGAGTGGAAAGCATCAGTTCTTCCTCCTTTACCTCTTATCTCTGGTGGTAAGAGTAAAGGAACATAACAAGAAAACAAGGGAAAAAATCTAATGTGGAACTAATGCGACATTTACCACTTATCATCTGATTATTGTACTTGCATGATATTTCTGTTTCTCTAATCTTTAATCTTCTTGTATGTAAATTGAAAGACCTCAGGCTAAACCGCTTTCTACATGTCTGTGTAGCATCTAACACAGTGAGCTCCTGATCCTCCCTCTGGCCTCTAGGAACACATGAAATTAAAATAATCAAATTATAAGTCCAAGTTAGACTCACCAAATAATTCGGGCAAGAGTACTTAGTTTCTCAGCACCCATTGGGTACTTTGCCAGCTTGCAGAACTGAGAGCCCTACGCCAGGTGCCCAGTTTCCCTGTGGACACACTGGGAGAGCTGGCCTGGGCAGAAGCAACTGCAGCGTGGATGGTGGGCCAGTGCTATCACATAACCAGGAATCCACACACCAGGAAGCATTAATTGGATGCTGCAGACCTCCTCAACTCCCTGGTAAATCTGTGGCTACTTTGGGGTCTGATGACAAACCTGACAGAGGCTTGAGCAGGCACCTGACCCCAGAGCATACATACTTTGCAGGCAGTCACAGATTTGCCCTGTTTTATGTCGGTTCAAGCAGTACCATCACTAAATGTCAAAAGGGGTCTGAACAAGGCATCCCTGAGCCTGGGTGCTGCTCGAGATGATGACAAGATGACAATTGATAGAGCAAATTAACTGAATTAAAAAGAAATAATAATTAAAAAATACAAAAAAACCACAATGGAGTGAGGTGACTTCTGCCACTCGGTCTGCCATAAAAGCTCTGGGAGACAGAGAGATGCGAGCCAGTGGAGACTACCCATGGAAGACTCCTACCTGCTGGGCTTCCATCAATGCTACGGTGGAAAATGAAACCCTGCAAGTCTGCAGCAAGCGAGCTGGCAGAAGACAAAGTGGACTCCAGAATAAGAAGGTATCAGCCAAAGAAATTAATACACAGCTCCAACATTCCTGACTGCTCCATAACAACTACACAAACTCCTTCCAGGAAGACAAGATGACTAATTACTGAGCAGAGGCTTTAGCACTAACAATCTAATTCAAACAGGGATCCTACAATGTTCTTCCTAGATTTGCAATAAAAGGTTTGGATACATGTTTTTACTGTTTACATCTTATACCAAGAATCATAGCTTCTAAAACCCAGAAAGGAGGGTGTCACAGGACACTGAAAACTCAACGGGATAGACAGCAAGGCAGCACACAACTGTGACCAACCCTTCTCCAGCTGCAGGATAAGGAACATAAACCCACCTGGACTCCTTCAGGACTTTCCCACATTTGACTTCTTTAATACCAGCAATGATGATCATCACTGGGATTCATGCCCAACGGCTACTCAAATACCTCAAGTAGCACTTGCAACATCCAGCCTACACATAGTGAAAATGTGTATTTAAAGAAGCAGGGCAAGAGCTACCAGCAGGTGGCCCAGCAAATTGGACAATTTAATCTCAACAACCATCTACTCCAGACTGACAGCTCTCCTTCCTTGGTGCTTCTGAGCAGCGGGAAACACCAGCTTAAGGACTCTGTTGAACTAAGACAGTACAAGATGTTAACTTGTAAACGTCAAAGAAGATGTTATCTTAGAGGTCACAGACCACTTCAGAAACTTCCGAGGAAGGTACACCAGCAACAATGATAAATTGCAAAAACTAAGATTTTCTCTGAAGAGCGGTCAATAAGCAGCTGTGCAGAAGAGCTGATGGCAGAAAGAAATTCATAGTGGAAGATGGTCAGGAATACTAAGGCTGGTAGGGAGTCAAAGCATAAGGAAACAACACGATAACATTTAATTAGTCTGGAAGGTATTTAGGGTTAAAAAAGAGAATAGAAACTCAGGTATGTGACATGCCAGCAATACCATTTGAACTGGGTTATAAATCATTACTCATAGTTTGCTAATGTCAAGCAAGGAAACTAGTTATAGTACTAGACTGGATAATCAAAGTGAACAGTCAGTTAAGGTGATATTAATTGCATTTGACTGATGAGAAGGGGCGGGAGAGTGAATAGCTGGCAGAGGGAAAATGTAAAATTTGATGCCTGCTAAATGAGGCATGATGAATAATGGTTTTTCTTGTCAAAACCACTGCTAGATTCCCCTCAAGCTGTGAGCGGGTATTCAGGAACACGTGTCTGGTTTTAACCAGGGGTGTGATCCTTCTCCTAACACAGGCAACAGAAATGATTATAACTGAAGCAAACAAGAGCTGAAAAAGACCACGATAATGTCCTACAGCCACAAGCTGAAATTCCATCTTATTTCATAAAATGTACATTCAAAGCAAGTTAAAAACAATCCAGGAAGGGTATCTATTATCTTGCATGAACAGACAGCAGTTGTTGACAGGAGTTAATAGCATTTCCCATGAAATTGGGCTTAATCTGTTTTTTGTTGAAACCTATTTCTTTTCATGTATTTATTAACAGTAAGTAGAATTTCTGACAAGATACTCTCTAACCAAAACATTAAAGGTGGGTCTCAGCTAAATAAAATAATCTAGCAGCAACATAAGTCATTCTGATGTTAGGATAAGGTTATTCACAGATTTAATATCAGTGGTTTGTGTTTATCTTACTTGCTACATCTTTCCACAAATTCTTCAGCTGTTAGCTTACTTTATTTATGTTAAAAGTTGTCCCGTTTCAATGTGCATGAGGCTGAATTGCACTTTTCTTGGGGGGAAAGCAGTAACGATTATGTCTGTTGGCTGCAGCCCGATGTATTCTAAAACTGCTCTCAGGTTTTGTTTAATTTCAGAGAATCAGGACATTACCTATCATCATTATAATAAAATGAATTTGTGGTAGGGCAACCTAATAAATCATTGCTCTCTTTAGTTTTCTTGTTATGCAGAAGACAACTCTGTCCAATTATTTGGACAAGAGCCCCAGGGGTTATGCACATCAGGACTTACTCCACATAACAAACCAATAAAGATGCTGAAAGTCAGGAGCAGAACAGAGATGTGCTATAAAAGCAACAACGCCTGAGATTCATTCTCTCTAAACTCCCTTTCAGACAATTTTTTCTGTATCATTGCTGAAGCAAACTGACACTAGATGTTTAACAGCAGGCTACAGAAATAATTTAGGCACAGAGCAAGCAAAACATGGCCTGGGGATGGAATGCTCAGCAAGCAGAGCCACTGTCCCCTCAAGGTCCCACTGAATCCAAGGAAGAAAACCCTGAGCAGCAAGGGCTGAGTAGTAAAAATCATGCAGGGAAGCTACGCGGTCTCCACATCCAACATTTCAAAACAAAGATCAAAAAGAGCCTCAGCCAGTTATTCCATTGCAGAGCTTCTTGCATCTCAGCCGAAGCATCTATTACTGGCCACCTCGAATGACTGTGAAACAAATGGATCCAGTGACAGTCTGACTGCTGTGCACCAGGCACACAAAAGAAAATTAGTATTTTGAGAGATACAGAATTAGGATTCCCAGCCTACTAAGTCACAGGATTGGAAATAAAACCGTATCACCAGGGTTCAGGCCCAAATTCAAACTTCCCCCAAATTTGGAGGGATTGAGAGTTCAAGTTCCAATTTGGGCCCATCTTTGGCTGGAGGTAAGATTAACTCACAACCTCAAGGGTCAGCACAGTCTGTTTCTGAGTCATTCCAATGGCATCTAGAGTACAAGTGTACATTGCCACTAAGGTCAGTGAGCATTCCTGAGGACCTCACAGAGCCCTTGAACCCTTGAGCATTCCTGAGGACCTTACAGAGCCCTTGAAGCCTTGGCAGGCAACACGAGGCACAGGCAGAAGTCAGGCTGGAAAGGAAAAGGGACTTACAAAAAGCACATAGCAAGACTTAAATCCAGCATCTGCCCGCAATGTAAATTCAAAGTACCACCAGTCACATGTTAGGACTAATGAACTGATCCCAGGGAACCTTAAGTTAGACAGCTTACTTGTCACTGTGTTGGCAGCCCTGTAAGTACCCAGATGTTGCTAGTCTGAGAGCTCTGCTACACTGCTGGAGCACTTGGGAACCTACCTCTGTTGGGTTCTTCTCGTTGCAGAGGTGGCTCCAGGCTCCCCCTGCAAAGATCTTGCAAACCACACCTCCTTTCTCAGACACACACAGGCATCCTCCTGACTCATGCACTCCTACAGCCACCAGCACCCCCTAAACACTTCTTCTCCCTCCCTCGGACACAGCCTGCATAGCGCCTGCTGAGGTGCTCCAGCCTTCACCCCACCATCAGGAAAAGCAGCAACAGCAGGTTTGCAGATGACCTGTAAGCATCTGCCTCCTGTCTAACCATAGAGGGAGAGATGTCAGATCCAGCTCTGGATGTGTGATGCAGAGGAGGAGCCTGGCTTTCTGGGCAGTGTTTGAGCAGCAGAATAGGCAGAGGCATCGTGGACGCCATGCAGTCTGTAGATTGCTGCTCAGACCACACTGTCATGCATAATTCAGAGAGAAGGCACTGCATGCTATTAAAGCTTTTTATGTTACAAAGCCCATGATGTACAAAGTACAAGTAAATAGTTACTCATACTTACTACCCAGGTAGTAAATAATTTGAGGGTTTGATTTCCCCTGTTTTGAGGAGGTTTGTGTGTTGTCGGTCTTTTCTCTTTTTTTAACATACTCTATTTTCTTTAAATTGCAATGCTTGTGAAAGTAAAAATACTGACACTGGTGTGACACAAACAGACTCCAAACAAACTTGCAAGCAGATTTCTACAAACACTTCTTCAGCCCAGCCTGAAATACCCCTGCTGATCCTATGCAAAAACTGCCAGTTTCATACAACTGCCTGCTGTTGATGTGACCTTTCAAAGATGTTAGAGTTGAAGTGAATTACAGAAGAGTTCAGTATGCCTCACACAGGCACCAGGAAGAAAGCACAGCTGTATGTGTTGTTCAGGAAGAACGCTATTATGTATGTGCCTTGCTGGAAACCAGCCCTTCATTTCTCTCTTAACAACAGGGTCTCCCATTCTATGCTCATTTCTGCAAGGAGTATACATTGCTTTGTTTGATAACATCAGTGTAAGCCACAAACAAAAAAGGGAACTTTCACTCCTTTTTTGGTTTTGCTTTCCTCTCCCCCCCACAGCCTTTTGTGTATATATAAGACTTTTTTTCCCCCTCTGTTGCCTTAAATCGATTTTAGCATGATGCCTCTTAATCAAAGAGATGCTGAGGTTGACAGGGACCCTTTGCAGGTCATCTAGTCCACCCCTTGCTTTTCTGCAGATCTCTAATCTCTGTGTTACAAGCACGCAAAAGCAGAACACAGGCAGGAGGCATTCATCCATGCACTTTTCAAAGGACTCAAAAGCCTTTCAATACTATTAATTTTTCCATACATTTTCCTTTTTTATTTTTTCCACCAGACAAAAAAAACCCCAAACTGTCCTTGTATTGCACTATGAGAAACAGGGAACAGGCCATTGCAGAAAATGCCCAGAAACGCAAGGTGGGGATTACCCCTTGAAAGCAAACATGCAGAGGCAGACACAAAGGAAGCTTTTGTAAATTCAGATACCTATTATCACAGTCTATTGTCAGTGGTAAAAGTGTTGAGAAGGTTGTATTTCCACTAGCTGTCAACTCCCAGAAACTGCCACATTTGAGGTAGCTTTATCTATAAATGGAAATACACCATTTGCAGCTCCAACTCCTTCACCCTGAGGTACTCTGATACAGCCTGTGAAAACAGCCCCCACGTAAGAGATGTCCTTTACACCTGCTCACACAAGCGTGGGCTGAGGTTCTCCTTGGCAGAGGTGCTCGGTGGGGCGAAGAAGGGAGAGCGCTCATCTGTGAAACTTTGGAGAGGATTGATGGATTATTTTTTTTATTATTATTTTCAAGCCAAGCAAAACATTTTGTAATGCTATGCAAACAGCGTACCAGTCTGAGGTAAAAAAGGAGAGTAGGTGGGCAACATTGGTACAAACTGTCTGAAAACTAGGCTTGTGCAGCAGATGTGCTGAGGCCAGGCTGCACGGCTTCCCGCTCGCACACAGCAGAGGGCTGTGTTGGGCTTAGCAGAGCCAGGACTGACAGCCAGGAAACTGACTCAGCTGCTGTGGAAACCACAGGCTCCAAGCAGAAACAAATCCCTGGGTCACTGTCAGATGGGGAAAAGTCAGGAAGGAGCAGTAATGACCTCCTTGACTTCCCTCCTTAGAGCACCAGCAGTCCTGCCATCACTTCTGCTCCATCCCACTATCTCGTGGTACAATGGGAATTTCCGGCCACCTTCCCCCGAAGTGAGCTCACCTCCCCTTTGGTCTTGTCCAGTTTTAATTCTCAACATTATTTTGCTACGCTTGCTTATTCCAGGACAGAGTAGCTCCCTTGCTACCGCTGTATAAATGAATTGTTCACTCTTTGCTGGAGAAGTACAGGCCGTTCTCCTCGCTCCATTACAGAAGGGACATACCGGCACTGGGAGCGCTTTGGGGACAAGTGTTATGGATGATCAGAAAGCCAGGAAGCATAGAGCAAGCACGATGAAACGGGGCTGTTATCCGAGAAAGGAGAAGGGTGCTTCTATATACCCTTTAAAATAACACAGATACTGTGTACCTGACAGGACACACGGTATTTCAGTGATATAATGTGGGATATTCTGAGATATACAGTATGCACTGTTGCTATAACAACACGCCAAGAGTGCTACCACCATAGCATTAAAACTGCAGATATTTCTGATGGAGTTTGATTCATAAGCAAAGAGACAGAAGCCTGGGAGGCTGTAATGAGCAGAGGCTCGTGGCCAGATCAAATACTTTTACTTTTCAGGAAGGAGGGGGAAAATAAAGAACTGCAGGATTTGAACAAAGGGAAAACAGCATTAGACAGTTGTAATGACCACTCAGCCTGAACAACTGCTCGCACCAACACTGCTTCTCCATAACAGGTTCCGTTTTGCTGTAGTGACAAAAAGTGGCCCATGTCAACACAAGGAAGAGCTCTCTTTCGCCTCTCATATGACTAAGCACATGAGGCTGACCTGCCACCTAAGAGGTGCTCGTTTAAGGACAAGCTCTTCTGTTCCTGGCATATCTTGGGAAAGATGAGTTTGTTCTCATTTTGCTTGCTGTGATGTGTCAATACTCCAGAGAAATGACAAGTATTGCGGTCTAGACAAATCTATTGATTAGCAGCTGTCTCTCATGTATTTTTGAGAAGTAATAGTTTTGGTGTCTCCTGGAGTTTTATCAAGGGAGCTCTTTCCTAGCAATAGTACATGAGGCAGAACGTCAGGACAGAGTTCAGCCTTTATGGCACTTGGTTGAGTGGGCTCGGTACCCCATTGCTATTTTCATTGTTTGAGTCACCCAAGTGCTGAGTGACTTCGTACAGGAACAATTTGTATAGGAACCTATTTTGAGAAGGAAAAGGCTTGCTCTCAGAGGTGCAGCAATTGCACATCGGGCAACTCAGCCTGTTCTCAAATGAGTCACAACAATCTCCTCATCAAAGTAAGTGCCAAGAGGCACTAGCCATGAGTCACAGCTGTCATCCTCCATTTTAAAAGGTTTGAATCCTTAGTAACTGTTTGTGGGATCAAGACAGAATATGATGGTATTAACCTTGAAACACTGGAATTAAGCGTTTCCACCATCATTTAGATGGGTCTGTCCTGTAGTCCTGTTTCAGGTGACCGAATTAGCACCCAGACCAGAAAGGAGACAATTTATATATATAGGAAAGAGCAAGAACTGTCAGAAACTCAGCATCTCACCTAAGCAGTATATCTTAAATCTCAAGAATTATATGAGACAAATCTCATCTAAAGGCTGGGTTACCGTCTCCCTTTTTTGTTTTCCTGTAAGTCCAGTACCACCTAGGGATGGAGATCACTCTGAATATAAACCATCTTATCAAAGTAAAAATTAGGTGGCAAGCACTGTGCGAGAAATTGTCAAAAAGATTATAAATAGTTTTCCACCATCTTTAAAAATGGTGGGTCTCATTTTAAGAGGTACAAATCAAAAACCAAAGCCAAATCTAAGAAACCAGTGCCTGTTTTTTCAGACAAAACTGGTCCATTCATGCCAGCCTGATAAACACGGTAATGTACTAATATAAACAAACTAATCTCACTGTCACATAGTTTGCAGCTTTGTAATCATTTGCCGCTAAGTTCATTTTCACTTTATAATGAAGCCTAATTGGCTGTAGATTATCACACTGTATTTTATATACCTGGCTTCGCTGTAATTTCCATTAACACTGCTGACATTGTAACCTCATTATTGTTATTATGCTGACAAGGAACAAGTTTGCACATGTTGTCTCTCTGCCTCCAGAGAGCTTTATGATCGGCTGCAAGGTTCACCATTACTGAGCTAACGGTCCCGCAACAGTAAATTCAGAAAGCAGTAAATATCTAAAATCTGGCCATTGCAGATTCACCCTACTCTTTGCAGTGCTGAGAGCTAACTCCATACAGAGTACGATGTGAGCATCGCAGCCAGGCCACCCACTGCACCCGTCCCTGGGGATCACAGGATGGACCCACGAGAGGTAGGCACTGCCCAGGCTTCCCTTCTCCATGGCCATCACACAACCCAAGAGGAGGTGACTAAAGTGCATTTATCCACTCATTAATTTAAAGTATACACATGCTCCTAAGCAGGGGAATAGACTGCACAGGGATGTTACAAAATCACCATCACTGATGATCTCTCAGGTTAGACAGACATCTGTCTAGCCCAGCGTAGCCGATGCTGACCTGCACAGTTGGTTCTGGACTTGGGTGGGAGATGAGTAACGCAATGTCCAGCCTCATTTTTTCTACAGAACTCAGATTTTGCTATCCTAACATTGCCTTGAATCTTTTTTTTTTTTTTCTATTCAGCAAAACAAACATCTTGTTGACTTAAAAACCCACAAATGTGTAGACAGGTGAGAGCTGCCTCCCTCTTACTGCAGTCTAACTGGTTTTGGCCATTAGCACGCTGATCATTACACTGCCTTGAAAAACGTAAGCAACCCTTTTTTGCAGAGGGAAACAGGAAGGGGGTATTGCACTGGCCAGTCTGCTCAAGATCACCGAAACCGCTTACCACAAGGTGGAACAGTATCACATACCGGTCCCCTCTGCCCAAATATGTGGACATATTGCCCAAGAGTAGCTGGAACACTTAAGATCAAGCAGTCAGGTAAAATACCTCCTAGATTTGACATACAACCACAGTGCAATTAGAGGTGTGGTAGGAGCATACCGGAGCCAGACCTGCGCTGGTGGAGCTATCGAGGTGACAGCACAGGCTCAGCATGGGCCATGGGCCAGTACACACATAAACCACCTGCATGTCCCCATGGTTTTAGCATCAGCTAAACCCACCTGTTTGGCACTGTCAGAATAAGTAACTCGACACAAAGCTGAGGGATCCCCCCCAGCGTTGTTTAGCTTCCCCACTTTATCATGGAGTGTAGCGATAGGACAAGACGCAATCGTTTTCAATTGGAAGAGGGGAGATTTATATTAGATACTAGAAAGAAATTATTTACTGTGAGGGTGGTGAGGCACTGGAACAGGTTGCCCAGAGAAGTTGTAGATGCCCCATCCCTGGAAGTGTTTAAGGCCAGGCTGGATGGGGCTTTGAGCAACCTGCTCTAGTGGGAGGTGTCCCTGCCCATGGCAGGGGGGTTGGAACTCAATGATCTTTAAGGTCCCTTCAACCCAAACCATTGTATGATTCTATGATTCTACAACTGTACCTTCCTCTGGGCTTGCAACTGGTCACTCTGTAAAACCTGCTGCCCCAGGTTGCTGCAAATCGCCCATTGAGCAGAGTCCTCCATCAGAGCAGTCAACATAGGCTTCATCACCTCCTGGGCCAGGAGCAGAGC
Source organism: Calidris pugnax (assembly GCF_001431845.1). NCBI lineage: Eukaryota > Metazoa > Chordata > Aves > Charadriiformes > Scolopacidae > Calidris > Calidris pugnax. Next base: position 8,041,955 of record NW_015090839.1, on the reverse strand, counting down.
TGCTGGGGGCTGCTGGTCCTGGACACGCCGACCCGGAAAGGCAGTGCTGCCATCAGACCCAGCTGGAAGCTCTGTAAAACATCACGTGTTTTGCAACACCAGCCGGGCCAGCAGTTCACAGTAATCCCAAAGGATAAGCAAGGCCCAGCTGGCAAAACTCAGCTTCAAAGATGGGCCCAGAGAAGCCAAGATCTCTGCACAGCTGACAAAAAAAAAGCCAGATAGTCGCACAGCGTTACCTGGGCAGTGCTGTGATCATACTCTGCATACTGGCTACGACAGCAAAAGCTGAACCTACCAGAGACTGTTGATGGCAAACAAACATCTGATACAGTGAAAACACATACTTCTGCCAGGTTTCACCACAGTGCTAAGATTTATATAGGCTTTTGAAATCTGCAAAAGCAGGTATTTGTTCCTTCCCCATACTAAACGCTTCTGATAACAAGAGTCAGCAATCTGGTTGTACAAGCCTTCCCTGACAATGACGGGAAACCCCCATTAGGATGCAAAAGCTGTGGGCTGGAGTAGGCAGCAAGTAATAATCAGGAGTAATTTTATGGCAGACCAAGCCAGAACAACATACTGGACTCTGGCTCACCAGCGGAGCTCCTAGGTAATCTGTAACTAGCACTTCACACTTCTTTCCAAAGCAAAATATCTACAGTTGCTGTATAAAAACAACCTCAGCAAATAAGTACAACCCAAGCATAAATCTACATGTTGAGAAAGCTCAAAGAGAGCTGGGTAAGCAAACAGGAAAAGTTGGTATTCTATAGGGTATGTTAAAAATCAGACCAAACAAAACCAGAACAGTAGGGTAATAAATATGGAAAACATATTATCCATAACCTAAAATACAGATGTCCTTGCCTCAAAAGCCTTAAAACAAGGAAAAGGATAACCAACCAAAGGCGTAGAAAATAGGATGAACTGGGAAACAGACTTTCAGGACAAACAGAAAGGGCATAAATTTAAAATGGTATAGGAACTAAAAGGGAAAAGAGCGAGCAAAGGACTGAAAGAGCAGAACAAGAAAAGAGCAGTCTTGTCAACTTTCATCTTCCTAAAAATAAGGATTCTGGCTCCAAAATATCATTAAATTAAAAACAAAACAGAAAATAAAAAAAATATGCAGCATTTCAAGACTGAAAGGCCTTCCCTACCCTTTTTTTGGCAGTGTTTTGTTTTGTTGTTTAAAGAATGGGCTTAACCTCATTTTGTTTATTAAAGATTTTGACTGTGTGCAGAGCCTGCGCTTGGGTGTGCCGTGCTTGGCACTGAGTTGCAATATAAACAAACTCCAGCTGTGATACATGAAAAGCCTAGGAGCAGTGGAGAGCTTAATGCCTCTAATGTCTGTTTGGACCTAAAATGAGGCATTGGAGACTCCAGATAAACTTTGGCATGTAACACATATCTAAGGGGAATTAGAAATGGAATAAATAAGAGTTTGTTACTGCTGTGCTTTGTATATATTTGCAAAATGGATATGGTCATGAGTTCGGAGTATTTTCTTCTGTACTGTGTCCAGGCCCAGTCATTCTTGTCTTTCTTTTTTCACTGCAAGAGCTATGGCAGCTCAAGAAGAGGAGAGAGATGTGAAGGAATACTGTGTTTAACTTACCTTCAGCTATGTCCAGATTTGACTTGAAAGATAAACCACCCAAAGTATGGGTTTGTGCCACTGTAACAGTGGTCAGATAGGTTTTTCAATCTAGATAAGATTTTCAAACCAAAAAGTGTCTGAAAGTCAGCTTTGAGTAGGGATAAACAAGACCAGATTTTCAAAGCTTTCATTAAACCCACAGGCCAGAAGACAATCATAATATTACTGCTGTCTGTGCATCACAAGAAGCAAACAAGGGGAGCACGCTCCTTCTGGAAAGCTGTATGTATTTTGTGGGCACAAGGCATCCCCACTCAGCTCCACCTCTGTTGCCAGGCTCCCCAGGAAAATTAGTGGGAAGAAGACGTAAACAGTGGAAACCTTTCTCCCTAATTTTCTAGGGCACACCCCGGTCTCACCCATCACATTCTGGTTGCGCTGCATGATGCTGATAGGGTAGCACCATCACCCCTGGTGGAGCATGGAGCTGGTGGTTCAATAAAAGCCCAAGCTGAAAAAAGACAAGCTAGAGTTTCGTATGGCTTTGAGAGGTCTGAAATAATATCACAAAGCTAATAGAAGCAAGTCCTACTTGAACGTGAGAGAGAAGGCAATGAGCTTTTTGCACCCAACTCCCTAAGCTCTGCCCAAAGTGCAGTCTAAGCCGCAAGAAGCTTCCTGGGCAGGTCGCCAGAGAAACACTCATTACAGAGTACAGCAAATGGACTTTCATCAGAAAACATATTTTAACTTTATTCGTCACTTAAGTTCAATATACCTAACTGCCCTCAATAAGAAGTAAGGTAAAAAAACCTCAGATGGAACTGCTCTGTGCTGCCACAGACTAAACTACATCCTGTGCCGTAGCTGGCTCAGGTTATCTGCAGCTCTCAGCTCAGTGCGGAGCTGAACTGCTCAGCCAAGGATTTTGCATCAGCAGTTCCCTGTTGATTTGCCTTGCGGGGAGAGACTTCCAGCTTCAGAGCCTTCAAATGGGCACACTTCATCAGCGCTCAGTTCACTTTACAGAAGCATCTACACTGAGTGCAAAGAATGTACAAGTGTTTATGCTTTGAGAAGAGACTTTTACTTGTTTTTCACAAATATTCAGCTCCACTTCAGTGGATTTAGTTGGCTTAAGGTTTGAATTTTAAGTACCACTTACAGGAGGGAGAATAAATAAGTGGGGAACATATTGCACTCAACAGAGAATACAGCCAGGTTGTGTCATCTCTCCAAACAGTTCAGAGGCACCAAGGTGAAATCCTGTCACAGTGACAGCAACCCCCTGACACCAGAGTTACTAACCCCTGCACTATCTGAAGACAACTAGGAAATCGAGAAGAAAGGGAAATAAGAGCTCTGGCTCCAGACAAGCAGAGACCTGTCTTCTACTCGCAGCTTGTTGCTGAGCCTTCACCGTTAGGGCATAGGGCTCACGAGGCCCAAAGCCATGGGGGCTCCCCACGGCAGCACCGCTGAGCCTGCAGCCGAGGCGCTGGACCTGCCGCAAGCGCCCACCAAGCAGAAAGAGAAAAGGAGCCAAGAGGAGGCAACAGGCTTCACCCTTTCTTAGAAGCACCCGAAGCGATAGGCTGTACCCCTACCGACCTCAGCACAGTTTTGAAACGTGTTTTCCCCAGTGAGACTCTGAATAAAATCTTCTAAAGAAAAAGAAGTTTCACAAAATTATTAGCTGCTGCTGTAATCCAAACGTCCTATGCTACTTTTTCCTCTCCCTGCTCAATTTCCTTTTAGTCACCAAAAGGGGACTTGCACCAGCGAGCATCAGAAAACCACCCACAGTTTCCGTGGAATTTGTTGTCTTTGCAAATTTTGATGACAATCTGACAGCCTTTTCCCAGCCTCAGTGTGCAAAGCTCTGCTCCCCGCTTCAGAGACCAGCCCTGTGGATATTCTGTGCCCCTCATCTCCCTTCAGCTTCATTACCAGTATCAGGCAGCCTTAGACTGGTACCTTTGCATTACTTGAAGTAATACTGAACTGCCTCACGTATTCAGGCCGAGGTGAGCCCTGCAGAGAACATGTTTAGCTCACGGTTCTCATCGGCACTCCCTGCTGCCCTCCCTGCAGCCAGCCCCCATCTTCTCCCACCACCATCCATCTCCAGTTTTTTCTCTTCTCCACAAAGAACATGACCAGCCTCTGGAGATCTCAGCTTTGGCTCTGCCCTCTCCCAGCTTCACCAGTTCAAAGTAAACGTTGCACACTTCTTATGGCTGCCAGGAAGGACAACATTTTGGGTAAGAAGAGGGAAGTACTTTGGAGGTGGGGGGGAGAGAGACATATCTTATTATCTCTTCCCGAACATCCTTCATAGTCATTCAAACTTCCATTTTGAAAAGTGCCATCTTGACTGCCATACTTCATCTCCCCTTTAAAAGGAGAGTGAAGTGGCATGGGAAGCATCATCCGTCTGAAAATCTCCTTTTCCGAAACAATGCAGATGCTTTACTAGCTCTGGATACAAGTTGCAAAAATTTTAAGTTGCTTTATTTCTCTTCAGACATTGTATATAAAGTGTTTGCTAAGATCATAGGATGGTTTGGGTTGGAAGGGACCTTAAAGATGATCTAGTTCCAACCCCCCTTCCATGGGCAGGGACACCTCCCACTAGACCAGGTTGCTCAAAACCCCATCCCAGCCTGGCCTTGAACACCTTCAGGGGTGGAGCAAGATGCCCAAGTAGCACCCTGGGGTGGGACAATTGATTAGGCCACAGGATCTATTTGCTACATATTCAGTGGCCTTATGACACATGTCCTCCCTTAATAACCAATATGCAACTCTTCCCTTCCCCACCTTCTACTCCTCCCATCACCTGGGATCACAAGGAGAGGAAAAAGAGGAGCTGGAAATTAAAAACGTGTCTTACTCAATTACCAGAAAACTACTAGAATAAATCATACCATCCGTAAACTCACCAAAGGTACTAAAGCAGATGAATGGTAGGGAACAAATCATACCAAACCAATCTAATTTCCTTCCACAACAGACCAACAAGCCTTGTGGACAGGGAAGAAGCAATCAATGTCAAAACTCAGTTTCAGTAAAGGCCTTCGATGTTACCTAATACAACAATCTTGTAAGTAAGCTGCAAAAGCAAAGATTAGATCAAACCACCATAGGATGGCTGCAAAGTCATCAGACACTGTTCCTAAGGGGTAATTATCCACGGTTCCCTGTCAAAAAGGAAAGATGCATTGAGGCAGCTATTTCATGGATAACTGCACCACTTCCAACTTCATTCAGTACTTTCAATAATGATTTGGACAATGGAACAAACAATCTTGTTAAACTGGCACATGAGAAAGTAGGGAGAACTGCGAGTATACTGGATGGCAAACAATTCAAAATAAACAAACTGAAGAAGCAGTTGGGAAAAGGAGACAAACTGAGCAGGACCCTACGTCAAGCACTGCACTTTCACAGTAACACCCAAATGAAAGATTTTGGGACAGGAAACAGCTGGTGAGGTAACAGCTCTTGAGAGGATGGGAAGGCAAGAGATACCAAGAAGGCGGCAAGTCAACATAATGCCACTGTGAAAAGGCAAACATCAGACAGGGATGTATGACCAGGATTATTTCATGTGTCTTTCAGGATACATTTTTTCTACTTTAATTGGCACTGGTAAGGCTTCAGATGAGAAAACATGCAGTTTCAGAAAAGATTTAGGCAATTTAGCTTATAGAAGATTGCTAATTCCTCGCCTCATCCCTCCAGCCTTCAAGCGAATAAAAACCTGTTGCAAAGAGAAAAGGAACACTCACTCATCTTTGCATGTGGTGGACAGGACAGGTAGCAATAGGCTCAGATGGCAGCAGGAGTATGGTTAGAAATCAGGAAAATCTTCATGATTGGAAGGGTAACCACCCCACCACACATTACCTGGTTTGTTCCTTTGTTTGTACAAGCATATGATGTATACAGAAAACACCTTGAACAGACACGTAAGGACAAGAGCAATCAGAAGACCTTTTGGCTCCCAATAGATCACAAAAATGGACTCCATTCTCTTCAAAACCATGCACTGCTTTTTGCTGTGCTAGGAGTCCCCAAAATGAGCCTGTAATTGGAACAGAGCTCCATGAAAGCACACAGCTGGGAACAGCTGGGGAATCTGCCACTTCCAGACAGACAGATGCTGTTTCCTTTTCACTAGTGCAAACTCCCCCTCTTCCTGACAGCATCCTCATTAAAAGGTAATTATTGGGGGTTGTCACTGGTTGATGGCTTTGTGAGAAGGTTGATTTGACTAGAAACCTTAACTTATAGCTTGTTTAAAAGCACAGCAGTTGTTGTTTGATGTTTGTAATCCACTTGACATTCTGGCTTGTTATACCAGTACATCAAGCAGTTATGACAAACAGGCTAATTAAATGGGAGCCAGGACAATTTTCACAGGCTTCACCCACACCACAGAGGTGAGCTCCAATTCCTTGAGTGCTGTCACTCAAAAGAAGTCACTGCCTTTAGTGTTGTTGCCAGGGGGTTGCAGGGATTAGGTGTAGACATATTGATATTAGACATATCAATTGAGTTGTCAGTGGGAAATCTGTCTCTTTCCCAGAGTGAAATTTTCAATAAGGCATAAAGAAAAGCTGGAAGCTAATGCACTTGGGGCCAAACGCAGTGTGGATCGAGGGATACCTAGTCTGGACACGTACTAATAAGGATTCTACTGTCTCCCTGGTACTCTCCTAAATTCAAAATGAAAACAAGGACTGGCAGCTGGGTTTCTCCAGGTAAGTGACCATACTACTACATTTTATCTATGTAAGTAAACTGGTGCTAACTTCAGCTAGCAAGGGTAACCACATCCATCACCCATTAAACTGGACACAGTGAAAAGAGAAATTCAAGTTACACAGATCCTTGTTTCAGCTGAGATCTCAGAGCCCTTATAGTTCCAAGCAGCTAAAAATCACCTCTACCAAGAGTAAAGCTCCCTCCCGCCCTTTTCAACTACTGCAAAAGGACACAAAATAAAGGTCTAGTCTCTGACTGAAGGCACATTAAGTGTCACTTTCTTAAGTGTTCTGAAACCTACAAAAAAAGAGTTCTTTACAAAGTGTTTTTTTTCTTGTTGATGAGGATCCAGGACTGTGAGACAACAAAGCATTCCTTTTTAACAATTCTTCTTAACCACACATTGTTCAGGAATTCACAGAACATCGACAACAATTCTATAATTCTATAATAACCAGAAGGAAAGAAAAAATTACTCCATAAATACTGCAAAAACAGGCTTGTTTCCTCTGGTTTGCAGTTACAGGCCTTTCATGAGGACAACCAGCTCCCATAAAAAAAGCTATTTTCAATTTCCACAGGGAACAGCCTCAAACTGAATTAGTGGAAATTGGATTCTTCTTTCTGTTCTCTTCCAGAAACACTACTTCACAGAAAACGGAGATAAGACATTTTGATTTCTTAACAGCAGAGTCATTCACAACTATGACATATTAAGTTGCAAGTCCAAAAGTCCCCGGCTGTGGATAAGGATGAATCAACCTTTAAGGCAAGAAGACAACTCAGGACATGCATTCCAAGGCAAAAAAACCAAGCCACTTTAATGTACCAATAACGACAAAGTACAGGACAAGTCCATGAGACACCTATTCTGAAAACAGAGCTCATGAGAAGGTAAATAATTCTGCTCAGCTAAAAATGTCTTCAGTTTTATAGGAAAGAGACTTCCAAAATATTGTAGGACATGCCTCTCCTAAATCTTTTTCTTATTTCAAGCTCAGAAAATAATGCTTACCGTTCTGTTGTTTTCAGACTTATTAACTATGCTTACCGTTCTGTTGTTTTCAGACTTATAGTTAATAAGTTATAGTTAATAACTTTTTATTGACTAATAATAGCACTGAGGGAAGTGCAATGTTGCTGTAAAGATCATCTTGGGACCACATCACCACTGTCATGTCAGTGCCTTCCCTGCACTTTCACTCTGTCATCCTATGAGTTTCTAACACTTTGGGTTCTGTATAATTCTCCTAATGCCTGCTGCTTCAGTTGCTATTATGATCCACGTGAATTTTTTGGTGTCATTCCTTCACCTGACTTTTTCCTTAGTCTTTAAACAACAATAGAAAAGCTGGTCCAAAGAGACCAGAGATCATCTAGTCCAGCTTCCCACTGAAAGCAGGACTATTGCCAGCACAAGTTCTAGTCAGGTTAGTCACAGCCTTGTCCAGCCAAGTCTTGAAAACCTTCAAGGACAGAGGTTTCACAACCACTTTAGAAAACCTGTTTCTAACTCCTAACCATCTTTGCAGCTTTTCTGCATAGTTTCTCACCATCCTTCTGGAACCAAAGAGCCCAAGACCAGACGCAGTATTGCAGCTGAAGCCTCAACAGCATGAAGAGGATAATCGTTTCCCTCGATCTGGTGGCCATGTTCTCCTCCTGTAGCCTAGCATGCATATAACATATTGTGAACTCACTGTTGGCTCATGTTCAGCACGTGCCACTGTAACTCAAAGGATCTGTCTCAGCAAAGCTGTGAATTTTTCGCTTCTGTCAAACTGCATAAGGTTTCTGTCAGCCATATCCTGAACCCAGGCTCTATCTTTCAGCATATTAACTCCCTCCCTCATGGAGGAACACTGTCTAATAATTAGGGTTACCTAAGAAGATACTGAATGTCAGCCCCAATCTCACTTTACCGAGCAGTCCATTTCTGGCCACCTTACAAATGAACATTAAGCAACTGATTTGAGTCTAGTGATCCAGCCAAACCACCAAACAGTCCATTCACTTTACTCATGCTTCCTGTGGTCCAGATGAAAATGGTCCAGATGGGAGATTGTGTCAAAAGCCATTCTAAAGTCAAGGTACAAGAATATCCACTACTGCCCTCACCCATATAACAAGTCATTTATTCATATAAGGCCATCTGGTTTTGTAAGCAACGCTTTTATGTATTTCCTTCATAGCCTGGCCTTACTTCTTTCCACTTCTTGTGAGCTCTTTTTTTGACCTTCTAATTCACTAACAAGCACATCGCTTATATTAAGTAAGCCTTTTGAAAAAAAAAAAAAAAAAATTACCCTCATAGGCAGGAGGTGCCAGCAGACCCTCACCACAGCATCATCAGTGTTACTTGCTGCGTCCTGTTTTCCCTTGTTGTTGTAACTCGGTACCTTACCCTTCGTAATTCCAGTCTCCAGCTGTCAAAACACGTGGTAACTCAGCAGATGAAACAAAATGGACACATATATTTCTGTTTCTCCTATCCACGTTCCCTCATATCTACCATCCTTCTAATCTAGGCCTGAAGCTGTTTAAGAAAGCCTACAGCGGCTGAACCACTCTAATGCATGAGGCAAAGGGTTTATCAGTAGCTGTATGCAGAGTTCAAATGTTGCTGAAATATCAGGCAAAAGAGGTTTTCCCAACAGGGAAAGCAGGTCAAGACACTGGTATATCATGGGATGCATATACGTTGGCTTTAAAAGGAATCAATATTGCCATCATCAGTCAACTTGGAGACCACCAACCAGCGTAGCATCTGCTCCCCAGATTGCAGTCACCAGCCAAAGAAGGATTGAAAGGCTTGAACTAGGGCTGCCACCCATCTAAACAAGCCTTATGATCTTCAAAAGGCACAAGACAGAACATTTGCACTCACACATGCACATCACATTCAGCAGAAACAGCACTGAAAAGCAAGGTGCCATGCAGATGTCAAAGGGTTGTCCATTCAGTCCTGAGTTTGGGACTGCTAATTCTGCTTAAAATTCAGCAAGTATTACCCAAGCATATGAACTTCTCGGGTCCTGGGATACAATACAGGGGTTTTTTTCTAATGCTTAGAAACGTTAGTTCTAAGCCAGTAACATAACAAAAGTAAAAGAATAAGCTGTCATGAGTCTGACACCTGTAAATAAGTACTCAAATTCAGACCAAGTGTGCCTTTGGATAACTCCTCAGATGATCTGATCACCCAACCCTATTATACCAGCAAGAGTATTACGCAAAGATGTCTTCCAGAATTTTGTAACCTTACCGTTGTGTATTAAATAGCAACACCAAACACTGAAGATGTATTCTGAGACGTCAATTTCTTGCTTTTTGAAGGATACGAAGCAAGAACAGCTTGAAGGAAAAACAATCCAAATGGAAGAGAGGACAACAGTTAATTATTACAGAAGCAGGACAGGAACACAAACCTTGACCAGAGGGTTTTTGGTTTAAATTCTTATGTAATCATAAATACTTAGTTTTTCTCCCTAGGTAGACCCCACAACAAGCAAACAAACTTCACAGAAAAGACAGATAAGATGAATCATTGCCAAGACAATTTTTTTTCCCCAAAAAAAATACTTTTGGGGGGTAGGTAGTATATCTTCTTGTCATCATGAAACACGGGCCTGAGATAAACTGTCCCTCTCAAATTGCAGGGAGCACAAAATGCAAGATATGCCAAGACAATTCCACCTGCAGTTACGGGCATGAATAAAAACCAGATGCATCAGACATGACGTAGCAACAATATGAATTCTAGTGAAGTGCTGATCATGTGTTAATTGCAGCTTAGACAGATCTTTGAGCAGGGATCTCATACAGGAACATTCAGGTTTATGAAGATTCACATCCAAGAACTGTCAGTTTTAATGAGAACGCAATTGAGTACTTATATAAATTGAATCTTGGGCTTCCTTCTCAAGCATTACCTAGATAATCTTTTCATTTTGAGGCAATATCATAGAATCACATAATCATTTGGGTTGGAAGGGACCTTAAAGATCATCTAGGTCCAAGCCCCCTGCCATGGGCAGGGGCACCTCTCACCAGACCAGGTTGCTCAAAGCCCCATCCAGCCTGGCCTTGAACATCCCTGGAAGGGATGGGGCATCCACAGGTTCTCTGGGCAGCCTCTTCCAGTGTCTCACCACCCTCACAGTAAATAATTTCTTTCTAATATCTAATCTAAATCTACCCTCTTTCAGTTTAAAACTATTACTCCTTGTCCTATTCCTACACTGCCTGATGAGGAGCCCCTCTCCACCCTTCCTGTAGGCCCTCTTTAAGTACTGGAAGGCCACTATAAGGTCTCCTCAGAGCCTTCTCTTCTCCATGGGATGCTTTAAGAGGATTAAATAAAAGATATGCTATGATTCATTTTTTTCTGGGAAGAAGTAGTAAGCTGTTTATTATTCATATGCTTCCTTTCCAAAAATTAAGCAATAAAGACTAGAAGTGCCACCTGTGAATTCAGTCAACTTTTCACCATTAAATCACCCTCAACGTAATTCAGCCTAATGAAATTTATCGTTGTCACAAGATGGATATCGTACACAGCCCACACCCTTCAAGGCTAAGAAAGAGCACCAAAAGAACAAAAAAAAGTCTTCTGTTAACTTATAAAATTGCGTTTCGGCCAGTAACAGGCTGTGACAGAGAATCACCGCCATGATCACCAACACGGAGGATGGCTGTTCCCTCCTCTTTTCCGACACCCTTACATTTGGTTTGCAGCTGCAACTGGCACATCCTATATCCAATTGAGTGATTACTGCCCTGTGATTTTCTAGCTGCAACTGGCACGTCCTATATCCAATTTAGCGATTACTGCTCCCCGATTATCTGTCTGGATTAAGACAGGTGTCGAGGCCGCAGGGTTTTCCATCAGTTTATTTCATCAAAACATCCGTTTACGTAACACGAGATATAACTGTAAAGCCTTTAGGATGATTATTCAGTCTCTAATCACTCCAAACTGTTAAATAAATAAATAAATCCCTGTGACATCCTACCAGTGCCAGCAGGTGCCTTTATGGCACAAAGGATCTCCAACCCAGGCGAAACCATGGGTCCAAACATTCCAACCACGCAGTCTAAATATGCAGTTGTATTACCAGTGTGGTACTATCACCCCTTAAATCAACTCTTCTGTAATGTAAGGCTCCTACTTTGGGAACTGTTACATTCACATGAAATACTTTCTTTTGCCTAGTAAGTTTTGGGGTTCCGCACAGGTATCAGCTTTCGGTTTGGAAACAAGGCTATGCTTTCTGTCTAGGGAAATAATTCATACATTTTCCAAAACATTAAAAAAACTTATTTCATAAAAGTTTTAGTTTCAGAGAAACCAGAGGCTTCGTAAAAGAATTTTCATCCCTCAATTCATCCTGCTGATTGTCCAAAACAAACAAAATTTTCATTTCCAGTTCTCTTCTTTGGCATCGATCACACTGTACACACCTTCCCTGTGATTTTACATAATGAACCCTTTTTAGATTAGAATCACTGTAACTGATTTTAAAATTTCTCCAGAACGACGAATGCCATTAACAGAGGGTCTTCTCCACACAGGAAAGTGGAATCTCTTTAACAGACTCCAAAACGCCAAGGAGTTATATGCTTTTGGGGCCATGAATCATAGCAGCAGCAAAACATAGGGAACCATCGTAATTCTGTTTAGCATAGATGCTGGATGGCTGGAGCGCTGGAAGGAGGTGCAGCAGCACCACCACCTCGGAACAGTCTGACTTTTGGCCAAGGCCAGCTCCCAGCTTTCATATATTGTGTTAAACATTCAACGACAGGATATTGCGTAACGTAATTCCCCATTTTATTTAGCTGTAAGTACTTGTAACATTTGAGAGGGACACCTGCTGCCAGTTGCAAACTTACTGTGATGAAAAAGCTCAACTTGAATCATAGAATCATTCAGGTTGGAAAAGCCCCTTGGGATCATCGAGTCCAACCATCAACACTGCTCTACAAAGTTCTCCCCTACACCATATCCCCCAACACCACATCTAAACAACGACTCTTAAACACATTCAGGGATGGTGACTCAACCACCTCCCTGGGCAGCCTATTCCAGTGTCTGACCACTCTTTCTGTGAAGAATTTTTTCCTAATGTCCAGTCTAAATTGATACTTTAGAAATTGGATCAGCCTTTGAGTCAGGTTTACATCAAGGCCTGTTGAACTCTTCTCCAGCTAAGCTCTCAGGGAGAGCGGACATTCACAATTTCTTAGTCTTCCATCATGCAATTACAGTTTACATGGATTGAGGATTATGTGATGATATACTGAAGGTTACAAAAAGCAGAGGCATCCAGATCATATCTAGAATTTCATCTCTCCCCATTACACAGAGTGGGAGCTGGATCCAGCTCTGGACTGTGACACCAGATTTTCTCCTTAAACCATCATTACACAAACAAAAGGCAGAAAAGACAGCAGCCATTGTGCTCAGCGATGACTGCTGTTTAAGCCTGACCCAGCAGATCAAACAGGGAAACAATGAAAGCCACATGGAAAGCTTCATGCTTTTGTCTTTAAAAAACAAAACAAAAACCACCAAAAAAAAAAAAAAAAGAAAAACCCCACTATGTCAGGATAACATGTCAGCAAGACGGGAAGAAACTGTTTTCCTACAATAGCAGCTGCAGAAAACATGGGAAAATTAGCAGGTGAAAGGAAGTTCTGGCACGGAAAACCTTTAGTGGGGTCCCAGCTCCAGAGCATGCTGTTCTGATAGTGCAGAGGATGGCTGCTCCCTCCGCAGCTTTGTGCATGGCCCACTAATCCCATCATATCAGATCTCTTCACCACGATATAACTTTTATTTGTTAGCCAACAGCAAGTACCCCCTCTTCAGTATTTATAATGCATGCTTCATTACTGCCTCTGAATGGAACAGGGCAAGGCTTCACATCATACCAGTGGCACCAATTTGCAGTAACACAATGCACATCCATCACACCAGATTCACCTTTACAGTGCGATGCTCCTTCCACACCTATTCCTTTTCAATATTGAATATTTACACAAATGCACAAATGGTTTTCTTGCTAAATTTTGCCAAGCAAATCTCACTTTAGGATTCTCTGGCATTTTCCTTTACAGGGTAGTTGAGAAACCAGGAAAAAAAACAAAACACCACACAACCTCTGACTCCAAACTAATTGGTTTGTAATGATTTCTGAAAATAAACAAACAGTTTATATGTGTGTGTGTAGAGAGATATATATAGACACATACACATATATAAACTGATCCAGGACACACATACACACATCCTGGATCCATTTCTGGCTCCAGATGGACTTTCTGCAATACCGTGCCTTGGTTTCCAATTTAGGTTATGCCAGCTCCTATTGCAAAGGTTTCTAATGATTATTTCTACAGCACCCAGCCCTCGTGTCAGCCAAGGTGCATCTGCAGAGCCAGGTCTGGAAGCTGACGGGGCCACACGCAGGCTCCTGCTGGGGCGACCAGCAGAGCAAGGCATCCCAGCCAGGCGGGATGGCCCAGCCACACCTTCTGCCAGCCTCGGGCCAGGGCTGAGGGAGCTGGTACCATCTCTGCTCTGACACAGCTAATGCATTTTTAAATGCTTATGACTCAATCTAAACCCCAAGAGCTATTACTATTAAAAGACTAACATAAAGCCACTTGCGGGGTTCTCAGATTTTTCTCTCTCAGTTTTCACAATTATTTTTTCCCCAACTTGACCTAAACTACTGAGGCTCAATTCTTATCATGCTGTTTAAACAAAAGCATAATGGACCAGCTGCCTTCAAATGGTGTTCAAACTGCCTTCGACCTGCAGCTTGCACAGAAAATGCTTACAGTTTTCTCACGAGGAGGACAAGACCCCCCAACCAACATGACAATAAAACAGAGTGCAGTGGGAAAAAAACTTGGTAGCCTTACGATTCATTTATTATTCAAATTCAATTATTAATTAAATCCCTACCAATACCCTTACTTTAAAAAAAGAAAACTTACTCCCCTTCGTAATTATCACCCCTTGAATGATCTCTTCACTGGATTAACTTTATGAAAAGGACACATTGCAGAAACTTTCTTCTAGAAATTCAAACTCTAGTAACATAACAGTATTTTATTAATGAAATTATTCCATCTTTAGCAAAGTATCTGGAATCTAAAAGAACAGTCCAAGACTATGAAATTCTTGATTTATAATTAAAAAGAGAAATGCTGAAAAAGACTGTACTCAAATTGGCAAATTGAATTTGAGTACGATATTGATCAAGCCCACTCCAACGTAACAAGTGATTGGAGATTATGGTTACTCTTTTGTTCCTCAAGAAGCAGCTAATAAAAGTCAGGATATCAAAGCCCTTTTATAAAACCTTTCACAATTAAAAATCATGCTTAACATTCCTAATGGCATCACACAGAAGGGCTTCCCCCCCATCCCCATACAACTAAACTCCTTTCTCCGCAGGAGTCGTGTATAAATTAGCATAGTAGTTCACAAAGAAACATCAGAGTACCAATGTAATCCATGGACGCAGGAATTTATGCTACATTACTTCAAAAAGAGTACATTAACTTATCATTATCTCCTTATATACTCACATACCACTCCGGATACATTAAAAAAAGCCCACCAGCCCAAAAACCCACTTATGTTTAGACAGCCAGTTATTAATATGTAAAGGCACTAAATTAGTGGGAGATTCCTATCAACTTCAGCGAAGCTAGGGTTCACCTAAGAAGTTAAGGCCCACTGTTTATAGCTCCCAAGATGACAACAGAGTTTTTAATCAAATACATATGAAGTTCTTAAATACAGGGGGAAAAAACCAACACTCTATGCTCATAAGCATGTGCTTGAGAAAATTAAACCTAAAAGACAGTATCTTTACATAACAATTTAATTACATAGCTTAGGGGTAATTCCTGATTTCAGTGAAGTTACATAAATGATATAACAGCACCTATTATTTCTAGGCCATTAAAAATCACAATTCTTTGGTCAAGTATCATTTTTCCCCTTTTGGAAAGTTCTGAGAAAAGCAAGCAGCATTCAGAAACACATTAACTTCTCAAAGAAAGTTTTGCATCAAAGCACTGCTTTTAAACTTTTATTTTTTAAACAACAACAACAAAAAATCCTCCACTTAGGAAAGGTAAGTTGTCACCATCTTACATTTTAGAATACAAAACTGAAAAAAATCCCTATAAAAAAAAAGACAGGACTTCAGCCAAGTATTCAGCTACTTATTGCTGTAGATGTAACTCAAGTCCATTGAAACCCCTATGTTTTGGTCGTTTGTAGCGAGAAAATGTTTGGAACACTAGCAGCAATAGAAAACCCCTTTAAAACTGAGACATAGTTACACTGTTGAGTGAAAATTAGCAGAAACCATAACCATCAGAACATAATAAAGCATCCTGTAAAAGTACAATTGAATTGGTAGCTAGAAAAACAGGGTTGATTTAAAGTGCTATCCCAAAGCCTTACGCGGGCCTGTATCTGTAAAGAAAAGTTCCTTTTCCACTAGATAAAGCCCAGAACCACAGCGCTACTCCCAACACAACGAATGCCATCTTCACTCTGCCTCAATGCCTCATCTCCACCGCCCTCCTCCATCAGGTGGAATACAGAAACTTGAAATAATTGCTAATTCCAAATTCAGGCGATATGCACAAATATACTGTTGAACAAAGTTTGGACAGCAAACAGTACACCTGAGTTCAGTCGTACAAACTAACTTTTGTAAATAGCGTCAGACGAATAAATCCATGTCTCTAATATGAATCTAGATGTATTTTCTTACAAAACGCATTAATAGAAATATCCAGGCAAATACATACCATACAATAGCAAAAGCTTTAAGCCCCATTTAATAAGATGACTTTCTGATTAAAAATAGAAGGCAATTAAGATTTACTCAAAATTACAATTAAGAAAAGCTTTCACAGTGCAATATTGAAACTGTCACAAAGTTAAGAAAATACTGATATCAAAGTACAATCACAATGTTAAAGTAGACAAAACTACTATACAAGGGCATATCTTGTAAAATTAAAAGGAATGAACACAACATAGGGGACTCTCACGTCCCTGCTCTACATATTTCGTTTCCTAGTCTTCAGAGTCATAATTGTGTCTTTCCAACATCAGTAGGAGTCTTGTTAAAACTAAGAGGTTCATTCTTCTTTGCAGACCAGATGTCAAAGCCCGATTACTTCTTGAAAATACGTTCTTCATCACTGCACAATTTCAAAGTAGTGCAGTATTGCCATGATGTGCTGCGGCATGAACACGTAGCCCGTGTAGAGTGCCATTCCAACAATGGAAACTAGCATGGAATCTGAATTACAGTTGAGGAAAAAAGCATTAGAAATAGAAATTGCATTAGGCATCACGTAACTGCAGCATTAAAACTTCCCCTGTAACTATCTTATAATATTACACTTTTAAATCAGACGGAGTCAACTGTAGACAGCAATTACAGCTACGGGGAGAACCAACCGAACACCAAAAAGCAGAACACTGGTAGGAGCGATTAGGTGAATTACAGAGGGATCCCCTGCAAGTTACCCACTGCCTTGTATGGGCACAAGAGGACAGGCCAGAGCATGGGAAGCACGATGGGGGAACAGAAAACAGGAACTCAGCATATACAAGTTCTTACATGCATTTTCCTAGGTCTTCTGCAAGTCTTGCAGAAGCCAGCCCCATTCAGCAAAAGAGAATATAAGTCAACCATCACAAAAAAAACCCAAACCAAAACAAAAATACAGTAATATCAGTAGCTGTACTGAGCAGGAGTTCTTATTTGTGGATGACCTACTCATTTTTAAGCAGACAGCATTAGACGCTGACCTCAACTTCTTGGAATAGAATAACCTAATAAATTTAATTTATGATGCACAAAACACATCTGGTATGAAAGTTGTACTGTTAGTGTAATAATGTCAGGAAACCTGAAATCCATTTCTATCTGCCAGTGTCCTCTAGGCTCTAAGTCACTACATTATTTGGTTCATTTCTCCATCTGCATGTCATGCTTAGATCCTTCCTCATGGGCAGGCAGCTCAATTTATGTGTTCCTTTCTCCTAACTACCACCAAACAACCACAGGTGGAAAAGTTATGGGTAACATCAAAGCATCAGCACGGCTTCAAGCCAAGCTGTGTACTTAGTCACTCATTAGTACCTTACTGTAGCAGGCCACACTGCAAAACAAATGTCACATGAAGCTATCTGCTAAAAAACCTTAAGATGACCACTTTATTAGTTCAGCTCCTAACAGAGTAAAACTCCTTTTGTAAAACTTACATAGAGAAGTGAAGTGAAATAGCAGCTTATAATGCATACATACAAGTGGACCTTTGTCGAGGTCTAGGGCTCTTTATCTACACCTTTTGTCTACAGAAATTATGGCATCAGATTACTGAAATATTATGCCATTCAAAGTTTAAGATTTCAGAACTTCAGAAGTACTAGAAATCCATAACAACCTGTTGATTTCATCCAACCGCCTGCGGAGATTTCAGTAAACTTAGACAGGAACACTATAAAAAGCACTGGAGATTAACAAGCAAGATAACCCTGGAGAGCAGCGCTGGGTTTCCACAGGTGAAACCAGAGGAGCTGCACACACTCTGCGTCTTGGAGAGATCCAGTCACCACAGCACGTGTGAACAAATGCTCTGTGACCGACTTCCCCGTGGCAGAGCAGAGGTATTAGCTGCGCTTATTAGAGCATACTAGCTGCTTGGTGTATTTTTAGTCCCAGAAGATTATACAGCAAGAGATACTAAAATGAAGGTCAACTCATAAATCCACGTTTCTGTATCAGCGCTCACTTCTGATTCTGGAGCAGGAGCAGCAGCCAGAGGGGTGGCAGAGCCACGCAGCGTTAGCTCCTGAGGCCACTGCCTCTGCCCACCAGCACCCAGCAGACCTGGCCCACCTACCACAGAGTCTCCAGCTTGGGGACAAAACACAGCTTTGCTCACCCAAGACCGCAAGCGCTACTTGTGCCGCCCATGACAAGTGGCAATTATTTCACTGGAGCATTTTACGAAGGTAAACGTGCACACACACTTCCATTTACTTCACTATTCTGCACAAGTTAAAAAGCTGCATGGTTAACACACACGCACAAACAAAAAAGTACTCGTGACTAATATAACTGCAGGGAAAGCAAAGATTAATTTTCTTTAGCCATACGGACATGGCACAAAAAGGGGAAGGTACATGAGGAAGGAAGATGACATTTTGAAGGTAAGAACCCTACCTAAACAGCTCTGCACTGTAAGTGTACAAATACTAGCATAAAAGAACATTATCTCCACTGCTGCTGACTTTACACAGGAAAAGCTGTAACTTGGGCAACCGCTTTTATATAAAAAACATTGAGTTCTTTTACAAAACCAACCAGTACCTCAGTAAAAGCAGCTTCTCACTACTACTTACACCTTTCTCTTTGTTAATGTTTGGGTTAATTTCTCTCTCTGCCTCCCAACATTAACTGGAGATGGCTCAGGGTCATTCAGATGAGAAATCATTAAAAGTCAAGATCAAAACAGCCACACTCAAGAGGAAAAATACTTGTGATGCCATAACAACACTTGAGAGAATAAACTGCCTGTATGAAAGGGCTGAGTAAAGCAGCAAACCTATAAACAGTCTTTATACACATGCCTTAACATAAGCATCTAGCGAGTTCTTCCACTCCAAAAGAGCAAACTTACCAGCTCAAGGATTAAATACTCATCTAATAAAACCCCTGTGACAAAGCCCCGTGTGAAGGTACGCTCGCAAGGTTTTGCTGCGTGCACGTTTACTTTCCACTAGGTAAAAACACAAAAGAATTCACGGAAGACACCTGTGCTTAACAGAAAGCTTGAGATCTCAGTGTAAAAGACAGGCGAAAGAACCGCCGCCGCTCTATAGGAGAGAGAGGAAAGGAGCGGTAACTTCTGGGTGGGCACTTCACCCGGAGGAGAGGCGGGCGGGACACCGGGGTGAGGATCATTCCCCAACTCGGCCGTATGTCTCTCCGTGAGGGCGAGGAGCCTCAGCCCCTGCCTGCGCCGAGGGGACCGGCCCCGCTCCCGGCCGGAGGCCGCCTCTCCTCCGCGGGCACCGCTCGCTGCCTCAGGCCAACCGCCCCCCGCCGCGGCCCGGCCCCGCTCCCTGCCTCTCCCCACAGACCCTCCGCCGCCCTCACCACGGCCCGGGCCCAGCCGCCTCCCCGGCACCGGCTCGCCCGCCCGCCACCCTACACGGCCGGCGGGGCCGCCACACCCGCCCGGCGGCCTCGGGGCAGCCCCGGAGGAGGGAGAAAGGGAAGGAGGGAAGGAGGAGGGCAGCCCCCGGGTGCCGCGCACACCCCCAGCAGGCCCGGCCGGCAGAAGGATACTGAAGACAGTGCGCTCCCAGGGCTCCAGCATGTAGAGCGCGGTGACCAGCAGGTACTGGTAGTACAGCCACGACATCCGCTTCCAGGCCGAGCCCAGCGCCATGGCGCGCCCTGCCCGCCCGCCAGCCGCCCTGCGCCGGGCCCAGGCCGAGCGGAGGCGGAGACGGGGGCGGGGGCAGCCCGCGGCCCGCCCTCCCGGCACCGGCACCGCCCCGCGATGGGCGGCTCCCCCGGGGTGGGGGCGCTGGGGCCTGCGGGGCTGGAGCGCACCGCCGCCTCAGCGGGCGGAGGGGAGAGGAGGGAGGCCCAGGGACTCGGCCCGAGCTGCCCGCAGGGTTAATTAACACCATGAACGGCACATGCAAAATTAAATTAGAGTGTTTGCCCTCTCTCTCCCTTGGTGCCCGAGACCCAGAGAAGCCCTTGCTGGACCCCCGAGCCCTTCCCTCCCTCCCAAAGCTGCAGCGCTCACAGCGTCCCACATTCGCTCCCCGCTGATGGAATCGGCCAAGCAGAACCCTCGTATATTTTATATTAGGATCAATATTGGTTCTTTAGTGTTATTAAGGTTAATTGTCTAGTCTTAACCTATTAAATCTGTTAATATTTCAACCCTCGGGTTTCCTTGATTTTTACCCAATTTCCCTTCCCAGGTGGGGAGGGGTCATTGGGTGAGAGAATAACTGAGCAGCACCTTGTTGTGGGTTATCAAACCCTGACACTGGGTCATGCCTAGGAGATGGTGCTGCAGCACCAGCCGATTTTCTCTCATCCTCTGTCACCTACATTGATGTTCTGGGAATTACCAAAGACCCACAGACCGACCCACGGGAAGGGTGGTAAGAACACGCTGCAGGAGCCTTAGGTGGGTGCCTGCAGGTGGCAGAGAGTAAAGCCCACCCAAAAACATGGCTCAGATAAACAAGAAGTTAACAGCGGCCAACTCTGACTAGGTTAATCCCATACGAACTGGGAAAATAAAGAGGTGATAGATCAACTGTTGACTGTAACCATTGCTAACTTTGGAAACCAGGGGGTGTGGGACACCCTGCCCTGATGCTAATTGGCCTCAGGTAAGGAGAAGTTCCCAGAGACCGGCCTGGGCCTGCATGATTAGGAAGGCTGTTGGCAGCTTATACTGGTGAGTTTAGAGTTCTTCCCAGCTGAAAGGCGGCTGGAAGGGACGTACAGAATCATCGGGCACCGTGACTAAGCAGAGCATGAGGTGCAACTGCTGGGGACGGGGCCCACCAGCCAGGACCGGGCACGCCGAAATGTGCACAGCGTAGATTAGAAACTGGTATCAGCCCACTGTACCCACCCTGCTTGGTAAATCAGTTTGTGATCACTGAGCGGTGGGATTCTGTCCTCGCAGCCACCCCACCCCTACCTTCAGCTGCACTAACAGTACAGGAGAACGATGGGGAAACACACTCACAGGAGGATGCACAAACTGAATTATTCACACAGGTGCAAAATACAACTACAGTACCAGGAGATGACTGTGAAAAATAAAACCAGCTGGTGGAGACAACTGCAGACTGTACTGGTTTGTGTGGCAGCATCTGAAAAGGGATTTAATTAAACCAGAGGACATTTAGACACACTTTATCTATGCAGATTTATTTCAGTACAAGAAGAAACGAGAGCACTCACACACTTAATACTCCCACCCAACTGGCCACAGCAGCTGTTGTCCCCATCCAAGCCCACTGCTGCTTGTTGCCGTTGCAGCTGGGGAGTCCTGTGTTGGTGTTGCTGCTTGAAAAAGCAGTGGGAATCATGAAAGCCTCCCTGCTATATAAACCCCTAGGAAGTTCACGGGCAGGTGGGGTATTCAGCACAACTGAAGCATTACTTCCATTCAGAGCTGCAGGAACATTATCAATATGGGGCAAACATGTCCCAGCCCTGCCTGCTCCTGTGCTTCCTAACGAGGAGCCCTGCAATTCAAGTGATAAGGCAAGCAAGAAGCAGCAGCAAGCTGGTACCTGGAATGAGAGGAAAGGTAGTGTCTAGAAGGCTTCCAAATCTCCCACATCATCTGCCCTAACCCACCATGTGGCACCCCGGCCCCTTGCACCATACACATGAAGTATTTTTGCTAGTTAGCCCCTTAAGAAAATTGTCAATATTCCTCTGTATAGTTTCCCCTCCTTCGCCAGCTCCATTCTACCCCAGCTTAGGGACTGCCATCATCTATTGTTCCTCCTGCTATCACCTGCTTCAACACAGGGGTTGGAAGGGACCTCTGGAGATCGTCTAGTCCAACCCCCCTGCTAAAGCAGGTCCACCCAGAGCAGGTTGCACAGGATGGCATCCAGGTGGGTTTTGAGTATCTCCAGAGACGGAGACTCCACCACCTCTCTGAGCAGCCTGTCCCAGTGCTCTGCCAACCTCAAAGAAGTTCTTCCTCATGTTTAGGTGGAACTTCCTATGCTCAAGTTTGTGCCCATTTCCTCTTGTCCTGTCACAAGATTTCACCTTTTGGGAGCCTGCCTGGAGGAAGAGAGGGAAGAATCCATTGTTAACATTGCGGTGGCCTCATAGACTAACCAAGAAATCTAAATATCAAGTAGCAGAAGCTCTTTATGCTTCCATGAAGAAGCTGTAAACGTACTAAAGAAACAAAAAGTACAAATAGTACAAAAAAAAAAGACAATAGGAAAAAAAGTCTAGTATTTTCTTAATATACATATTAACATTTAAAACTCTTAACCGTATTACCAAGCATTAATATGCTCATTTAAATGATCCATGCCAGCAAATTCAGAATAAACTAACCTTCCACTTTGTATAAATAAAAGTTTCCATTTTTGATATCTTAATGGGCCAAAAATCCAAATATAACAACAATTCCTTTCTTATCAAACCTACCTGTGTGCAAATCTACCAAGAATACCAGCCTAAAGAAGCCCAATGTCCCAAATGCAAGTTGTTTACCGTGTGCCATAGAAATGACCAGTGCAGCTCTGGAGAACCAGTTACTACACAGGATTTATTCTAAGCAGCAGTTCTGATACATATTGAGAAAATGGATGGTATATATACAGGGAATGGTCATAATACACAGATTTTACACTATATTTACAAAATTTTAAATCCTCAATGATGCAACCACCTGACAGTGTGGAAATATATTGCTCTTAAATGCACACAGTTAACTATATTCTCTTCATAAGCTTTGCAAAAATCCAACCATTATGAAGTTTTCTGATGAAAATGTATATTTAAAAGACCGTATTTTAAAAAAGCTAACGTGCCTGCACTTCTGATACTTCACACAGTCTTAAAATAGTGCAGGATTTCCCCCCCCTGCTTTTGCGCATTAGGAATGGCTGGCTAGAACATTGAAGAAGTGAAAAACTTCATCTTTATCCATTACTGCCACTTCAGTTGAGCACTCAGTACATAACACTGGATGATACACTTCCTCCTCTTCTTGATTTGACTCTATAGAGGCAGGTTCTTTGCTCTGCTTCATTTTCTTACTTCTTTTCTTTAGCTTCTTTCTGTATTTCAGAATTTCCTCCTTGTTAACAACGCAGTTCATCACAAACATTGCTCTATATTGTGTTTTGTAAGATTCGTGTCTATGGAGAAAGGGAGAAAATGCAAGTCATACCACTGGTAAAACTCTGCTTCCAAAAAATCCATTACCGTCACTGGAAGTGGGATTAAAGATAGGAATTACCATGCCGAAGGGCTGGAAGCCAAATAAATGTGAAGTTTTGTAAACAGAACAAGTCACAACTACATGATTCATAAAAAACTAGAATTGCAGCCATCTGTCTTGTTTTTAAGGCATTTTTAAAACACACTGGTTCTTACTGAACTAAACACCCCGGAGTAGCACGGTATTGGTACTACAGAATTACACTTTGCTCCGTAGAGCTGATGATGGGCAAAAGATCATGAGGTTGTGAGTACAACCAACTCGACTACCGGCACTTATATCATAAAATGTCTTGCAAGCCTGAAATTCCTTATTTATAAATAACGAGCACTGACACATCACACTTGAAAAAGCACGTCTAGACTGAAATATAGAATTTATTTTCAGCTGCCATAACAACTGTATAGCTGGAGTATATAGCAAAACTCAGGCCTCCAGTTCAATTCAATTCAATATGATGTCCCTCGGGCTGCAGTTTTACAGCAGCCTAAACCAGCGTAACCGGGGGCTGTGGAAGTCCCATCTCGACTTCTGCTGTTTTACTGCTTGTATTACACTGTGCTGAGCTCTTTCAGTTGACTAAGCCCACAAAAGACCTGTCTGACAATAAAAACGGACGGTTCTCTGCCACCTTAGCAAAGTGAAATACTAAACTATAGAGCAGGGTCAAGGAGTACCAGAGCCAGCAGAGGAAGAGGGTGAGAAACAGCACCCAGTACTTAGATGGTATTAGGCTGCTACAGTATTTCCTCAATCACCAAAAATACTCAATAAATGAGAGGTAATTTATTCCCCATTTCACAAGATTTCCATCTCCTTTACTCCCAGTTCCTGAGTCCTCTCCTTAGCAGGGATTAGCAGTACTAACTGGTTTGCAGTGCAGTCAGATACTGGAGCTGCAAAACACACTATGGATTCTCCCCTAAATGTTTTCCAGGCACTTTAAAATGTAATTATACTCAAAACCACAACTGCTAAGACTCAAACCAAGTAAGAATACGCTATCTTGATTTTGCTTAATCCTCCCCTAAACAGGGTACTTTTACACAAAAATAATCCAGAATAATTTTATGCCTCTAAACATCAAACCAACATGTTTAAAAAATAAATATGAAAAAATCAGCCTGAACTGCCTGTATCCACAAATTACTATTTTTTAAAATACTTTACATCCTCCACTATGCTTAAGTTCTACCCTGTTCTTCCTCAACTCTATGCTGGAGGTTAAACGGATCATCATTCTTACAATCCAGCATTCACCACTAAATCTGACTCCCATATACACACCTGCCTTCTCTTTATTAGCGTCACCTTGCAAGACAGAATTGATCAAACCAATTGATCGAATTGAATGCACTAAAAATACTACTGACCAAAAAAAAGACATTACAAAAGGACCCCTTATTGTTCACTAATTACCTCTGGCAGTCCAGGCATAACGTTGTCATGCAGGCAGGGCAATTCAAAACAGCGTCACTGTTTGGAACAGCGGCAGGTTTTGTCTGCTGCTGCTGCTGAACTCTTCTCTGATTACGGTACCTGTCCATTCCAGAAAGGAGGAAAGAGAGGCAAAAAGTGAAATTACATGCCCTTGCTGTCAAGGATATCAATTCAACTGTCAAAACTTTTTTTTATATTAAAATACACCAATTAATATTTGGTTCCTTCTGAACAACCTTTATCAGAAACTCAAAGCACATACATAAAATGCATACCAGTATCTTTTCATTAACTTTGTACAGAGAATTTTCGTTTGGTGAGATAAATACATCTGGTATGAGAACTTTTACCTAATAACCCTCTCAGGTAGGTATCTCAAGTGCAATCTCTGCAGGCAACATACATTAATATTATCCTTTTCAACATGGAGAATTTTACTTTGGCTACAACAAACATTTTGCTGCTTCACCCTTCAAAAAACCTGCAGTAAAGCAGCTTTGTGCTGTTTATCTGAACATTTTGTGGCTTGCTGAAGTCAAAGTTTTCCAAAACCAGAAATAAAATATTTCAGGGAACAGATAATAATTTAGCAACCAAAATATCTCACAACTTTTTCATCCACAGCATGGTTATTTAGATGACCAACTGACTACAGACAAAACTAGCTTACAGCACTAGGAAGTCTTGATTTTAAAAAATTGCAAGTTTTAGAATTGTGTACTTTTGAAGACTCAGATTCCATTACTTACACATAAGAAATTTACACACTTATAAGTGTGTAATTCTTAATAACGGGTATTTTCGCTGCATGGACTTAACAGCAGAAGCTTTTTCTTTGTATTCACCATTTTCATTTAAATCTCTCAGTTTATGTTAAGCATCCTACAATTCAAATATTTATGGTCTCTTACCCCCTCCTCTGTGAGTCTACCCACGCTTGGTCTCTATTGTCTTCTTCTGGGTCATATAGCAGTTCATCATTGGAAAGAATCTGACGTTGCTGATGTTTTCTCTTTTTCCGGGCATCCTGTGTAACTAGAAAGAGTTGTGCAAGCATATGTTAGACCCATCAGACATACGATGACTCTCTACTTCAAAAATCAAACTATTTGTTTTCCAGTTTTCCTTTTCCGTACTTGCAATAAATCTAAGCCAAAACATAAAGGTCTAGCTCATCTCTCCTGCACATGCACCACCCCAAAGCATTAAGGCACCTTACGTACATTGGGATACATCATAAAGTTACAGGAACTACATGGAGATGATATAAGTTGGTAATGCCCCCCGAAAGGCCGCCTCCAGGAACAGCCCCTTGACCCCGCAAGAAGTTTATACAGGATCTGAGAGAGTGCTACTGTAACCATGTCCTCCTCTCTCCTCTCCCCAGCCAGTTACCTATTTTATCTTCATCCTCTGAATCGGAATCAAAGTAAATGTCATCATAGTATTTTGAAGTGGTAGCAGGTCCAGTCTGCCCAGTACTTGAGGAAGTACCTATGTGTGAGATCAGAGAGAGAACTGGTAAGAACATCCTGCCAGAACAACAGAGCCCAGAGCAAGCCTTCGTTTTCAAGTTACTCTATCCAGAAGTGCTCTGCTTTATCTGAGTAACAGATCTCCCAATTTATTCCCACATCCTGGTCATCCACATCACTTGTGTTATTTCATTTACAGGTGCTCCCTCAGAGCAAAGCTGCTCAGTCCCTCTGAGTTGAACCTCAGGTACAGTTCAAAGCAAAGTTTCTTCCAGGATAACACCCCCAGGCAAAAGAGGACACCACACCAAATGTGCCTGCCTCTGCCCTGTATAACCCACACAACCTCAGACACCCCACAGATCTTCAGTCATGTGAAAGAAATACACGTGCCACAAACTTTAATTACAATAAAGTTCACTAAAAAAAACCCCAAAAACTTCAGGGCCACAGTACTTAAAAAAATACCTAGACAAATTGCCAAGCACATCTGTCCCAGCCAGTCTGCACCAAATGTGGTGGTGTAACTATCGCTACATCTTCTTAATTGCACAAGTGAAACCTGCAGCTCAGATTTGCCCACTAACACAGATAAAACTATTAAACTTGCTGAATACAGAGTCAAGTCCCTGCATTAAAGTGAACATAGCATTGATTCTCCAAAAAATTAAGAACACTTCACCAGGTGTTTTGTAATAGGTGAAAAGCAATCCATCTCTTGCATCCATAGTACACAAACACCAAAACACATCGATCTTTAGCACAGTTTTACTATTTGATGTAATGTGTAATTATAAGCAGATAAAGGAGAAAGAGATTAATATTTTTCCTGAGTATTTCCTGCCAACTGATTTGGGATCTCCATCTACCACATGCTACTCCTTTCTTCAAGAATGGGCTCCAAACACTGACGGCATCTGAAGCCACTAGACAAAGTACAAGAGATCACAAACTGCTCAAGAGACTCCTAAATACACGTGACAGAACAACTTAAACCAAGAGTTATAGAGATACTGGATGAAAAGGGACTGATCCAACAAAGAGATATCATATTAAAGCACAAAATCACAAGCTCAGAAACACCAAAATAAAAGTTTTAGAAAAGCCAAAACAGAGGCATTCACTGAAGTGGCACCTGGTGACCGTTACAGCAGAAGGGACTGGCCATTTCAAGATTTTCTGTAGGCTTCAAACAGCACTCGAGTGTCACAACACACCTCTAGTCACAAGAATAATAACTTCACACCTTAACCGGACATCACTTAACTCACTATTTCCTATGCAAGCAGCTGTTAAGTGTGATTTACCCATTTCTGGTGATTTCCATCTGCCTTCCATAGTCCTCATGGTGGTGTCCAGCTCCGCCTCCATCTCCTTTTGGAACTCATCGTCGCTGGAGGACTCGCTCTCCCCGGTGAGGCACTCCCGTATCAGCTTCCGCTTCTGGTCGGGAGTGCCGTGCAGGAGCACGTCCACCTCGTCCTCCGAGCTACGAACAGCCAAGCGTTAGGCACCTCCTTACTACAACCAGCCCGCTACACCGACCGAGTCGCTTGGGGAGCAAACATCTGAACTGCGTGGCTGCGCCGGAAAGCCCTTGTTTATGGGAAATGTATTTATTAAAATGCTTTATTAGCTTGTTGGTGCTAAGGCTCTGGTTTCAATGCAAAGGAGCTCCCACTGAGGGGCTGCGGCCTGTGCCGCCCTCTCCCTCCCTGCAGGGCCGGGGATGCGGTTACACAGGGGCATTCGTCGGGTCACAAACGTCAGTGCTCCGCTTTCAGGGAGAAAGCGTCGGCGGGAGCAGCGCGGGGATCCTCCCGCCACCCCCGGGGCCCTGAGGCAGCTGCGCCGCACCAGGCAGGGGGCCCCCCCGCCACGCCGGCCTCCCCGCACCCCGGCCAGGAGACGGCGGAGAGCGGCGGCCCCGCGGCGGGGTCCCTGCAGCACCTGCTGAGCGCTCGCTCCTCATCGCTGGGCTCCTCCACCACGTACGGGTCGTCCTCCTCCCGCAGGCGGCTCATGGCGGCGCCCGGCCCGCCCGCCCTCCGCCACTGCCGGCCCGGGACCCGACACTTCCGGCCGCCCCCGACGGCTTCCGGCGGCACAGCCCCGCCCCGCCCCCGCCGGCGGAAGAGGCGCGGCCCCGGGATCGGGATCGGTCCCGCCGCTACCGGGCACCCCCCGCCGGCCCGGCCGACCCTCCGGTCCCCGGAGGCCCCTCCCTCGCCTCCCCCCGGCGGTGCCGGTACCGGCCGCCTGACCCTTCCTTTGTCGCGTTTTAAATATTTTTCGCCGCCGTTTTACGGGGGGTGAGAGGCGGAAGAGACAGAGCCGATACCGAGAGGCTTGGAAAAAAATTTAATGAGCCAGTAACACCGAACAACGAGGACTAAGCTAAAAACTGTTCCCACAGCCTACTTAAAATATTTACAATTTTGTTAGCTGTATGTACATTGTAATCTTCGTCCCTTGGAGTCTATTTATAGACGAGTTCCTTAGGAATTATACCTGTTGTATCTGGAAGATGAACAGCACAGTACTCTGCATCATTATTATTATTTATGGACAGTATTATTTCTGTAGACCAGGGGAGCTGCCAAGGGCCCCCGGGCACCGGTAACCAAGGACTGAGGCTGGGCAAAAGCAAGTCAAGGCAGGATGGGGACACTGTGCAATTCACCCCATTGGAGAGAAAAAACAGAAAATAGAGAAGGAAGGGAAAAGAGAAGGAAAAGGGAGAGAGAAAAAAAGGAAAAAACTGAGGAAAAAAAATAAGAAAAGAGAAAAAAGGAAAAAGGGAGAGAAAAAAGAAAAAGAAAGAAAAAAAGAAAAAAGAAAGAAAGAAAGAAAAAAAGAAAGAAAAAAAAAGAAAAAAAAGAAAGAAAAAAAAGAAAAAAAGAAAGAAAAAAAAGAAAAAAAGAAAGAAAGAAAGAAAGAAAGAAAGAAAGAAAAAAAAGAAAGAAAAAAAGAAAGAAAAAAAAGAAAGGAAAAAAAGAAAGAAAAAAAGAAAGAAAAAAAGAAAGAAAAAAAGAAAAAGGGAAAAAAAAGAAAGAAAAAGGGAAAAAAAGAAAGGCAAAGCCGGAACACACCGTACACCTCGGTGGGGCAGGGCAGGAGGCTGCCATCACACAGAGAGGGACTTAAATCAAGCTGTGTGTCCAAACATCCCCTGCAGCCAAATGCTGCTGCTCCACTGAAGGTCTACAAATCCCCAGAAAGCAGCAGTCCCACTGCCAAGAGCAATTCATCAAGTAAAGCCTAATTTTATGACATCTTGAAATGACACGACAGAACAGCACCTCTTGGAAAAGTTTCATGGTTCAAGTAAGAGAGACAAAGAAATACAAGTACAACTGGATTCACGGCTCTGAGTCCAGTCGGCAGAATGAGACCCTCTTCAGGCACTCCTTTACTGGGGATAGCTTTACTTCCTATTTTCTGAAGCAAAGCTTCTTACCTGCATCAAAGTGGGGCGGTATCGTCTTACATGGGTATTTTGTGCACTTTCTGAACTCCCTTCTACCACTTGTTTTCCCCTTTCTGGAAAGAAACCCCAGAAGTTCTCTGAAAAGCACTTCTGCCAAAGAAATTGCAGTCAGCCAACCAAGCTCAAAACAGTTTAAGTACACTGGACAGGAAAGTCACAGACAAAGGGACAGGCAAACAGATAAACCTGAGAATGCAAGTGAGAAATGACTGGGTGAGTAGTGTCAGACCAATCCAATACTGACTCAGTGGTTTTACAGGATGAATAGAGAAAAAGCTAATTAAATTAATCTGATTTACTAGAAAATATTAGGCTTACAGATGATACAATGTCTGCATAATTTTAGAAAAATCATCGATTTCATGGTTTATTTTACAATAATTGGATTAGTCTACAAGTTAAGGCAAACATACTAATGCATTTGCTTTTCTTTTTAAATCATAGTTATAAAGGTTACACAAAGTTCCCCAAAATTTCTAAGAAATGTTCACAATTGAAAAAAAAAGATTAAGTTTCTTGATATCAGTACATGGAAAAAAAAAACTAAGACAGTGTATACAATGCCATTATAGTAACAATATTCAAATATCTAATGGTAATATTTAGGCCATTTGAACAATGTGCTTCAAATGGTGAACTTCAGAAATTACTTACAAAGGTAAATAAGATTGGCAGCCGTATCATAGTATTCATAACATGAACATAATTATATTGGCTATTTTCACAAAAACAGAGCATTTGGTTTCTGAACAATGAAAGCATATAATGATTAAATAAACATGAGTATGTATGTATAACAAGTATGCTGTTGCTTCATATAGTCTGGAGCTACTTTCAGGTGTTTGTTTTAACTCTTTTGAAAGAAGGAGCTTGCTTATGTGCACTTTGTCAAATTTTTTCTCCAGAGAACTGTAAATTTCTCCTATTTAAAGTCATGAAAACAAAATCCAGAGGAGGGCAGCCCTTGTTAGTGGGAGGATGGAGCGTAGCTTATGTGTCACCATTTAACACTGCCAGGCAGCTCTGCAGCAGCTGTAAGTTACCCTGTAAAAATAAAGAACAATATCACCACATTTCCCTACTTTCCCTTACGCTTGTGACAAAAACATGTGTTTTAGATAGCAGTGACACCACTGAAGGAGAACAGACAGGTATTAAGCTCCTGTAGAAATACTTCTGTAAGTCACTTTTATCTTAAAAAGATTTTTGAACATAGGAGCATTATGTCATGGAACTAAATGGAGCCAACCCGAGATTCACAAATAAGCATTTAGTGCCCTTTCCAGGTTTCTTCCCAAGTTTCTCACTAAGATCTAGGGTCACAGCACTCAGTACCTCCTCCCTATAGCAGCCAGCTAAGCTCACAGCTCTGCTCAAGGACGTGTCTTGTTGAAAGACAGACAACAGACTGATGTACATGCTTAGCCAGGTGATTTACCCATCAGAGTTGAGTTTAGCCATTACAGCCGGAGCTATCAGAACATTAACTAAACTTTATCTCTAGGGCTAAGTTCTGCCCTTCTTTTCAAACATCTGTAGGTCAGGTTTTAATCCTATTTAAAGCATTCTGACTCTACCACAAAAAGCATACAGGTTGACTTTCATATTTCTGAATGAATTTACAGGACTGACACTTAAAAGCATTCCAAGCGACATGTGGCAAACAGGCAGAAGGATACTTGTCAGCCCAAAAAATAGTGAGAAATCAAAATTCTATCCCCCATTAAGGTTCTTATAATCCAGATTAGGCAATTAACTAAATTCAAGGCTTCAAAGTAGAAGATTCCCAGCTGTGTCTACTGAATCCTTTTCAGTCTTCTCCAGAAGACAGCGATTTAGCTATGGCTTCAACAGCTTCTTGTCCTTTTACGCCTATACTGGTAGAGGACAGTCACAAGCTAATTAAAAGGCGCGTAATTCTGTGACACGAACAAATTCAACATACATGAGATGCATGGGGACTTGGTAGCCATTCTTTGAAGTGCACAGGATTCATAAATCTAAGGTCTCTGTTAGTGAACAGCTGATTACTGGCTGTTATGAAGTAGCAAATTAAAATGAATACTTCAGTCTGAAGTCTTCAGTTTTCAAACTTTAGGTCTAAATCATAATTGTGAAATGCACACATATTGCCTATAACCAAAGTGTGACAGTAACCTTTTGGCCAATCTCTTTACTGCTCAGCAGCAGCAGCAGGTGCATTTGCAAATCACAGGCTGCTACGTAGCACTCTAAAGAAAAGATGGAACCAAGACGTCCTTTATACATCAGGCATTTCCAGACTCAGCCAGCCAGTATACTGAACTTTTCCAAATAGGCAAATCATTTATTTTCATTAGATCAAATTTAGAAAGTTCACAAGAACAATCTTATTTTAATGATAATAAATCAAGGACAATAGAGGCTGTGAGCCATTACTCTTTCTGGCTGAAACATTTGACTTAACTTGAGAAAGTCCTATAAATTTGGATTCAGAGAAGTTTTTCTTGCCAGCTCAGACTCCTAAGCTCTAGATATTACAGTTACTGGCAGAACCATGGTGACAAAACCACCCTTTTCAGGAAAGGAGGAATTACGGACAAAGCATTTAACCAAATCCTTTAGTACTGGATTTTGCTTACTCCCTTCTTCTGTCAGTACCAAACAGACATCTGTTGCTACTAATGCAACAAATTCTTCTTCCACAAAACCCCACAGAGACAAGAGCAGATATAGTAGTATTTGTGGGAAGAGCTGTTTAGATTTTCTTTTATTATTTTTCATTTGAAGACAGTAGCTATCTTAGTTACAATTCATTTGTCAAAAGACTCTAAAAGTATAGCCAAGGCTATAAATGCTTTAAATACATGATTATAACCTTAGCAGTTTCACCACATATCAAACCTCCCTTCTTGAATGGGAAGTCCAACACAGGAACACCTCAGAATCCAACTATTTAAAATAAAATACTGAATAGGTTTAAATGCAGCTTTTGCACTAAATGCCCAAACAGCTCCATGAAGTCATGAAGAAACACAGAGCTAGCAAACAGAAGCTAAACACGACCTAGAGGGATAGTCAGACAGAATGGCCACAGGAAAAGAAGCATCAATCTGTTTAGTAGAGGTCAGAGACCAAGCAGAATCTAAAGCTGCAGTTTGGCAGCTATTTTAAGTGAATGTAATGTACATGCTGCTGATAAGAAAGCAGCTCTCATTCTCAGACCCTCCCAGCCAAGACTGTGTGTTTTGAATAAACATAAAACAAGGGCTTTGAAAAAAATCAGATCTTGAAAACCTAGTAAAAAATAAAATATCCTTTCATTCAAGAAGTCACAACATTTAACATTTTGAGAACTGTCACCCTTAGTCAAAATGACGTTTTAAGCTGCAAAGCTTTAAATACTCAAAACTGTCTAGTGAATCTTACAGTGCTGCATGATTAAAGTAGGTAAGAAAGGCCAGCAAAAAAAAAATTGACCTCCAAAGACAGGACTACAGTTCAACACTTCCATTACAGCCCTATATACTCCTTGTTAATAATAAGGTAAGTCACAGACTGAGATGGACTATCTTGACAAACTAAGTCTTAAACACAAGCCATGGCAACAAATGAAGACCCCCTAAAAAAATTTAAGCTCCTCCAGGAAAACTGACAACACCAAGAAGCACCTATCAAATAAGTTGAAAGCTACAGAAATAAAGCATTTTTCCCCTGCCTTCTACAGTTATCATGAAAATATTACTAAATATTTTGACTTGCACAGAGAGTTAATACAAGTGATTCTTTAGGGATACTTTGGAAGATAGAGACATTTTTAAGCATTCCACTCCAAGGCATGCAGGGACTTCAGCAAGAGCCAATTACAACATGTGATGAAGAGTCAACGACTAAAGCAGGACACAAGTTCTGTGGATTCATTATTCCCTTATTAAAGCATGATATGGCAAATCAATAAACACTGTTGCAAGTATGGCTGTTCGGGCTATTAATTTCACTAAAACCCATAACCAGCACATTCTTGACCAAACCCAGGGATTTCTAGGAGACTCAGGGCTGGATATAGGCAGCTGTTACACAGAGAAGTAGGAAGGCTGAACAGTGCCAAGTATTTGGAAACGTTTTAAGGCTTTAGGGAAAATATAGTTGAATTTCTGATATAGCACATTAAAGTAAGCACTGTTCATCTCAAAAGGAGTTGAGTATTCCAGACCTTATCCATTATTTTACTAGCTAAATATCCCATCAAGCTGAACTTATACCTAAAGATTAAAAAAGAAAACAATATCCCCAAAACAACCCCTTTTACAGTGCATTAGTTTTATAAACAATGGGTTTGGCAGATGAAGAATGACACCACTGAGAAGAGTGTAAAGCAGCAACAAGTTAACTCAGCAACACTATAAACCTCTTAACTAGTCCTTTCAACAGATACATTCTGAGTTAATTCAACGCTTGGTAGTCAACACACTCAAATTTGTGGTGAGAATGAAAAATGCTAAAGAGTTGACTTTTTAAAGAAAGCTGCCTCCTGCTATGGAACTGTTAAAGTAAGAGACTGTTGTACCTGTCTATGAAATCAGACTAGCTAACCTTGTTTAACCAAAATTGTTAATTTCATATGGGTTAAAAGAATCAAATTTGCTGGGAAATTTCAGGATAGTAGAGGCCCCTTAAAGTTTTTTTCCTGAAAAAAAAATATTTTACTGAAGAGGCTATCTGCAGCATTCCTCTGTTGTTAGCACTTCGCAGTTTAAAGCCAAAAAAAGTTCAAAAAGCATACTCACTGACCTGACTTCAGACAGGCCTGTGGGATCTCATGCTTAATAGTCAGCCTATCCTATACATCAAGTCCCCAACATCTGGATAACAGGAGAAACCACTTCCTATCTCAGAGTAAATTGGTGAGATGAGATTTTAAAAATAGGCAGGTATTCAAACTGTGCAGCTATAAATATCAAACAGCTAGAGAAACAGAAATCTGAAGCCAAAACTGTCTTCAAGGAGATGAATCTTCCAAAGGCACCTGAAGCATACCAGTCTCTCACAGATATTTCACCTATATTTTTTTTCCCCCCTCTATTATTCCCAAAAGTTCACCTTTCTGAATGATGCTTACCTTCAAATCGCCTTCCTGGGTGTGAAGTATGTATCACACAAAACTAATGTAGCCATTTTGGTTATGCAAGCATATAATATTTAAAATCAGTTGAAAAGCAGGCCAAAAAGGATCACAATTACCTTAGCATGCTTTAATTCCAGTTCTGCTAGTTCCACCAGATTTTTTCTGAATGCTGCAACTCTTCTTGTCTTAAAGTCTATCAGTTCTATAGAAAATAAAAATGGATTCATTAACAATATATTGCTAGTGCCCTCAACCATTAACACTTTTCTCCAGGATGGAAGAGGTGAAGGGTTAGAGAAGGCAACAGAAAAAAAAACAAGTTTGATTGCAGCACATTCCGGGCTCAAAGCTACTGCTGCGCTGTCGGATGAAAGCAAACCATGGCTGCAGTTCCTCATCTCTAGCTAGCCTTTTGTGGGCACAAAGCTCTTTTGAAAACACTGCAATGTGGACACTTTAAAACATTCAACTGTCTTATTCCATGTGCACAGTTCCTTCAAGGCTGATGTAAAGAAGTCTCTAGGGAAGATATTAAGTTAAAAGTAGCATGAAGAACAGAAGCAGCAAGCATGCTTTATGCATGCACCTTTGTGGCTAACAGGATGGCTCATCCTCCACTGTCTCACAAGAATCATTAGGCAGATTTACAGAGTCAAACAACTCAAACCATAAAAACAGAAGAGCATGGTGTTTAGACCTCAACCAAATGTGCCCCAAATAATGAGTCAGATGACTACTAACTCACAACAATCTTAGCCTAAAAAAAAAAAAAGGAGATTTTTCCAAGAAAAAGGCAACATGTAAATAAGGTTCTTTTTTTCTCTAACTATTGTAACTCTGCAACTTCAGTGAACTCTCATTTCATGATCCCTCCTTTTTCTAATGTAGTATCGCCTCTGCAACAGACTGCTGCCTTCACAGAAGAATGCGTAAAACCAAAAGGGGAAATTCAACAATCCTTTAAAAGATTATGTTTGCATTTACTGCTAGCAATTATCATTTTGTATCCTATCCTATTCATATAAAAAAAGTGGTTAATAATTTGCATCTAGACT
Organism: Calidris pugnax; assembly: GCF_001431845.1. Classification (NCBI taxonomy): domain Eukaryota; kingdom Metazoa; phylum Chordata; class Aves; order Charadriiformes; family Scolopacidae; genus Calidris; species Calidris pugnax. The sequence continues at coordinate 8,005,924 of NW_015090839.1, read as the reverse complement.
TTGCTCTGCCTAAAGGAGCTATAAGGAGCCAAAAGAAAATATTGTTAGAACTTTTTAAAATAAGTAAATAGTGATTAAAAGATAATCATTCTGGTTAAGAAACAGAACAAAAATCTATTCGCATTAACAGTATCCTAAAATCTCTTAATTTTCAATTAGTAATGTAGGATCAAAGACCACCCAAATACCTTGTTTTGCTGATTCAGATATTTTCTCAAATTTCTGACAGCATATTTGCTGAGTATTTTCAGCTTGCAGCACATCTTTATTTTTTGCTCTTGCTTTATCCAATGCCTTATTAGCATTTTCATAATCCACTAGTGACCTAGATCTTCTATATAGGAGATCCTACAAAAAAAAGTAGAAAGAATGAATGTAGAGTTTACAAGAATCTACACAAGGATTTTAGTGTATACCAAGTAGTAATAATAATAAAGGTTAATTTTAGTCTTTCTTGCTGTATTTCAGTTTTTACTAAATTATTTGCATTCACTTTACTTCATCCTGCACGACACGGGAATTGTACTGAGACAAATAATTTAATATTGTTTGGTCTGCATCTTGTCTGACAGAAGCTAGCACCAGATGGCTTAGATGATACTCCAAAAAGCCTTAAAATGGGCAATTATGGGAAATTTCACAGCTTCTTAGATTAGAAACAAAGTATATTTAGATTATGGTTTTGAAATACACACAGGGGCCAAGAAACAGCAGTAGCATGTTTTGTACAACAGTTATTGCTGTGATCTTCTAACTACAGGTATTTTCTGTCAAATGCCTCTTCTTTCTGTCATGTAACTGAACCGTCTTACATCAAACGACACTAAGAATGGCATTTTCTGTAGGTATAGAATATCAAATCTGGCCCACGTGGTTTTGTATCAGCACTTGCAGAGAATCTCAAGTATCCATTTTTAATATTAACAAAAAAGTAGGCTTCCTTGCAGTCCACAAGCAGCAAACACCCTGCAAACACATGAACAATTCACCAACAGCTCTTCAACTGTTTTTAATTACACTGCACAACCACACCTTGATAAATGGATCACAGAGTTCCAAACAGTCAGTCGCACGGTCAGCAACTGCATTGTCCCTCCTTACACACAACCGAGATCCATGTTTTAGAGTTCAGGGAAAATTTGCAGGCAAGAGGTGGCAGCATTTTACCCTAACTACTGTGAATTTCTCGAGATGATCCCTTTTCTTTTTTTTTTAAGAAGCACTATTTCAGTGAACAAATACATAAATTCACCTTAGCAGCTTGTGATTCCCTTAGATAATATTTCAAAAGATCGGAAAGTTTAAGATCTTCATCAGCAGATACCCGGGCCTCTATTTTCTGGAAAAACAGTAAGTAAAAGCATCAATTTAAAAAACATCCAGACTTTGTAAATACACTATAAAAAATACAACAGTATATGACAGATTGTCTTTTCCAAAAACTAAGATTGTGCATTTGTGACAGAATACTTAAAAATGCAATCTTAAGAAGCAGCATTAGGATTTTATATTAAAAAGCAAGCAATAACCTACTGTGCAAGCAGTAGCTGACAACTAGCTTTCTGCTTTAAACAACGCTTTCTTCCTAATTTCAATTATATGTGTCATACACTAGGAAAACAGCAGAGAAACAAAACTTATCTAGTATAAAGAGTCACGCAAGTTTTGTGTTGGTTTTGAAATCAAAGGAAAACAAAGTTTTAAGACATCTTTGCAGACTAGTTGTGTAACTGCATGTATTAAAATGGTCCAAAATACCTATAAAATTACTTGCTTGTATTTAAAATGGACGTTTCTGTGAATTTAGGAACAGAGTCTGCAAATGCATTTTTTAAATCTTAATTTAAAAAAATATCATCTAAAAGGCAACATTTTAGTTTAAAGCAAGTAATTCTGGTAATTTCATTTTCTTCAAAGTACATATTTAGGCAGATACAACTGTCTGTGTCTCAGAAATGCACACATTTTTAATTCAAAAGTTTTCCTGATACATCGCATGCAAATTCTGCTCTACTAAGCCAAACAAACAAGGCAAAAGAGACAGTTGAAAATTTGGTTAGGAGTATCAGCAACAGTATTTCTGAGTCAAATAATTGCAGAAACAGATCTTGGCTGCAGGAAAAAGCAGCATGACCGCCATTTTTTGGATTAAGAACTACATTTTTTTCCATAACAAGTACAGAAGGCCTCTAGGCATTTTAGAGGAACAGCAGCTTAACTAGTGTATTACACGGAAGACCGGAAGACTGCCTAGAAATGTTTAGCAGACTGAAGACTCCTAAGGATCAACCATTTTACAAAACAGATGACTGAAATCTTAGGTTTTTTCATGCCCTACCACGCATTGCTCAAATGCCTCATATAGAAGCATCCATAAAACATCCACACATTGATGTCTAAGTGACAAGATGTCCTGCCACTTCCAGGATGTACACGAAAAATGTATCTGAAAAGGTTTCATAGTACATACCCTTGTTTTGTCAAATAACTCTGAGACCTTCAGAAAAAACCTGCGCAAAGGAAACAGCTTATATTACAACATTAATTTGAACAGTCTAATTACTTTCTAGAACTCAAAATATAATAGTGTCAGGCAATAAAGGCTGTAAAGGCTCTGCTTAGAATTTTAATTCACAGAACTCTGAGAACATAATAGCTCCAAATTGTACCACTTCAAACATCTTGGGAATTGTACCACTTAAGCAAAAGTAAGGGACAAACAAAGCATAACGGATGGGTGTTTTTCTTACTAAAGAATAATTGCGCAGCTCCTCGGGGATTCTTTATGCTTCTGTGAATTAAACCCCAAACACCACTACCCCGGTTAACGGTCCTGCGCTATTATCAAGCATCCTTCACTCAAATTTGAACGTACTTTTCTTCACACAGTAAACATGATGCATGCCCTACTTTGAATTCCGGGAAGTTGAGCAACAAGATGGCACATCTTCAGCACAGGAGACAATACGAGGGTTCAGTAGAACTGAATTACAGTCAGATCATAATATTTTGAAAGAAGACAGGCATGATTCTTGACAAGATCCTAACAGACAACACCAAATCTCAATACTATAATCAAAGTAATCAATATGTAAGCTACCACCACATTTGGAAGTATATCACTGTAATTCGGTTAAATTAATAAAAATAACTTAACTTTCATACTCATCTGCCTGTTGTCATACTAACTCTAATAAGCGTACATGTTCACAAGCATCAGCATCTTTAAGCTACTTAACTAAGTTTTACTTTCAGATACACCAAACTCAACCAAATCACTGAAAGATTAAAGGACAGGCATCTATACAGTGAGACCCTCTTTTCAAAATTTTAGGGATCTCTATAGATTCTTTTCCTAAAGGCAGTAAAATTGGTACAGGAAACACCCACAAAAATCAGTGTACTCAGACTGAGACCTGTTCTTGCTGCAAATGTCAAAGCACTTAAAACACTTTAAAAAAAAAAAACAACAAAAAAACAACTGGTGAAAGAGTCAGATTTTTTTTCTTATTCAATGAGGACTTTTACATCTCATCTGTATAATTTTCTACAAACTTCAGAAAACAGCATTTTCCAGAAATATATTAAAGTGAAAAAACACTTAAGCAGTCTGTTACTGAAGTGAAATACTACCGAAGAAAATATCTTAATGTGGTACAACTACAATAAATTTGGGTTTTCTCATGACAAGAGAGCTACCTGCAATCTCAGAAGGTCACTGTTACGACTGCTACTTAGCAAATTCCCCCAGAAGTTGTTAACAATATCTTACTTGCATATATCTGTGGAGTCCTGCGTTCCTAATGCATATAACGAAGAACCAATTCGATTATAGTCATCTGCCACATCTAGAAAAATAAACAAGCACTTGTTTTACTATTTTGTTCCACTTCTTTCTGAAAATTTTGAAGTTCCTCAATTTCTTCAAGAGTGGGTGTTTTTCTAAAAGGAACATGCTTTAACACAAAAGCAGAAATAAAATTTCAGTCATGTCACTTTTTATGTAGGATAACTTCACACAACAAACACGGTGCTCTCACCAAATCATGAAGTCTGTAATTTATCTGGGGATATATAATACAATTAGCACCTGCTGGGTAAATTTATTGCGCAACTATGTTAGGTTTTATTTTGGTTAAAGATGTATGAACTCAGAGGCTAAAGTCTGAATTTAAATCTGAATCTAAAGTATAAAGCTATTTGGAAAAAAACACAGTCAAACAATAACAAAGAGTAAGGCTGTAGGCTTGAGAGCAGTAAATTGAATACAAACTCCAAACTACAGCGCTACTTTTCTAGAGCATGCCCAGTTTTCAGGAAACCCTTACCTCATCAAGAAGTGGTCACTGGTTGAAGTAGTATTAGCCTTAAACCATTTTAACCAATGAAATTAGAAGCAGGGTTCGTAAAGAAGGCTGCATAATTTGAATAGTGAGGAATTGCTATATAGTAATCATAAAAAATCTTTGCACAGATGGCTTTTTAAAAGAGCTTTTAGTATAAACTCAATGGATGATGAAAATGCTAATGGATCCAAGCAATAAACAGGAAAATATACTTGTTTGTCATTTTTGAAGTTTATATGCCTTTAAGCAGAATTAACTGTTTTTTAAATAATACAACCTTTTTTAACAGACTGAGTGGGTCACCTTCCACCCAATTCATTACTCTCTACATCTCCAGGGAATCAGTGCAGTTGCTTACAGTGAAGAATTAGGAAACCATTAACCTCCTCATCTATTCCTCCCATTTAAAAGTAAAAATAGATTTTCTGCTGGAAATAGGAAGTCAGTGTCTTTGCAAGTCCTACAGTTCTCTGTTGATCATGAGTAATCCATATACTGCAGACTGCCAGTTTCCAAAACGGGATTTCCCAGGTCACTGCCCTACTCCTCTAGCCAGAATTTCAAAAGGTGCCGTTTGTCCCCATTTGTAGTTTGATAAAAGTTGTCAATAAACATCCTAGCTGATCTGAGCCTGAAAACCAGTGAAGCTTTGTCATGAGTTTGATCAATCCTTTCCCATCGGATCCCCTACAATCTCATTTCTACCATTTTTCCTGCTTCTATAACCCACAGGAAGGCTGTCTCACTACCTAAAGTTTGGCACCTCACTACCATGAACCAGGTTCAATTTTCATTTTAAGAAAGCAAACAAAACACCAGAAACCACTTCAGATGGGAACTGAATGAAAACACAGGGTCCCTTAGTATTTCATTAAGCCATCTTCACTCTCCCCATCTCCTAGAAGAGATACTAAGGCTGCAAAAGACTCAGTCTTCATCCAACAGCAAAAGAAGCCTCTGAAGAGCTCAGTGAATTCTTGGTTTAATGTCTCTTTCAATATCCACTTTAGAGTCCTTACCAATTGAGATTCCTAAAAGGTTTGTGGCCTGGTTTTGTGTGAACTGTATTACTGTTGATTCACAGATTCTGTCTTTATCTGACACAAACTTCAAGAAAGTAGATAGAACCTATCTACTTTCCATTTTGATTTATCTAGGCACAAAAACGTAAAATCAAGGGTAATAAAGGTCCGCTTTTTTCCTGAACTTCTCAAAATACAGTAATCCTAGACCAAACACAGTAGTCCTAAACCAAAGGTTTTCTATTTTCTCAAATAAGTACACCACACGTGAGAGGACTATCTAGAGCTTCTAGAAACACATCAGCTAGCACTCAGCTCAGGAAGATATAGCGAAGTGGAAGATCTCACCTCAGTAAGCAAACCAAACTACTGAATATACACATTCCAGTCTCCATTCTAAAAGGCTGGAAAATGGAAACTGACTTCCTAGACTAGAACTATATGGCCCAAATAGGAATTTGCAGCTCAACAAGGCAATGGAATGGAATGCCTAGTGTGCAAAAAAATTGCACTCTGATGAATGCAAGATGATCCAAATCAGAGCAAATTCATTAAGAGTAAAATCACGCATACTGCTATGTTACCCACCTTTAAAGTCTAAGACTTTCAAAAAAACATTATTACATAACGTGAGTTTTCTTTCAAAGGGACAACATAAAGAATCAAGACATCACTGGTGTCGCTTCAGGCTGTTCTTACTCCATCCAGTCTATTACAGCAAAGGCTGAACTTTGAGAGTCAGATTAAACTTCTTTAAGACTATCCGAAGACTACACTTGGAGAAATTAAGTCACTTTTCACATGCAAAAAGAGAACTAAAAATCACTGCTCCCCATGAATCACTTCTGTATACTTTAACTAGTACAATTTTTACCCTGGAAAAGAACTCACTTTTATGTGATCTTGTCATTTTATCAGATTTGGCAGAAGCATCTTTGACTCGGTTGTGATATTCTACAAGGAATGTTCTTTCATGTTCAAAAAAGTCATCCACATCCTACAAAAAAACAAGAACAATTTAAAAACCAGGGTTTCGGTCACTCTGTACAGAGCAATTGCAGAGTAACTTTGCATATATTGCTGGTGCTGTGGCATGAAATGTGATCTATTTTTATTGGCTAAAACATGACTTATATAAACTGATTTCTCCTTCCTTTATCATGATCTGAAGTTTTATTAAGAATTTATTAAGAATCAAGAATTTGTAACCAGCATCTTAAAGGTCTAGATAACTAAACCTGAAGGAAATAATTTCACTACTAACTACCACTTTGGTGACAGAAAACTAGAATAAATGTCAATAAAAGGACATCTACCTAAAAAAGAGAAGGAAGGGAAGAAAGATACCCAGTTGCACAGAACGCTGTGGTCACAGCAGAGAAGATATGAACTCCTAGCTCAGGAACGCTGATCTTGATGACAGATTTCTTTCAAGTTGGCAAATGTAGGGAAAATTTAATATTTTCTGTATTATAATTTTAGATATTTGATTTATATTTATTCAAAAACCCCCTCTAAAATAGCACAGATGGTCAATACCATGGAATAGCCTACAATGTGGTTTTGAACAATGTGCTTATGAAAACTGCTGGTTATTTGGACTTTGTATTTTTCTCCAAGTCATAATTAATCCATGGTTATATCCACTTTACAGCAGTTTCAAAGCTGAGGTGTTACAACTAGGAACTTTAGCCCTCTAATTTCCTTGCAAATGAAAAGTTACCACTAGAAAGAAAGGTGATCAAAAACATCTTCTGCAGAATTTATGCTTGTTATAAAACCAATCTTTCAACTTTAGGAAAAGTCAAAATGAAATAGATTTTTTTTTAATTAAAAAAATGCTTAATTTCATAAAACAGGGGAAAGAGTACTGAAAGCCTTCTTTCACAGAAGCTATCAGACAGCTCTCGGTTATCTTGCATCCAGGGCCACAGGATCCTTCCCATGCTGTGCCTTATTCTTAGGTTAGGCCGCTAAAAAAACCTCTTGTTTTGTAGCATTGTAAAATTCTGCTTCATTAAAAGATGACAATACTATTAATACATTTTAAATCTTGAAATGTAAGCACTAATCACCTTTACTCCTGAAACAATGACACCATCTGCTGATTTAACCATATTTTTAAAGAAGTCTTCAAGTTTCTCTTTCTTATTTTTCCCACGAACACTCAACTGAAAAACAAATTCATGTATCAAGTTAGTTCCTTTTCTGGAGGTAACCAAAGCTTTAAATAAAAATAAAATAGAGCTACATACCACAACTTGCTACTCCTAAACCAGTTTTCCTGCTCTCTGCTTAGTCTTATACTCTGCATCAGTGGGGACAGGGCGCTATGCACCCAGAATGACAGACTACCTCATTTCCTAGACTGTTCTCTATCCCCTAAAATACTATTTCAGGAAGAAAGAAGAAACAAAAACAAACAGAAAACCCAGCAACATCCTAGCACTTGCAGATAATACCAAATGTACAAAGTGTACATTTCAGTTATAAATAATACAGTATTTATCATGTACATTATAGCTATTGACTTAACCCAATATAACCAGGTTTTGCTCTTTTAAGTGTAGAAGGGCAGATCTTTGACTTTCAGAAACTACTGAAGCATTTACACCCTCCCTGCACTGAGAGTAATGTTGGTTTCAGCCTCCTCACTCTCTCCCCGTCCATCTAAATTTGCCCAATTTAGGTAAACTGAGTTCCTGAACCAGTAGGCATTTCTACATCAAGCAACAAGAGGATGCTCTGTAATGTATTTTGAAGTTGAGCACGTAATGAATTGAGCCAATCTTTGTAATGATTTCTTCAATATTCAATGCTGATTTCTCCAATTTTGAAGCAACTAAGAACTGTTTGTAGAATATAAGCAACCACCAACTCAAACACTATTATGAACCCAGAAAGCCTTCTCTATTACCTTAAAATTAGATAGCAACTCAGTGTGTAACATGCGGATAGCCAGACTAGCCCAGTATCTAAAAAAAAATTAACCAAATTTTCACCTACACTATTAACAAAAGGGTTTTACTTATCAGCACATTTCATTAGAAGTCCTCTCTAGTTTTGTTAGCAACAGAATTTAAATCATGGTTCCAAATCCTAAAAATTAACATTCTATCTTTGTTGCATCATCCTTCCCCTCAAAAAAAAAAAAAAAAATTAAAAATTCAGTCAAAGAGTGGACAAGTATAACATCATGGGAAATCACCTCCAAAACTTAATCTATTTAATCCAAAACATATTGGATTTTCATTAATATTTCTGATGCTGAGGCTAGAGCACATAGTGCATTTGGTTCCCCAGGTGGCAGCAAAATGAACTCCTACAGACTAAATGAATTTCTGACTTTTACAGTACAAATATGTCTGGTATGAAGGAATTGATGCAATTTGCTCCAGGAGGTAAAGCCCTCTTAATCAATTTTCCATCCTACTATAAAAGTACATCTTGATTTCTCTTGCCAACAATTCAGTTTGCAATACTCACATCCTGATTGTATTCCAAGAATACATGGAAATTTAAATCCTTTCTCAAAATAGGATGCGCTGCCACACGACACAAAAACACTTCATGCATTGCAACTGTCTTCTTGAATATTGCCAAATATTCACTGAAAACAAGAAACAAGACACACATAAGAATTTCACATGAAGCAATTAAGTTTGAGATAAGCCTAGTGAGATGCTTTAAGAGATCCTTGGTAAGAATACAAAACTATAAGCCGATATAGTAGAGGTTATCACTCCAATATTTGATTTATTGATAAATCAATTGATGGGGGAAATCTGAAGCCCTAACATGTTATGGAGAGACTTTTAATAAAGACTCAAAAAATGCATTCTAATTTTTAAGGCTAGCTAACACAGACTGGTTTGCTGAGTGTAACCTCATTTAATTATCCTTTCCCCAACTCCCCAAAAAATCAAGAAATTGAGATACAGACTACAGTCATTAGGCACTGTGTAGCTGATATGCAAATTCCTTCCTCCCCATCTCCATCCCCTTGCCTATTTGCACCCTCCTTACTTATTTAAATGTTCATGTAGTTTTGTTAGCTCTTTAGATAGCAGTCTTATTCCATGTTAAAGCACCTAGCCTTTTTGGGCTGTCTTGCTTCATAGTGGTTCTAAAAGTGAAATTAAGTGCTGCATTTGGTAGGTACAACCAAAAAAAAAAAATCACATTTAACCATGACAATCGCATAGCTGCCCAGTTTAGCCAACTCAACTTTAAAGCAATCGCTCATTTGTGATTTAATTAAGAAGAAGGCATTCTTATCAAAACAAGTTTGCTAGAATTCACTTTGCTTTGCAAATTCAATGAGTAAGATGTAACTTGTCTAGAAATGAGGAAGGATCTCTTTTCCCCATTCTGAGGTCAAACAGTGAAATGATAATCAACACTTTTGCTTCCACTATGTGCAAGGAGGTTAAGATTTACATACCAGCAAACCAGCAGGGCCAGTGTTGGGAGATGTTTGATCTCAGTGAGAGTAGTAGTCATTCAGTGAAGACAAAAAAGGAGGATGCAGAGGATGGAGGTGGCAGTAGAAGAAACCCAAAGTTTTCTGTGTTATCCAACCCCTAACCAGACCACAAGAGAATCATGATCAGGGCCGCTGGAAAACCACAGATTCTTTAAAATCTATAGTGTTTTGCTAAATTTCCAGTTTTCTGCGTATGAAGTGTATATCTACTCTGCTATAAATTACATTGTATGTAACACTAATACAGAGCTTTTTAAGACATTTGCTCACAGCAGCTGGAGTTCGGAGGGAAAACAGCAGTTCTAAGAGTTCTATGTACTTTTCTTGCCAATTCAGAGCTCTTGATAGCAGCAGTCTAGAAGCAGCGTAAATATACACTTGAAAACTGAAACCAATGACAGGAAAAAGATCAAAGAAGTGAATGCATGATAAGGAAAGTGGATGAAGCAAGGAGAAACTTCACTGGTTAACTCAATATGGAACAAAAAGCCTTGAAGCAGATATTTCAATACACATTAAATTCACAGTAAGGAAAAATACTATTTTCAGGAAGTATATTCTCCTTGTGCCAAAAAAAAAAAAAGTGTCAATAAAAAAGTATTTTCTAGGAATCTCCACATTTCCTGGGGAACAGGAGGTTGGCATCTATGTTTGTAGTACCAACCACATGCAAACATCCCTAGTTCAATCACTAAATGTATAAAACTTAAAGTTTCATTATGTTTATAAAATATGAAACACCAGAACTAAAAAGATAGGGGTCACCTCCTCTCTCGGCAGGTGTTCTGTGTTTTTTCCTTATAAAAGAATGCTCAAGAACAAGCTGGGGGTTTTTTTCCTGTTTCAGAGTACCTTCCATGAAATTATTTCTACAATTTTCCTAATGGCTCTGATCATGATCACTAAGATAACCCTGGTTACGTAGCAACTGGATTCTCAAGCCTATATCTCACAAAGAACCATTACAGTGAACAGAAACACGGGACAGCAAACAGTATTAAAAGTTGAGGGATTAAAAAAAATAATAAATCAAGTAATCAAGTCTACATACGCCTCCAGCTCTTGTTTCATCTTGGTGAATTCTTCTTTAGTCATTGATCCTTCCCCTTCTCCAAGTTTCTGCAATTTCTCCCTTGAGGCATCAAAGTCAGGCCTGGGTGGTGCTGGTGGAATCTGGAATGGAATCAATTTTTTTTAATTGCTCATCTTTTTAAACAACATCTATTCAGTACAGGAACTGTAAATTGCCAGCAGCTTTTTAATATATGGCACTCTCTTTCATCATTCATTACAGCATTTATGGATAAACTCTCTCATTCATGAGTTAGACATGCTGCATTACCGTACTAATTTTGGCCAAGTGTCCTTGAAGATTACTAAAGCATTAACGAATGGCTCCAGTAGTTTAATTACAACAAAAACCAAATCATACCTAGCTCTTCCATTACAATGAATTAAACCTTGAAATCATTATTTTATCATTAGGTTTTTCTACCTTATTTGGTAAGGATTATTTCTTGTTAAAAGAAAAAAAAACGAATTCCACAATTGTTTTCACACCATCCATTTATAACTCCCCAAAACTTTAAACCAAAAAAAAAACCCCATTCCATATTGTTTGCAGGCACCAGTTCTTTCTTGCAGCACTGTTGACATTAAAGATACAACAGTTGAAATAACAAAGCACACAGTAAACAAGTCTGTGGGTTAATCCTGTAATATAGTATTTTAAAATTGAAAGAGAAAACACCACAGTCAGACTAATCCCGAATTGCTATCAGTAAAGGGACACAGAACAAAGCTAAACTATGCTTAAATTTTAGTTCACTGATATTTGCCCATTACATTAATGCATTACAAAAAAGAAAAATCCAGCACCTACGCAGTCAACTGTCTGAAAGTAGCTATTATCACACGGAAGGTCTAGTCACTTCAAATAGCTTTTCTGACTAAAGAAAAGATTAGCTCAAGAATGGTATAACACATCACAGATTATATTCACCATAATGTACTCAATATTAGAAATAGATCTTTACGTTCTGAATCAGTAGACAGCCCCCCAAACACAAAATGAATACCTTAACTTTCACACCAAGATGACAAATATTCCTATTTTTAATTACAGTATGAACAGCAACGCCCATTTTTAATAGGCAGTATCGTAATGTGACTGTTCTGGGATCTCTGTTCCCTGGAAGCCTGAAACAAACTTCAAAATATAAGTTGTCAAGTTGTGTACTAAAGTTCTCTGAAGTTCTACACGGTATTTGTGTTGGTTATTTCCCCTCCAACTGATTTATAGTGAAACGATTCTGATCTCCATGATGAAAACTGGAAAAATCTAATTACTAGAGCTCAGTTACTGCACTCTGTCATTTCAGCTAAAACAAAGGCAACAAGAAACTTGTAACTAAGTTAAACATTAGCTTGCAAAAACAATACCAGCAAGTTATACAGTTCACCTATCTCCCACACTTTCAATATGGTGGACTAAAAATACACCTGGATACAGATTAAACTACTTTAGGAGTGAAAGTTAAGATAGTATGACAACTACAGTAACTTTCCTCTAAGTTTGCTTCAACCATTAATTCCGCATAATTGCATAAAGCAAAGTATTAGAGCATCTGTTTTTAGAAAGAATGAACATCTGCTGTTTCCATTGCACTTAAAAGCAGTTAAAAGTACTTTTGCTACAGTCCACAGAAAACAGTGCACATAAACCAAAAGAACTGCAATACTTACGATATAGCCAGCATAGTCCTCGTTCTCAACAAAAGAATCATGAAGCCAAATAAACTCTTCATGTTGCCGGACAACAGAAAATTCATTTTGTTTGAAATTTGGTAAGGAACTCTAGAAGGTGAAAAGGAGGAAGAATTGAAAAAAAAAAAAACCACCAAAACAAACCAAACAACAAAAAAACCAAACCAACCCCCCCTCCCCAAAACCACAATGTTTTTCATTACTATAGGAAAAACACCTTGAAGGAACCATAAAAATACCCCTGAAAAACAATTCAATCACCCAAGTAAGGATTTGACCAAAAATGTTCTGCATTTTTGCTGCAAAAAACGATACTGAAGAATATTGAGGTATATTAAAGATTCTACTTGCAAATAGGCCAAGTAATAAGCATGGGAACGGCATGACAACCCATCAGTACAAAAAAACAAAAGTCACTTTTTATCTAAGCAGTTTTTTAACCTCTTAACTTTTTTGCCATCTTTTTCTTAAGCACTGCAGTTACACAGTCTCTTAAACATGAGATAATGCTACATTCTCATTTCCATTGGATTGTGTTACACTTGTTTCAATAAACAGTTTAAGCAAACTTTCTTTTCTATATAATTAAGAACATATTCAGTGTACAAACCCAGGCTTTTACCTTTGTATGGACAGTGAATTTGACTTTGTCCCTCTCACTGAGTGCATCCGAGATATCCACTTGCAGAGCAGCATCAGTCTGGAGATCTACATTTATTGCTCTAAGCTAATGAAAGAAAAATCTATTTAGCTTAAATTAAAAAAACAAAGTCACTTATATTTCCCTTATTCTTACCTTGAGAAGAACCCTGATCTTGCAATGACAAACATCCTTAAAAGACTGATTACAAAAAAACCCCAACAGTAAAAGACTATTTCTAGCAGAAAAAGAAGTTTCAGTAATACCCCTTATGGCACACACGACCATACAAATAATTTCCTTTACCACACGCCTTGTTAGTGCACTATTATAATTTCTGTGTATTGTTAACTTGCTAGTGATTGAGATGATCAAGACCAAGTACATTTACAGACAGCAAGTGCGGTAGGTTTTTTACTTCCATTTTTCTCTTCATTCCCCCCACTTCTCCAGATCAACAACCTGTAAATGTAAAGATAATTATAGAGGTACTAGTAATTGGGAAAGTACGTTTAAGGAGAGAGGTGATCCTAGTTCAAAGGAGCAAGAACTATTAAAGTTTGTGGTTTACTCACATTGTCTTATACTATTCCTTTGTTTAATGTTTCCCATGATATATTGAAAAAGCTTAAAAAACCATTAATACCCTGAACTTTACAAAGCTAAGTCCTTGGAAATATTTTCCTGAATAGAAAGGAAAAAAAAAAAACCCAATGAAAAAAACCCAAACAAATTCCCCCCCTAAACTAAAGATTTCATCTCTTAAAAATCAGCATGAGAAACGGCAAAAATGCAAGGAATATGCATATTGCTTCCACAAGACATGAAAGCTGAACTCTCTCACAAAATAATTCCAAAGTCCCATCAAAAATAAAATGAGACAATGATCAAATATTAAAAAAAAAATAGAAGAGTATCTGAGCACCACAATGTGTAACTTGATCAAAGGCTTCAACAGTACTTGGTGAAACCAGAACCTCATCTAGACCCCAACTGGAAATTCAAGTCTCCTCACCCTTGCACCCTGCTTATTCTACAGCAGTTTGTCCCATGACCACCTCATCATCACGATCAACAGACATTCAGAATATTCACAAGTACTAAGGCTAACTCTGAAATATTCTCCAATCACATTGGCAAAAAACATTTCAATGTCATGCTCATGAGGCTTACTTTTTACTGAGATGCTGTTTTCTTTGATGCTGCATTTTTTCTAGAAATATCACATTCTACAGTATAAAAATGCTTTGCCATACAAAGATACAGATGGTTTTTTTCCTGCAAAATTTTTCAGGACTACATTTTGAAGTTCCTACTCAAGTACAAAAATGCTTTGAGTATCGGCAACACACAGTACAAAGGTTACACGTGAGCAGATTTTGAAGGTAATGCTGCAAGGCACTGGAACAGCACTAGGAGAGAAGCATCAACTGCCACATCTTGTTTTCCACCACTTATCTTAATCCTTATCTTAAGAATCACAGCGGTCAGCTCACTCTAGTTGTCTTGTTAACCTCAATGCATAAACAAGTCTGCTGCTTATACAGCAGCAACCACGCTAATATTAGCGTATTAAAGTAAACCAAAATCACAGAGTCTAGCATATTCTGCTACGCTAGCAAAATATAACAGTTCAATAGCTATTACACAAATAGTAATAGCTTTTCCTTACAGCAAAGTTGGAAATCATTAAAATCACTGCACAGTAATATATTCACACACGTGATTCAGGCATCGCTTTTTGTTTCATTTCCCCAAGGTTTAGGGGGTCACTGCCTCACACAAAGGCACATTATCATGCAAGGATCCATCAGATCACTTCTCAGAGGCAGAATCTCCTAACTCCTACAGAGTTTCTAATGTGCTTAACATCTAATTTAAGAAACAAAAATATAATCTGATATACCAATGTCTGTGTTATGTCATGACACCACATTTTTCAGCTTGTAAAAAAGTTTTTAGTGGTTATACTGTCTGGGGTACTGTTTGTTTTTCTCCGGTCCCCCAGAACACATTAACAGAGTAATCTCAGCACATAATATGGATTATCCAAATAGTATTTTTGCAGTCTTTCACGGGTCACAAAAATTTCTACTAAAATGCCTTTTTTCTCCTTTTTTTAAAAAGTGGTACAATAAAAAATTCTAAGATTCAGTATAACAGCTGTTCAAGTTTGTACTAGTGTGTGTCTCCAGGGCAGCGCACCCTGGCTATATGCACTACTCACAGCTTTTGAAACAAAATGCTCATCTGTGCTCAGAAAATTAAGAACTGCCTAAACATGACAATTTCACTCATGACATACAACTAACTGAAAAGGACTAGCTGTTTGACTTATACCAAGTTAAGTTTGTAACAGTTTTGAAGAGTTTAATCATATGTTAAATTATGCTGTGTAACCTGACTGCCAACAGGGAACGTTTTAATCTGCAATGGTAATGAAGCATTTATGAAAGGTGTCAAAGACAATCAGAAAGTTGAAGGGCTTTAAATGTATTCATGTGACACTATGGTTCATGTTGCATTCCTGGGAATTAAATCCACAAACAATATCATCACACAACTTAAGCAATTTCTTCATCACTACTTCCAAAAGAAAATCACCACCAATGGATGATTTTCTAGTCATGAAGGGAGTAGAAAATAAAAAAAATGAAATGCTACAAAATCTGACCTGGATGAAAACAGAAATCAAAGTACCTTAAATTCTTGAAAAAACTGGCTCGGATACAGTCCCTTTGTATCTTGCCCCCCCCTTCCCTCCAATTTGATACATACAACATAGTACAATAATTCTATGCTTGGATACATGTTCTACACCCATGCTGAACAACTTGCAAAACAAAAGTTAACTTAATCTAGCTACTTTGCAGTTTCCTATGCTACAGCAAGAAAGCCCGTTTTATTCAAAGGTCTAGAAAATACCAGAAGCCAAAAGCAGGCCTAAGCAATGTTACAGTACTAAACAAGAGCACAATGCAAGAAGAGGATTTAGCACCTAAGCCCTTGCTAAAGGATCAATTATACTTCAAATCATAATGGGAGGAAGATTGCAGATACAAGGGAAGCAACCAAACCTTACATTCCTAGGTGGTGTCATCCCTTAACAACAGTAACTTCTACACTCTAAGCTCTATCAAAAATGTTGGAGAAAAAGGACTCTTTCTTCAGCGAGTTCTTTACAGGCAGATAAATGGACAGAGCAAGGGAAACAAACAATACTTTTACAACAAAAGATTAGGAAGTGTCATCAGGGCATTAAGTTTCAAGCAGACCTGTTCTAAGGGATAGCTCATTTCTCCTAAATGAGTAGACAAGAACATTAGCCAAGTCGGCTAAAGTTTATACAGATACAAAATACACAAGACAGCACTAGTATACCACCTTTCAAAGCACGTATTGTTTACGTTAGAGAGATCACAAGAAATCCCAACAGGAACTGAGTTACTCCAAGTGAACTCAATAGTATCTTCCTAAGGGAGATTTCGAAAAGCAATTCCTGCAAGTTCATTTTAGGCAGACCGTTATAATAAGTTCCTTCTACAGACCACCCACTGCTACTTCCTCAAAGATGATTCTCAGTGCTCCGTTTTACAATTGTCTGGAAAAGGCTCCATATGGTATAACACAATTGTTTGAGAATTACTGTTTTATGTGGCATCAGCGTAATTTCCAGGCATGTTTTCATGCCATCACCCCCACGTTAAACTTAACACAACCGCAGCTGACCAACATGATTCTGAAGAATTACCAGTACAGTTGTCATAGCAGTATCTGAATTCCAGACAGGAAAGATTTTCAAAACTAAAAGCTCAATTACCCTAATCAGAAGTTGTCATCCATGCTTTCAAATAAAGGCTTAACCTACTCGGTCTTTAATCGCAAACAGAGGAAGGAGACAAATCAGAATAAGGGAAACACTTTATGAAAAGATGTTTATTTTTACTACTGCTACAAAGACAAAAAAGTTATGGTTTTGAAGATTAAATTACAGCAAATCAATTCATGAACAAACTGCCAGTATTGCTTTTCATTAGCTTTTTGTATCACAATCGAAATCATGCAGGTAACAACCTGTGTTTTAACCTCACAGCAGTGAAAAAATTAAAACCCCAGAGTCATTGAAAGTAAGAAACCTTAAAAAATTAAGGAAAGGAGGAGGACACTGTTCTGGTTTAATTCCTCAGTTCTGGATGCAGATGGGGGAGGGAAGAAAAAAAAAAAAGGACTGCACTTGGCCAACTGAGATGATGTAAGTTGTCCAACAGCACAAACAAGACTGCTAAGGGATTTCTTAAGGCTTTCAAATTACCTTATGAACTCTGACTACCTGTAGCCTTAGAGAGAAAGCTAATAAGCAAACAAACAAGTTTCACACAAAATCAGATCTGCATTGTTATGTTCTACCTGTACCTTCAGATAAAGACAACTTAGCTGTGCACTTCAATGTCTGTTCCTAAATACCAGAGTCAACCTATGTAAAATACAACTTCATTATCAACAAGTCCTTCACTCTTTGTTCTGAAGACACCCACAAGACAACAATTTTCACCTTCTTTTTTATCCAATATTCTTACTAAAGTAGCTGTATAATTAAAGGCAAAAGCTCCACAGGGGCCAGAATTGGTGTAATGCAATACTAGAATTCCATTTTTAATTTCCGGTCATAAACTGGAACATAAAATACACTGAATTCCTACCACATGCATACAGTCAAAAATCACTTAGTACTTAACATTACCTTTGACGCTTGAGTATGGCATGCATGACAAAAGGGTACACCAACCGTTTTTTCCAGATATTGTATTTTTAGTAATATATTGGGTGTAGCCATTTTAATAGCCAGCAATAGCCAAGGCAGCCTAAGCAACCCAGAAGCTGCTCTCCTGCCTTGCTCAGAGTCAGTCTCTCTCAAGATACCAACTGATAGGGGTAATCATTCTGAATGAGTTATACTAGATTAGCTGATTTGTTGCTTAAGTGAGGCAGGCGAGTTAAAGAAAGACAGATAAAGCAGTCAGAAGAGAACTGAAGGCCAGAAGCAGCAGGGCAGATAAAAAGGTTTTCTCAGTAAGAAACATAATCATGGCATCCTGTCCCAACAACAGAACTTCTGTTCGATACAGAGTTTATTATGCAGCATGGGCCTGCAATGTCAACGTCCCATTGTCATCTCTGGGAGAACCTCTGGGGCCTAAGGAGAGGAGAGAGGGCAGGGCTATTTCACCCAGGCCCTGGCTCACGAATAAAGATGGAACCTGGTCCTCTCCACAAGGCTGGTCCACCTGGTCAGGACCACAGCAGATCTGGGGTGCCTGCGGGGTGACGGGGGGCACCTACCAGAGGACACAGAGGGAGAAGAGGAATCTCTAGCAGCACCCACAGCCCCCTCTCAACCCACTCCAGCAAAAACGCTGAAGAACTGCCCTTCCAAAACTTGGGCGACAGAACAATGAAAAATTCAAGGCAACACACGCATGGACACAGAGACTGATGTCAGATGGAGACAGCGCTATTTCCACACCAGCAGATCCCGGCAGACGAACACCCCGGGCCCCCACCGCCGCCCCCGGCCACCCCG
>NW_015090839.1:7975362-7986697 GCF_001431845.1 Calidris pugnax | reverse complement strand
CCGCGCGCGCCTCGCCCCCCTCCCAACCGTACACCCCCGCCAGCGCGCGCTGGGCGGCCGCTGAGGGGAAGGGCGCGGGGCCTCGCCCGCGGGTGCGGGATGGGGCCCGGTGGGTGCGGGATGGGGCTCTCCGCCGCGCGGGGAGAGGAGGGGAAATGAGGGACCCCGCCGGCTGGGGAGCCTGCGGGCCGTCGCAGCCGCCTCGGTTTTCGCCTTTGCTCCCTGGGCGTGGGCTGGGCCTAGTGGCGGGTCCGGCGAGCAGCGGGACCCCCGCGTTCAAAGTGCGGTGATCGTTTGCCGTGCGCGGTTTGCAGAAGCGAGAGCGGCTTTGTGCCCGGCGCACGAAACTGGGAGCGCATGGCCTGCTCAGAGCAAGCCTGCAAAACCTCTGGAAACGTGCCTGGTGGGGAAGCTGCCGCCATCCCCGGCCTTTATTCACAACCAGCCACCTCGGTGCTGTCCTGCGCTTCTTCCCGTCGTTTCTGTGAGGGGTGGGCGTCGCACCACCAGCCCTTCACCTGCGTTTTTACAAACGGGTGTGTGAAACGGGCTATACAGTTACACAGTGCTAGAAATTAAGTGGTTCATAATGCGCCTTTGATTTATGGGCAGTTACGTGACTAAGGTTGGTGACTGCCTTTCATTCAGACTAAGAAATGGAGCCGTTAAATGCCCCTTTGTGTAATGACAGTGGAAAACAGCATCCGCAGATTAAACAATATAAATGTGGAGGGTGGGGAGTCCATGCCTGAGACTGCATTTTTTCTGTGAATCAGAGTTGGAACAGCCAAGAAGGAGCCTCAGGGTGGGGTTTTCTGATCAGCATAAGCCGATGTGTGTGCTGTTGCTGAGCGATGGTGGCAATGTGGACACTAGCGCTCCCATGGGCTACAGTCAGACAGATGAGGGCATTGATCCAGCTGCAAATTAATCCTGCAACAAATGATTCGTTTCCATCTGAGTCAGTTCCATAATCCAGCCGAGCCCATCATTACAAGCCGTAGTGGGGCAGGACCACCGCTTGCCACAGTCGCAGCATGGGTTTAGATGGGACTAAGCTGACCAGGAAACTACACCCTGAGAAACGCTACTTGGGCAGCCTCAAGATAAGTGAAAAGAAAGCTTTCCAGGCCCTGAACTGCTTAAAAGTGTGCTTTGGAATTCGGAAATGGAAGTTGTCTCTTGGAAATTGTTCTTAGCACAGCTGCAGAAAGAGGCCTTTAGATATACATTTTGTAAATAATTTAAAAAGCTGTTCTTTAAACAATTTTCATGTATGCAGTCTGTTTCTGCGTTGATCCAGAGACATGCAACATTATCCAAAGTAGTGACCTACTACTCGGACCAAGAGAAGTAAGAATATTTTACAAAATACCGAGAAAGAGAACGTGGCCTCTGTTTAAACACCAGCCTTGTTGTCCTGAAGGGACAAAGTCACACAGGAAATTGATTTTGGGGGATTCACCTGCATGCATTTGCATCCCATTCTGTGCAAAGTCTGGCACAGTGCCCTACTCCTACACCTAGCAAACACCTATTTTTCTGGAAAAACTAAAGTCAGTGACAGAATGAGCTTTTTTAAAAAAAATATTTTATTATTTATTGTTAATACATTTTTGTAGGACCAAAGAACCCAAGTCAAAGAGTTGAGGAAAGGCTTCACAAGTAATAGAGACAATTCCCTCTTCCAGAGGACAGCTAATATGACCATCTCAGGCGTGTCTACACAAAACTAAGGCTATATGGCTTTTCAGTGTGGCTCTGGAACAGTTAGGTCGTGTTTTGGATGGCACGGAGGCTCATGAGGGACACATTCCGAAACAGCAGCAGTGCTGTGGCTCTAAAGGTGCTTTGCACCAAAAGATACCAGAACTGGTAATCAGCAATAATATCCAGGGTACTAATCTTTTGTCCTGCCCTGATTGACTCATCGCCGCCCCGTGTCTTGCCCTACTTTTGTCCCCATGCTCCTCCCCACTGGCAGAGCAAGGCTGGCTGCACGCTGTTTCTGCTTCAGCGGCTGAGAGACAGATCATGTATGCCGTGGGGACATCCTAGCTGGTAGGTGGGAGAAGAGCAGAGTCTCTTCTCAGTGCTCCTCCGTCAAGACTCGTTTTGATGAGCCTGCTCGGAGGCTGCAGGATCGCATTTGCTCTCCTTTGACAGCTGAGCTCACCCCACCTAGGGAGTTTCCATCTTGGCTGTTTGCACGCCGTCCTCTCTGGCTACACAACAATAATAAACCAGGTCAATGAACTAAACCCAGCAGGAATGAAATTGCAGGTTGTAGCTGAGACAATCTGATAGCCCTTTGGTGACATCGCGTTCCTCCCCTCCTTCTCCACACACCTGGCTGTCTCAGCAGCAGAGAAATTATGCGGGATGAGGGAAGGGAAAGCTGTTTTGGCGGGTGAATGGCTCTGACTCTGATAAGATGGATGGATGGCCCAGGGGACAATCCACGTGTTTGAAGCCAGAAGAAAGGAAAGTCTTGGGGCTCTCAAATTACATCTTGGGAAATTATTCCCTTTGCCAACATCTCACTTTTGCTCCAGGACACGCTCTGACTCGCTCAGCTACTTATTTTTTGTCTCATTTTTCCTCCCTATTTTCCTCATTTTTTTCTTGTCTCTCTGTGTTTAATTTTGTCTCATTTTTAGCTGCTAAGCTCTTGATGCATGCTTTATCAGTATTGTGAGATTAGAGAGCGATACGTAGAAAGAGGGACCGATTCTGCACCAATCGGGGAAAACTGCTGCACTACTGTAAAACACAGGTCTTCAGATTTTATTTTTTTTTAAAAACAGTCTCCTGCAAAGACTCGCAATGTCAATAGATGGTGCTATGTACATATTTTTAGATACACTCGCTGGCTGAGGTTTTCCCAACCAGTAACATTTCCTTTGTGTTTGAGTGTGATATGCTTGGAAACCTAGAAGCCTCACAATTTAAGAAATATTTGGCTTTTATCAGGGAATCACTGCAGAGATCTAAAGGCTTTCCACTCCTTGATATCATGTCATATAGTACTACCTGGACTGTATGACAAATTAATCATGGAGTGAGTCAACGAATGCAAGGATTTGATGCATGGCGTGCAGGTGGTGTATTTCTGATATTTCATTAGCTGTTACGTATTTTAAAGAAGTATGAGGAACTATTCTTCATGCACTTTTCTCTTTTGAGAAGTCTCTCGACTTCCCTCTCCAAACCTAATTACTCTCAGTTTCCTTGAAAACACGTCATGTGCTGTTCATGGGGAGTTGAAATGCAACATCTTGCAAGCAAACGGTGGTCATCAGGACCAGCTTTTCTGTGTCCCAGTGCCAGATTGATTCCTGCTGTCGTTTCATCTTTGAGATGAAAATAGTTTATTCCCTTACACACTTCATTTAAATTTTCTCTGCTGCTGCTAACTGAAACTGTATTAAGGAACCGTATCATTAAAGCTGTATTGCAAGGCTTTTTTTGTGGTGGAGCAGAACATTACATTTTAAAAAAAATGAATCAATATTTACCTTTTATTTCTGTGAAAACCTACAGCTTTTAAGTGTAGTATTTTCAGGAGATTAAGGCTAAAGGAGGAAAAGGCTTCAAAATCTTACTATAAAACCAGTCTAAAAAGCTCAGTTAGCAATAGAGGCTTTTTACCTATTACAGAGATAGATCACTTTACAGCAAAAAATGGTCATCAAACTGATCATATTCCTTAAAGAACACAAAGAGAATGTGAGCTGTAGGATTAAAAGAGCAGAGAGGGAAAAAAATTATAATAATTTAGAGAAGAAGGTGAAGTGCAGTAAGTGCCTAGTAACTTCTAGCCGCTCTGAAGCACAATAATTGCCATGAGAAAAAGAAATATCTGTTTCTCAGTGTGGAATAGACTTCTGTGAATGCCAAAGCATAATGGGGCCATATGCAAATAATAAGGATGTGTGGGTTTCTATTCAGACTGCAGGGACCCTGAAAAGGCTCACTCTGCAGTTTTAAGAATCCTGGCCTCCTTGTGCCAGATGCTGACTATACGTATGTATATACATTGCAATACAATTCAGCACACTTCTTCCATAGGAAAGAATCAGATTTTTTTTCTTTTTGCCTTTTTAAGATTCATTTATGTGGCATTATAGACACATTCTGTCTTTGTCTGTCATGAATGACTTAATGCCTGTATACAGCTATGCCGATGCAGAAAGCTGAACTATCTAAAGGCTTATTTTTCACCAATGCCATGAATTAATGCCAAGAAGCTGTAAGGGGAAGAATATATTATCCAGTAAACAGAGGTAAAAATCACTTATTCTAGCTCTGAATCTTTTGAAGGTTTTTTTGTTTCCTTCCTTGGATTGCATACTGTTATTAACCTAAATCATCGTATTTCTGTAACAAATTGTATGCAATCATTGCTCAAGACAAATACTTCATCGCAAATGGGCACACAAGGAGACTGCATCTCCTGTAGCTCCTGTGGGATTGTCTAGGAAAGAGCCTATAAAGCAGCTCTCTCCTTCCCTGGTACACAGGGATACATAGAAATGTTTATAAATAAAAATCGGACTGATCAGCATCTCAGCCACCTACTCTGGATTTTAAGCCATTCAACTCATCTCTTTTGCTAAACTCTGGTCTTTTCTCCTTTATAAACTGACTGAAAAGTGGAGCACTTCAGAGAATATTCCAAGAGAATCCTTTTTTTATCACTCTTCCCAATTCTTAGTATGTCTTTTTTTTAAGAGAAAGCCAGAATTTCTGGCCTCTCCTTGGTCCAGACTAAGGGCTTTACTCCCACCAAGTACTGGCACAAAATTCTATAAATTATTGTAACAAAATTTATTATTATAACAGAAAAACCTTTTTTATTGACATCACAGCTGAAACCAGGGAGATTTGTTTCCCACGTTGCTTCTCCAGTTTTTAATTTTAGAGCTGCCTGGTTTAATCCCTGGGTTGTGGAGGGCAGTAGGAGTGCTTTGGGATATCAGCCTCACAGCAGAGTCTTAACTCTATCAATCAGTAACTGCAATGGTAGGCACATTACGGGAGACTTCTCCAAAGCAGTTTTATTACTCTTTTCACATCAAATGTTGACGACTGAGGTAAAAACACCAGAAGGCCATTTACAGTAGTGCTTTCATCAGGGCTAGCACTGATGATTCTCATCAGGACTAGGGAATAGTAAAACAGATTCAGAAAAAAACCTCGGTATAAATACAGCCTTGTTGATCAAAGTGTGACCAAGACGGATAAAAAGCAGATTTGCTAACACTGACCTCATACACGTCATTCCCCAAAGGCCAGCTCTGCCCCAGCAGGGCAGCACCAGCCGGGGCAGACAAAGCAGCTCTTGTCATGTCTTGTTGCTGGCACAATAAGGGGTATCAGGAAGGACTGCACAATGCTGCTGATTTTGCCAGAACAGACTGAATGACACTTTCTGCCTAATTCAGCAGATACCTATTGTTGGGGACTACTAGTCATTATTCTTTCTCTTTTGCCTATTATCTTATTTCCTTTTCACCTAATACTTTTTTGTTTGCTTTTCAATTATTTTCCCCTCTATTTTAATATTTAGCATTTTCCCTTCCTAACCTCTCATTCCCCTTTCAGCCTATCTCTTCCTTAGAGAGTTGTGCCCTGTTTTCCTTTGGTCATGCCTCTCCAGCTCATCCCAAAATGACACCTCTCCCCGCACTCCCAAGCCTTCACGTCCTCTCTGTAATCAGTCCCAGCTCATTCCAATTGTGTCTCTCTCCTTACTCTCAGTCTTCAGTGCTCCTCACTGGCTTCCTGCTCACTTGAATTTCATTGTTGCCCCCTTCCACATCTGGCAGGCAGACACACACTCTTCTGAGCTCTCCCCTGAACGCCTGAGATGTCTCCTAGCACATCCTATGAACACCAGTAGTATTAGAGCATCACTTGCAGCATGAGAGAATGTGACAACCACTAACCTGGTCTGCTCGAGGCAACATTCACAAGCTTGTAACACAATATCACAAACAATAACCAGGTATTTATTTTTTGTCTTCCTACACATATCAGGTGAGCCTTACCTGACCAGCATCCTGAAGGCTTTCTGACAAAAGGGGTCTCATTCAAAATGATCAAAGATAAGCCAAGAAAAGAAAACAACCAAACAAGCAGTTATTTCTGATATATGTTTACCAGAGAAAAGGCTGAGTTTGATAGATGCCATCAACCAGCATTAAAACAACAATCAGCTGAGGCATTATTTAATGGCCAGGGGCAGGTCGTCAAACATGATAATGTCTGACTCAAAACTCTTCCATCTCCAGGTGAATCTGTTGTGACACTCAAATTACAGCACAGCTGGGTGGGAGCAGCCACCCTAAGACCCATCCAATGCTTCATTCACAGTCTCAAATGCCTGCTTACACCCCTGAAAAATAGAATAAAAATTCTATGCTGCAAATGTGTACCTTTCCATACAGTATCTTCAGAGACAGAGGCCTTAGGACTGACCTGAAGAGTAGTCAGAAAAGAAAAATAAATCCAGCCACGCAGATATTGGCTGGCCAAACGTATCACCCTCTAGATTCTCTTTTCCTGATTTAACAGCTTTCAGATGCTTGTTAATTTCAAATTGTGTTGGATAGCCAGTTACAATAGGAGGCATGGGCTAAGATGCAGCCACACAGGGCATCCACAGGCTCCACCACGTTTTTGCCTCCAGCTGTCTGCTTTTGAGTTAACATCTCCTGAGACAGTTTCCCTTGACTGATGGTGCTCACGCTGCAAAACAGCCAGGATGTGCAGGGTGACCGTAATGGCTGCGCTGACCAACTGATTCCCACAGTGTGATCACCAGCACTTGAGCTGCAGCCCGTGCTTCCAGACAGGCCAGCTCTGTCTGGTTCTTCACTCTGGACATGGAGATGTCTCTCTGGATGTGGAGATGCTGAACATGAAACACCCACAGAGCGCAGTATGGATTAAATCCATCAAAGGCCATGCTGCTGCTGGAGGGGAAGTCACTCCTGCCCCTGTGCCCATGCTCCTTCTGCTGTCCCAGCTAAATCTACCTGTGTTTCTTGCAGGATCATTGGATCCAGCACGATAGGAGCACAGAGAGAATATAAGGGTAGTGCCCCACTTCTCAGCAGCAGTGCACTTTTAGATTGGCTTAAGCCAATCAGGAAACCTCTTGGGGTGTTACTAATGGATTATTTCAAACTCCACTTCAGCAAAGATGAGGCCACAGGTGCTTTCCAATAAAGCACCCTGCTGTGAAAATCCAGTGGGCACGCCGGAAAAAATTCATGTGACTCCTGCTATGATGTGGTGTTTTTCACTGAAGGACGGGACGTGCCATCGGGCAAAAGGACTGAGCCTGTCTCAGTGCAGATTCACGGAGGTCTGCACAAAGCTTGCCTGGCTACAGATAACAAAAGCACTTGTCCATCAGCCTCTAGCCAGCACAATTTTATGATGTTGACCAGGCCAGGCTATAATCTGGAATGCAGGCTAATGGAATAGCACTTGGATCTCCATTAGCACTTTATTGAGTTGCAATAGTCACGCGGTCAAGGCAAAGATAATATGATACTATGGGAGGTTATATCTTTGTAGGCAGAAATTAGAACTGTAATTCTGTATTTGAGAGCAAACAAGCCTGTGTTGTAATGTGGGGGACTAGAGTGTTCAGTATTTGAGACTGATCTGTACTGCATGTGGTCAGAAAGAGAGCTATTTGTAATGTTTGTGAGCAGGTCCAGGATCAGGTCTTCACAGAAGAACTTAGTACTGTTACGGGTCCTTTTTGTCTCAGCTGGTCAATGTATGGTGGAGGGGAGAAAGTATTGGTCCTTTGACTTTGTTTTTTTCTTTTTCCCCACTCATGCCTTTTGTGTTATGGATTTTTGCATCTGGGTGTTTGGATCTGATGGTGAGCAGGTGAACCCACCTCACTGAGAATTTGATACGTGACCAAAGGGAATACTGGGCTACATGGGTGGCTCTGCGAACGGCAGCTGAGCAATGGGAACCAGCCTAGCAAACGCTGCCAGGCCTCTTGCTGGGATCAGTCTCTGCCCTTCCCGAGGTACAGAACCAGATCCAGAACATTACTTCGGGTTTGGGAAGGTCAGCTATGTTATCCTAACTGCTATATTCAGACCCGTCCACAATTACCACAGCAACTGTGATATATAGGGCCAAATCCTGCTGATACATGGAATAAAAGGAGCATCAAAAATTCTTCTGTCAGGGCTGCATTTGACTCCATGCAAAAGGCAGGGGGTGCTGAGTCCTGTTCGTTGCTGCTGAGTTCCTGGGCCTCCCTGTTAGCTCCCTGCCCTGATGGTAGACAGTGTACAAGTTCACAGAGCAATGCGTACCAGGAGGAGAGCAGGGAGCTGTGCCTCAGGACTGGTGAGGCATCCTCATCCAGGCCAGGAAAAAAAGGATTTAATTCAGACCCTGCTCCAGAGTGGGTTCTTTGCACACTTTGTGGACTAGGGCTGTTAAAGACCGCTTTGGCCCTGTAGAACGGAGCTACAAAAGAAACAAAGACCCTTAATAATTTTTATTTTTGAGAATTATTTCAGGGAGATTACCCACATGAGCAAGATAGTCAAGAATGCACCTCCTTCCACTCAGCTCTTCTGCTAGTGCAAATCAATGTTTTTTCCATTAAAGTCAATGGAGCTTTGCTGATTACATGAAGTCAGGATCATTATGTACAATTTATTGGCTCTAGTCATTTGATAATACTCTACAATGGGAAATCTTTTACCTCTGCTTCTTTTGTAAAACACAAAGGACCCATACAGTTTCAGACCATTATATTTTGCTCTAGTCCCACCTTCTCAGAAAAATTCCTTTTGTTATTTCTCACTTGAGGGGGCAGCTATGACTAAGTGGCTGAACAAAACCTTCAGATTTACCAAACCTGCAATGCAGCTCATTTCCCACCATTTAAGGCAATGCTATTCTTGGAATTCGCACTTTGAAATCTCCCCACCCAGAGGATCAGTGCTTTAGGACAAAGGTAGGCACCAGTGTAAAGCCCAATCGCAAATGCACCAAATGAAAGTTTTAGGTTAAATTTTGTCTTTTCACATCTCATAGAAAAAGAGTTTCTTTGCTGTATTTCTTATTTTACATCTCCATATAATCACCCAGCTGTAGCACTGAAGACCGAGGAGTTCCAGAAGTACGTCCTGGCAATGGATTCCCCCTCCAGTCTGGGCTGGCCTTTTTTAGCTCTGGACTTCATGCAATCCTGTCTTCCAGTCACAGAGTTGCAAAATCAGCTCTGAGCCACCAGGAGCTAAGACTTTTGTTTAATTATGACTGCTTTATGTTAGAATGTGTGTTAATTTCAGCTCCATAGAACACCCCAGTGTGCTGTAGTGCTACAATACTGTATCAAATCCTGCAAGCACAACAGAATTGAGTTGCACCAAGTCAGTACCTGTGGGACGAGCTTATGGGGAAGGACAGCAAAAAGCATGATATTGGTGATTCATTTGGTGATGCTTTTCCCCCTGCAGCGATTCTGAACCAGTGCCCTAAGGTACGGGGAGCTCTGACTTCCACATGAATCATAAGATGTTTTGGCTGCCAGAGATGTGACTGTGTGTGACATGCATAATCTTTACGATGAGTTAAAGCAAATACATAGAGCAAGTAAGGTTCAATAAGGCTCTTTGTTAAACCTACACATTTGCAGCTCAAGTCCCCACCTAGGAGTCTAGCAATTCTTCTACCTCTCTCCTCTTTAGGTCATCTGTAGTTCACATCTGGTTCTCAATCTAAAACACATCAACACTGAAATGTATTTTAAGGATGTGCAATGTTGCAGCATAGTCTGAAATGCTACCAGCAATTGATTCATATTGGGCAACAAGGCTGTCATGTGGGGCTCTGTGGTAAGGTAACAGCACACCCCATAGTTGAAAGTTGGCTAAATGATGCCTATAGAACTTGGGAATGTCACCCACAATGAAGCTTATAGTTGTTCCATTGTTTTCATATTTCCCCTCTTATGTGTATTTCTGAGACACTGTTTTATTATTACTAATTGAATATTAGAAAACCACTTAGTTCTAATTCCTAGCATTTTTGTTTTGAACGAAGTACCAAATATTTGAAGCATAATTTATTAACAATAAAAATAAGATACTGATCTCTTAGTATTATTTTTTAGATATATTCAAAAAAGAGAATGAGTGAACTAGGCAGCTGCCAAAGCATGTGTGTCTGAGCTGAATAATGATCAGGATTTTATGTCACATTTGGAAGGGAAACGTAATAAAAGATAAAGAGGGATATGGAAGTGTGATAAAAATACCCACTTGTCATTGATAAATTTTTCTAGACTTATTTGATATATTTATTTGATAGAATGATTGCTTGTTCTTTACAGACATGGACATTAGACCTAATCTTTATGAACTTCCTGAATGTATTTTGTATAACATTAATTAAGATGAAAATTGAGACTAACATATAAACTGTAAAACATATAAAAAACTCACTGAATAGTGAGTCTTCTGTCAGGAGAAAGGGGAATTATTAATGGAGTTTCCTAGATTCAGTCTGGAAACAATCTTATTTAATCTTCTCACTAATGACCTTGGCACAAAAAATAGGAAGTAAATGAGCTAATGAAATCTGCTGACAACACAAAACTGGAAGGTACTACTGGTACAGAAGAGGACTGGAGTATCGTGCGGGAAGACCTTCATGACCTTGAGGACTGCAGTAATAGAAACAGGATGGAATTTCATAGTGAATAATGTGGTGATGATCTTAGGGGCCGAAAGAAATTTCTATAAGCATGAGGAGGAGAAAGAAGTAGATGTATGTCACATGATATGTATCAGACTTTAATGGAAGAAGGCATAGGACCCTACAATGCACAGAAAGGAATGCATTAATATCTTCTTAACATACAGTGATAAAGCATGGTCAAACACATTCAGAGAAGATAGATTCAAACTCAACTGGGTACCAAGAAGTGCTGCTAGGACAATTAAGGAGATGAAGAAGGCTCTCTTACCAGAAATATCTTGGTGTGAACAAATAAAATAAGAGAACATAAAATCAAGGGATAAAGAAAGGGAAAGGGAAGGCTATTAAAAATAAAGAACGGTACAGGTACAAAATAAAATGCCCAGGAATATATTTAGGCTGAAATTAAAATATGGCTTCAAAATGTCAAAGCAGGATTCTGGAACACCATCTCCGTCAGAGCAGAAAGAAAAAAAAAATCACTGATTTTAAGGTGAACTTGCTAAATTTGGGAAAAATAAAAAAAAAAAAAAAAAAAAAAAGAAAAAAGGGGTGGGGAAGGGGGCTATAGGGCAAA
>NW_015090839.1:7960545-7974873 GCF_001431845.1 Calidris pugnax | reverse complement strand
CGGAAGAGCAAAAAAAAAAAAAAAAAACCCGTTTTTAAGGTGAACTTGCAAAATTGGGGAAAAAAAAAAAAAAAAAAAAAAAAGAAGAAGAAAAAAGTGTGTGGGAAGGGTGCTATATGGCTAGATAGCTGGCAATAGCAGGTAGTTGGAATGGAAGCCCCATTGGGTGACATCAGGTTCTTCATTCCCTGTCAGCCGATTTGTCATAGAAAATGATGTGCAGGCTTTGACATGTGCAGCACGGAGTCCTGACCTGTACCATCTCTGCCTACAGCAGGTTTGGAGCTCTGGGATAAGACTTCCAGATATTTCAGGTGCTGTGGTACATCATATGGCCAGAATATGGGCAGTGGAAGTTTGCAGTCCTTTGGCTGTGGTGGCTCCATGCTTCAGCAACACACAGCATGAAACAGTTCCCTCATGGGAAGAACTGAACAAAATAGCTTTGACCCTTTCTGTAAGTCCATCGTGCAAGGCCTGGCAACACAGGAAGTGCTGTATCTGCAGCAGGAGCTGATTTTTATGGAAGTAGCTTACAGGAACACCTCTCTTACTTCCTAAACTGTGAGTGTGTGGAAGTATTTCTTGGCATCTCATCATTGAAGCTTAGGCTGAGAAAAACACATTCACCCCTGATCAAAGACAGTGATGGAGAGATGATTTCTGGAGGAAGTGAATTAAACACACAGTGATGTGATGCCATAAAAATAAATAAAGAATTCTTCTTACAACTGAATCCGATTCTTCAAAAAAAAAATCACCAGGCTTGTTAAAAAGAAGTACTAAACAGACAAAAAACCACATGAGTAAGGCGTGTGTTAGACATGGAGATGTTCATGTTATAATCTCCAAGAGCTGAAACTGCAAAGTGAGCTGAGTTTGATGATACATCATCACCAGGATGATACAGACATCACCACGTCTGATTTCTAGATGTCTGCTCCCTAATCACTAACTAGTGACTTCTTCATACAAAACGTTTGTACAGTTCTAGAGGCAGAAACCAGGCAAACAAGGCCCTGACCAGTAACCAATGTCCTTCAAGATGTAAAGTTCTGCTGCATGCAATGTAAGGGTTACCATGCATCAAAGCCATCAAGAGGGGAATGTTGTACCTCACAGCGTCACAGGATGACGAGTCTCAGCCG
Organism: Calidris pugnax; assembly: GCF_001431845.1. Classification (NCBI taxonomy): domain Eukaryota; kingdom Metazoa; phylum Chordata; class Aves; order Charadriiformes; family Scolopacidae; genus Calidris; species Calidris pugnax. The sequence goes on along the minus strand of NW_015090839.1, from coordinate 7,973,725 downwards.
TCAGGCCAGGCTGACACACAGAAGGACCGGTGAAGCCCCCAGCCTGCAGTCCAAACAGAGTCTGGAGTCCACAGACCTGGTTAGGGCAGTACTCTGTGAATTAGAACTGCATCGAGTCCAGAGAGAGGTGAATTCAGGCCCCTTCCAGAATGGGTGGATTTTCTAACGTTTTTGTGTAAAAAATGGAAGGGACTCACCTATTTTCTAATGAATATGGCAATGTTTGTGCTGAATCCAGTGCTGTTGGTGTAGGCCAGTCACCTTTAAAGTACCTTTACTACACTGGGCCACTGGGGAGGCTCAGGCAGGAGAGCCCAGCCCCTGCCTTACAAATGGACCTTGACCTATGTGTCGTTTTCTGAACTTAAGCTCACAAAAGCGAGGTGGATTTTTGTGCACATACAGAACACAAGTGGACAGTACATGGTTGCTGATCCCAAAAGGTCAGAGTAGATTTAAGTGGCCACATGATAAACCAACAGCATTTATAATTGCATTTTGTGCATTTAAAAAGTGAGCACTATTCGATTAAATTAGTAACTTGTATTTAAAACAACATTTTGATTAAAAGAATGGTGGCTGCATTTCTTGCATATAATTGAGACCCATCACATTTCAGTCTGGACTATCATCTTTGTTGTCTAGAGCTACAGATCGGTGATGCACACTCTGAAATGCATCTAATGCATTTGGTCTCCATCTAATATTGGTCTCCATCTTCTGTACACCCAGACCATTGCCCTGCTGCCCTTACATCACTCCATACTGTTCTAATGATTCCAGACACTAATGAACTTGCAATAGGCATTTCTAACTTCCACTGATTTTAACGGAGCTACCTCTGGTTATGCCTAGATTACATCAATCCTGACAAAAAAGACCAACTTCATATATACATAGCATATGTGTGCACCAGTTGAATTCCAAATACATCTCAGGTGAGCCATTTTGCCTGTTACTCTTGTTTTCTAACTACTCTATAGTAAACTCATATCAAAACACCACTAGATACAATTCACCTGGGATGCTAACAGCTGAAGCTGGATAAGCAAAGTTTGTCTCACTGGGAACTAAATGAACAAAGCAAAACTCAAAGTCTCTAGAAGCGTTGGATATTCAAAGCTCTGTGACATGCTGTACATGGAGCACGCTTGCCTACACCCTCAGGAATACTATGGCATGGCAGGACTCCCAGTCTCTGAAATGCTTGTAGTCAGCACTTCAGAATCTGAGGAATTCAGTTAATTCATATCACTGATCTTCATGGGGGAAGGGTGGCAAAAATACCGTTAAAAGGAGCGAAGAGAGGAAGCATGAGCTGGAGTCAGGCACGCACATGTCTGATGTACTGCAACTCCAAGTTTCATCTTAAGTTAAACATTAAAATGCCTTTACATGTCTTGTGCAGTGTTACCGGCAGCTGAGATTTGATGAACTGAATTTCACCACTGCCGTATGTATGTACAGGAGTCAGAGTACTGAAGAATATGCAGTTTAAAGTATGTACGTGAGAAGAAGTTGAGATGCAAGCAACCATTGGGCTTTCCAGATTTTTTTGCCAGCAGATTGAAATTTGCCAGCAGAGACATAGAATCATATAATTGTCTAGGTTGGTTAAGATCATCAAGTCCAACCATCAGCCTAACACTGCCCAAACCACCACCACTAACCCATGTCCCTCAGCACCACATCTTCTCATCTTTTAAATATCTCCAGGGATAGCGATTCCACCACTTTCCTGGAAAGCCTATTCCAATGCTTGATAACCCTTTCAGTTAAGCAGTTTTTCCTAATATCCACCCTAAACCTCCCCTGGCGCAACTTGAGGCTGTTTCCTCTTGTCCTATGTATAACTATGTCAGAAGTATTCACTGTCTCTACAGACCCAAACATCTGATGCTTCTTGTCTATCTTCAATAAATTGTGAACGTACGTATCTGCTGTCTAATGTATGGACAGAGAATGTCTAATTCTTCTTGGAAGAGCTGGACTTACTGTACAAGATGTGTGTAATACAATAGCCCGGCGTTGCCTGGAAATGCACCGAGCAACACGCAGGAGCACGGGGGCTGTCACGAACACAAAGTAAGTTTAGCTCCTTTGGAGACACCCTGCATACCATACACACTGAATTTCCAAGACTGAGGCAATTCTCAGAAACATCTGAAACATTTCAGGCATCATGCCTTCCTAAACGAGCAAAAAAATGACCTTTCCAAAATAAGTGAGAGGTGCAGATTCCTAAATTTGCTGCTGGTGGGGCAGGGTTAAGCACCAGTAGAGAAGAGGGGGAGCACCCAACCCGGCTTCTGCAGGAATCCCCTTCTCATCCCACACGTGTCATTAGATTGCCTTCGCTGTGCTGTCGAACAGCACCCTCAGATGGCCCTACTTCATCACAGACTTTTTTTCTTCTCTTTTTGAGATCAGGGAAAGGAAAGAAACCCTCACTGCAATGCTGTCGGTTTCCAGTGCTCGTGACTGCAGAGAAAAGCTTGAGAAGGTGAATTACGCATAATGCCAAGGTTTCAGAAAAGAAAGCAGATTAAAACTATTAAAAGTTATATTAATGTACCCTCCAATTATACAGAAAGTTACTTGCTTTTTTTTTTTTTAATTTCTGAACATATAAAGTTTTTAATATGGCCTGTAATCCTTGTGGCTGTTTTTTATACATTTTGTAATAGAGAGATTTTCTTGATTTGACTATTAAGTCTTAATCAATGAAGCATGCAATTAACTTTCAGGTTTCTATGTCGATACGCAGTTTATTTCACACTATTTCTACAGCTTCAGTTTTCAATATAACAAAAATTCATGCATCCATAACATCTCCCCACACTTACCTCTTCTGTGGAAGTTAATAGCTGAAACCAGCTGCTTTAATGGTTGCAAAAAAGGGCTGTTTAGGCTTCTGGCACCAAGGAAAGCATAAAATAACCCAATATGGCAACTACCCATCTAAATGGTGGAGTCTGGATTTCAGAGTAAAACTCTGGGAGCGGAATGGAACTGTTCAAACATGTTGAGAGATTATTTCAAACTCAGCCACTTTGGTAAACTGTAGCCAAGTTTACTCTGGAAACAGTTTCCTCATAAGTACAAGGCTGCATGTTTTTAAAAAGAGAAATTAGTACATGCATCAAAAGTGGTTTGGAGTTTTTTTCTCATTTTCTCCATGTTTTGATAAAGACTAAAGCCTGCTGCTAATACGAGGGAACAGGACCAGAGGGGAATCGGAGCCAGCAGGGAGTGAGAAGGATGGCGATGAGAGGAGGTGGAAATGAGGTAACCGAGGTCAGTGGGAGGACTGGTGGAAGCAGGTGAACAATTTCTGCATGTAGGCTGGAAGGGGAAAATGCTTTGGAGGAGAACGGTCGCAGAAAGCAAGGAAAAGGGAGGGGAAAGGCTCAATTTTGTCATTTTCCTCTTTAAGGAAACAAAGACGCAGCAAGACACTTACGCCTGTTTAAAGGTAACAAAATGTTCCTGTCTATGAAAATGACAAATTCTGATCTAAGAATATTTTTTATTCCTTTTGCACACAGCATGACTTGTAACTTCCCTACTGTTAGATGCATTTAACATCCCTGACAACAGATACTATGTCACCACAACACCCTTTCTATGCACTCTTGCACACTGTGCCCAACAGATGGAAAAGCAAGCCTGATAACATTATAGCAATTCCCCAAAATAGATTATGGATCTTGTGAATTGTGAATTGGTTGCTTCTATAACCTTCACTTTAATTTTCAGCCCCTTAAAAGATGTTGAAGAACTTCCACTAATTACGAATAAACTTTTAAAAAACAGAACATATGTGAAAACTTAGAAACATTAATCACAGGTATTCTAGTATCTATTATCTAGTATCTATTCTATTCTGTATTTATCTGGAGAGCTTCAAGTTTATAACAACAGAAAATTGTTGGATTGATATCATAAAGTAGCTAGAATTTTCATCTCTTTCAAATGCTGATGCAAGGTTGATGAGATGGTTTATGATTATTTCAGGATTAAGCACTACAATAATAATCTCATTCCCACTGAGTGCTCCTAAATACTCCCAGCAAAACCATTCGTCCCTTTTCCTTAACTGGGATCCCATCCCTTTAGAAAGAAATAGCTCCATAAAACTGGGTCAAGCAAACAGCTTTTTCTTTCCTACAGTAACTGTATATTTTATATACATAATACCTCCTTCCCTTAATAACAATTTAATCCAGTCCATATTAGACTGAAACACGATGCAGTGTGGGGAAAGTGAGAATATCAAAAACAAGTAACTAACAAAACAGAAAGAGCAGATCTGCACGGGCAACTTGCAGCATAAAAACCTTTTTAGCAGAGAAAAATATAAGCTTTAAAAAGTTACTATTTTCCCCCCTAATATGCCCTTTTGTAAGAAAAAGTTTTTATCTCATAGCTCAGAAACATGTGCATGTTCATATTAATACTGTAAAATGTGACTTACAAAAATCCTGTGTTCTTGTCCGTTAACCACTGAATGAGATCCAAACACTATTTTAAGAAGAAACTGAGAGGATCTGTATTTGCACACAACGAAAGATGCTGATGCAAAGAGAAATAACTCTTCTCATCTTCCCACAGTTTGCTATTACAGCAGAAAGACTGGTTATTAACACCATTTCTAAAAAAAAAAAAAAAGAAAGAGGCGACAGCAGGAAATTCCAAATTCCTTAAATATCTAGACAAATAATATTAAAAGCACAAACATGAAAACATGAAAGTATGAAAGCATAATATTCCATTTCCTGGATATTAATTAGTAAATCTTTGGAAAAAATCTTATTCTCACTATTTTCCAAAGAAAACAGCTGTTACATTAAAGTAAGATTCTGAATTACTATCGGTGTTAAATATATTTGTATGTGTCATTATTACTTTATGCACAGGATAACTGCAGATAAACACAGAGACATGTGCTTCGTGCATCTGGCGCGCACAAAGCTATTACTGGAAACATCTCATCTTTGCCTTTCACTGTTAGCAGCAGCAGAAGTCCTGGTGTTCTTGAAGATGTCAAGAGCTATCGGCCACTGACTTCTGAAGTAGGGTAGAGTGGCAATGTAAGATTCCTGAAAAAGAAAGTCTAGAGTAGATGTAGCCTCCTGGTGTTACAGGGTTGTTGCAGGGACAGGGTGAGAGTGTCAAAGACCCAGGCTCTCACCACTGCTCTTTCCCGGTCTCTACCAAGCCACATGCACAACTCAAGTTTGACAAGATCATGTTTTGTACCTGCTGCAACAGTCACAATGGCTGAAAATGGTTATGATGCCCACATGTAACTCCAACGCTGTGTTTTGGCCTGATTCTGAAGCATTCTCTCCCTTCAGGTAATCTTGACAAAAATAAAACTCATAGCTGAGGTGGTTGACTGTATTACCTTAAGAAAAAAGCTGTAATTGCAGTCTGTGCATTCTACTGAGAATGAAAAAGGAGGCGAGGTGCAAACTGCTCTGGTGTGAATGCTCCAGCACTTCTCCAACCCCATCGAAAAATCTGTGGCGGGGGTTCAGGCAGGAGCTCGCTGGAAACCACTTGACTTTTAAGAGTTGTCATCCTCCTTGCAAAACCGAGACCAGGCTATAGAAATAAAATTGATTTAAATTATTGCTCATTTTGACAACGATGACTTTTAAAAGCTGTTTATGCTGCGTTATGAGCATTGTGTTCGCAGTGTGAACTCCAGGCAGTTAAAACTGTAATGGAGTTGAAGTGACTGAATTAAAAGAATAATGAGACCAACTACCAGAATTATCAAAAGGTTATACATAGCTTGTCCTGAAGATACTTCCAACCATCGCACCTGTCAAAGTAAATCTATAAAACTGGCTAGAATCAGAGCCAGGTGTTTTTGTCAGAACAGGTAAAAAAAAAAATTAAAAAGTGATTAACAGCTGTTTCACTGATCGCTGTGACCCTGATAGCTGTTCCACTCAGCCTTACCAGTGAACAAGGCATTCAGCCAGCTTGTAACACCTCTATCTGAGAAAAAATAAGATATTTTTTTCTGTTTCCACAAGTTTTCTGGGTTGGGCTGTTGCACACAAACCTGACCAGGTTCTGAGGTTCTCATGGGAATAACCCAACAGCCAGAGACAGCACACAGGGCCAAACATGTTTGGTGGCCACGCAGGCTAATGCCATGCATTTGTTTCCTATGGGCATTCTACAAGATGCCTTTCTACTTCAGTCACGCACAATAAATATTGTTTAGGAATTCTGGTTACTTGGAAGTAGAGTTCTGGGAACTGATTTTGAAGTGTGGATGCAGAGAAATAACGCAGCACTACAAAGGGAATTCACCAACGCAGAAGAATAAAAACCTTCAGGTGACAGATTCTGCATCAGTATCGTCAACAAAGAGCTAAAATTATGCTACTGCTTCTTAAAAGAATTTATGCAGGCAATGAATTCTGTGGACTGGGAAGTGTATCACCTCCAAGTTATGCTTAAATAACAGGGCTAAGACTCTAAAATATGACCATAAATTATATTTGTCACTTGCAGTCACCTAATTAAGAGCTACACCATCTCATCCTCACCCCCAATGTAATAGCTTAATTACTGTATTTGGTATAATCAAAAAATACACATTTTTAAAGTGTTGTTCAAATGCAGCTTAGGTGCATCACCTGTATGATATCGCTAACCGAAAGCCCCATTATAGCATGGCTTCATATTTATAGGAGTAAAACAAATTTCACCGGAACAGAGCTGTATGTTCACATTTCATTGCTTAAAAGCATCAAGACATCTGAGACTGTGGCATCAGCATGTTCAGGCAGAGCAAAAGAGAACCTAAGCTCAGTCTTTACAGTTGCAAGCTCATGCTGAAATTAAAAGGAAACCAATCCCGTGCTGTAACCCTCTGTTCCCCCCTCAGATGTACAGGTCTCTATGAAAAACTGCTGCTTCTAAACCTTCCTCTGCTCCTCTGCACCTCGTTTGCTGCACGCACATTCAATTTTCTGTTGAAACAGCTAAAATGGAAGAAAAGCTTAGCTCTCACATTAGCCTTAATAGAAGGTCACAGATGAAAGCAGCGCTGCCACTAAGAGGAAGCAGACACAAATAATGCTCTCTAAACCGGTTCTCAAAATCACATCTCTTTTTTCAAGCCAATGTATACCCTGCAGCTGTGCTCACCAGAGAGTAACTGATGCTTTTAACTTTCTGCATAATAGAAAAGCTTTTGAGGAGCGTAATATTACAGCGTTTAGTTTTTCTAAATCAAATCCCTACAATCACAAACAAGAGAGGGGGAAAAATAGATACTAAAAGGTACAAGTGGAGATTGTCCGTAAAGCTTTACGGAAGATGGTGGGCAGATGGTAGGGATTTGCAGTGACACAGCTGTTTTTAAAAATAAAGAGGTGGAAGGGGAGAAGGCATGATTACAGCTACACACACATTCCTGAGCCTGTTCACACAAGAATAAAAATTAAGCTAACAGCAGGAAATTGAAGTTGGTATATTTTATCATCCAAATTGACATTTAGAATCCTTTTAAAATAATCACCAGCACCTTCAAGTTTCTTTTCCAATCATTAGTTTTCTAAGTAACTATGAAGTAAAACTAACAACAGAAAATATTAACCTACAATGATATTAAAGACAATGTCAAAATTACTTGCAGTACCTCCAAAGAGCACACATTTTTGCTGTAAGCCCTATAATATAAAAATAAAATTATATAATATCATCAAATAAACAACATAAATTATGTTACCTGTTTGAATTTCCTATGAAAGGCTTTAATTTTTCACTTCTGGGTTTTTTCAGATATTATTAGTAGATGGCAGAAATAAACAATGCAAGGAACAGTAAGATGTTATTGTAGATTTAACAGCACTGGGGTGAGGCAGGGAAATGCCCAAATTCAATAGGGTATCAAGCACTGGATATGAATATATTAAAAATAAAGGTACTTTTTAACTAAGCAGTAATTTGTATAAAGAAACGTACTTTCCTAGAGCTTTCACTCATTTTTAAGGCATGTTCACAAATACATCCCCTACAGCCACAGAGAAAGCTTATGTTAGGTAAACACCAGAGATTGTTATTCTACAATGTAAAAGCCTGTCCCCTCCAGAGAATCCAATGAAGCTGTTTCTTGACAGCTTTGTTTACAAAATTAACTCTCTTTCAGCTCAGCTATTCCTAAATCCAAGGAATTTGACATTAACAAGAGAGCTACCACTGATACAAAAACGATAATCTTTTGATCATTCTCCAAGGAGTTACCTTTTTCACACTGCATCAGCTCACTTTCTTCAGAGCATTAAAAATGACTTGTCAGCGTAAACATACTTTTTGTGCCCTTTTTAAGAGAAATACCTAATTTTCTGAATGCAAGAGTGGGGACCCAGCACAAGAAAAAGGTTACCTGGCACCAACCCATTAAAAACTTGTCTATCTCCATCTCCAGAGCCACCGGTGCTGCCTTTGGCTGCAGCTGGGTACTGAACTGAAGGGGCTGTAGGTGAAACCCATCACAAAAATTACACACATTCCACACATTTACTCCAGGATCTCTCCTTCCACAGTGACTGGGCTGCTCCCAAGCCAAAGACAACAGCAAAGTGATCAGTGTAGGTGCTGCCTCGCACACAAACATACTCAACATCTGAAGACATTTAAATTAATTTTATTTATACCAGGTTTTCAAAATCAGAAATATTTCAAAGAAATTCAATATTATAGACAGGTGCTACATTGATGATCTTTTCATCCACCATTAGTGCCGTGTTTTCACTCTACAATCATTAACTCGCCACCACAAACTAAAGGGAACTTACAGAAGTTTATAAAAAATAGGCAGACATGAAAATTTGGTTTATACTGGAATTGGCATAAGAGAGTAAAGCTTATTATCAAATTGTGGCAATTGCTGTATTCCACCACTCGTTCTGAAGGAACGGTACAGCAGAAAAAGACTCTTCCACTTAAAGTAACACTTTAGGTTTTAACTGAATGTACTCAAAATGCATTTAATGACCTGACTAGGAGTGATTCTTACACTCGAGTCCATACAAATTTAAACTTTGTGTTTCTAAAATTGCCACAAGTATAAACCTCACCTACTCATACTCGTCTTGGACCGATTTCCCCTTTCAGAGAAATCAAACCCATATGTCTACACCTCTTCCAGGATTTACCAAATCAAACAAAACAACTGCTGGTTTCAAGTCTTTTTTTAGAAGAAAAATGCCATTTCTGCACAAGCTACTCTCATGAAAATTTTATTTAACATTTCTTTATCAATAAAATAACTGAAGCCAAGATACCCAAAAGTCACGTCTACACGGAGATACACAGAAGATGTTCAACTCGAGAGGATTTTCCTCCACTTCTCGATCACAATGAGGCCCTCACCATTTTGCATAATGACAGAAAACAACAGCTGACAAACCATTTTGGAACAGATGCCAGCTGTCTCTCGTTTGTTTTATAATTCAAACATTAACAGTTCTGTAGCACTTTATTGGTTTTTTTGTTTTGTTTTGTTTTTTTTTTAAAAGCAAGCCATCTGAATTGGACCTCGCATCAGTCAGTCAGTCAGTCATTTCAAGAACAAACTGAAGGCAGGCTGATCCTTTTGGATCCAAAACTTGTTTTGGTAGGAATCTTACATAAATACAGTTTGTGCTTCAATTTTATATCTACTTGGACTGAGTGAATACACACCTAAGCTAGTTTAAAAAAAAAAAAAAAAAAAAGAAAAAGAAAAAGTAACCTTTAATACCCAACTTTGAAGCCACAGACATCTTTCCAGACTGTTTGCAGCAGAGACAAACAACAAATTTTAACACAGTACTGCTTAAAAAAAGTTTACTGTCTAAAATGAAATTCAAATGGTTTATTAAAATTTAACATTTTCAGTTTTGGCTTTTTCTAAAGAAACCATTTATACCTTGTGAAAATCAGTTAAAAGATCATTTCATTATACTGTACTGAACTCAAGTCAAACATAAAGCACAAAGTAGATTTTTACATTAAACTGGGCTTTGCACACAACGTGAATGATCAGAAATAAAGAGACTATTTTGAAGAATAAGAAGATTTTTTTTTTTTTTATCTAGACAACATGCATACCATCAGTTACTTCTCAACTTTAAAAGGTACCTGAAAGGAGAGTTTTGTAGAACAAAACCAAGACTCATTAATACACTTAGTAAGTCAGTGGTCATCATGCCTTTTTAGTTAAATTCTAGTAAAGTTTAGTCTACATAGAACAGCTAACACGATGAGGTGTGCAAGTCAGAGGGACAGCCAGAAGCCTGAAACAAAGTCTTAAAGTTCTACAGGACAAGAGAGCCTAAACACAGTACAATTAGGTTATTTCAGCTATTGAAAAAAAAAAAAAAAAAAAAAAAAAAAAAAAAGATTTTGATTATGATCAGCTTCCTTGTCGAAAAAGGGCTATGGACTGAACATAAAGGGCCTGTATGTAAAGGCTCCGCAGTTCTACTCTACCAACTTTTTAAAATAAGGTAATGATAAAGAGCATTCCTCCCCGCAGCACGCACAGCTCGGCTGCGAGCGGCTGCCTAACAGCGCTCCTTTACGCATACCAGGAGAATCATGTCCAGTTTTGCCATTTGTGGATAACGATGACAAGATACAAAAGCATGTGTTTGCCATAAATAGCTCTGGCTAAGGGAGGATTGCTCACACAGAGCAGATCAAATTCTCTATAAGGAGAGCATTATTTGGCTCCCAGCCAAAACATGTCCCCGCCGCAAGCCTTGGTAGTGGCAAACACTTTCCAGTTCTATTTACATAGAAGCTAACAAGTAGAACAGTTCATTTAGGCTATTTCTTGTACCGACTCCATCTTAACACTCAAGAAACAAAAAAATTATTTACCAGATTCATATTTGCATTATCACGTAACTGCCATTACACATCGTCTTACCCAAAAAGACAGAGAGCTGTAAGATTTCGTGCAAGGTTTTACTCTGACTTGTAGAACTTTAAGAACATTCAGGTACGAAACACACTGCGTGGTTAATTACTTCGCATTTTGACATTTCTGACACAAGTGTTTCATGGAACTAATGGTCTCTAGTAGTGGTAGCTTCATTACTTTAACGGTAATCTAGGATCAGGTCCTTTATCGAATGATCGGAACAGAGCCACAAAGTATTGTAAAGCAGGGCCTAAATCATGATCAGGAATGAAAAACTTGCATTATTTAAGATGAGATTAATGATCGTTTATCCTTACGATACTTTCCACAGAAGTTATTTGAAATATGCTTAAATTAAACATACTTAAAAACTATATTTTCCAATGAAAACAAGGCAACATTCTGTAATAAGCCACAAGTTTTATTGCAACGTGGCCAGTTTTTGATCTCAAAAAACAATGTTCCATTTAAGGCTCTTTTTAATACAGAAATTGCCACCATAATTGATGTTTTACAAAACTTTAGTGTTTCAAGACTCACATGGTAAACAGATAACTTCTACTCCTGTTCAGTAGTGTACATTCAATGGAAAACAAAAGGCATCGTAACAGCTACTTCATTTATAAAGATATGCATGTAACAGGAATGAAACTGAGGTACTACAATACTTTGATGACACAGTTACAGCAACTTAATTGGCATTCCTTTGGGGGGGGCGGGTCAAACATATTACAAAAAAGTGCTTTAAATGCATAGTGTTGTGTGCTGCCATGTCACAAAAATAGGCTTGTCAAGGCAGGTGAGGTGTATGAATGCACAAGAGCCTCATGGAACTGCAATCAAGTGCAACTGTAAGTAATACTGTATAGAGTCTACCATCCGACCAGTGGACAATACTTTCAAGGCATTCAATTAGCTTACCCTTTGCTGTCTGCTAGACTATTCACATTAACTATCACATTCATTGTACATGTTGCAAGGAATGCCTGCAACGTCAGTTTTGGCTAAGAGTATGACGTGAAAGCATTCCTTGGATCCTACATAAAACTACCAGGATTAAACAGTCTAATGGCAATCACTGGTAGACTGCTTAACAATGACATCTCCTTCAGGGGCATGAGGGAAGGGACTTATTTTTTGAGGAGGGGAGGGGACGGGGATACTAATGCTATTCCAATTGAACGAGCTGCAGAAATGGAAGCTCCTTAGATCCAGATGGCACTTGTCTGTCTTTTTATAAGGGTTTTCCTTCAAGTGAAACTACCACGTTGCCTCCCAATTTCTCTCCAAGTGTTGAACGGTCCTTAATATCATCCAAACCATTTACTTGCCACTCATGTTTAATACCTGAAAGACAGACGGACAACAACGTACTTGTGAGAACCTCAACATCTAAACGGCACTGTAATTGATGAGCGAAACATTTTTAGGTCTGTACCTGTAAATTTCTTTTTAATGGCATCTTTAGAGCTTGCGTAGATCATCTTGCTTTTTAAAGGTGCACTTTCAGGAGCCCTTTAAAGGAAAGAAGAAAACCACACCAAAAGTTATTCAATCATCCAGTGTTAACTCCAGAATATTCAATTTTAACAGCAAGCTTTGCTTTTACACACCAGAATATAAATACCAGGTCTTCTTTCTTAGATTCCTTTGTCTCATATGTGGCATCATACAAAGCGTATCGGCAATCGTTCAAAGGTAGTAACTTCACAAAGGCTGTATAGGGGTCCTCCACAGTATCTCCAATGTCACCAACCAGTATCTGCTTTGACTCTTCTACAATTATTTGTTTTTTGTCATCACTTAGGCAGAAGAGAACAGCTTTCTTTCTTTTTTTAATCTCTTCTGGGGTTGAAGATTTCCTTACTTTCATGTCATTAAAAACCTTTATGACTTCATCATTCACTGTTACTCCAGAAGCCTGTAAAATGAGATCAAAGGAATAATTTAAACAGCAAAAATTAGCACTCACTAGAAAAGATGATAGCCCGCAGTGCTAGATAAAGAAGTCTGCCTGCCCCCGTAGGATTAAAGATACTATACTCAACCTGAACACACTATGAATTTGGTAATCTTTGCAGGATTGGAGCAGAAGATATAGAGGAGGTGTAAATTCTGTACTCTCTTGTTGCAGATCTCAGCATCTTCAGCTGTGATTCTGGATAGCAGCTTTATACAACTGGGCACACAACCGTACTACTCAAGCAGTTTTCCATTACCTTATCATGCATTTGGCTT
>NW_015090839.1:7959976-7960535 GCF_001431845.1 Calidris pugnax | reverse complement strand
GTAGTTTGGGGCTGGGATGGGGAGCGGGTCTTTTGTTCGGTTGTTGGTTTTTTTAAGTTGAATGAACGCTACAGCAGCAGTTCACATCGACCAAGAGGAGAGTCATGACAGCGCCGGGTGATGTAAGGCTCTACAAGCAGCAGAGATGTTTTCTGCATTGTGTCAGCTCCAACACCGCGCTTCAAAAACTCCTGAATTTTACTTGCTGCTGCCGCACGAGTATTATTTGACCGCCCTTCCTCCATCCAAAAATACCAGTGACAACGCGCCCAGCTCCCCATCGGGCTCCCGAGCCCCAAACAGCACGAAAACAAGACACTGACAGGGCGAACGGGGGGCTCACGGCAAATAAAATAAAATAATGAAAAAAAGACGAGAGTAATTTAGCAAACGCTACTGCCACGGGGGGAGCCGAGCCCCTCTGCGGCGCCCCGGCCCCAACACCCCCCCGGCTGCGGGGGGCGGGCAGGTGCAGTGCTGGCCGGCAGCCGCCGGCTTTGTCCCCGGGGGAGCCCGCCTGCCACCTTCCCCTGCTTTGTTCGGCGGGGACGCCGCTCGC
>NW_015090839.1:7955014-7959438 GCF_001431845.1 Calidris pugnax | reverse complement strand
GTGGGCCCCAAAGCGGCGGGGACCGGCCGCCCTCCTGCCGCCCGGCACCGGCCGCCCGCCCGCCGGGGTGCGGCTGGCAGCGCCCAGGCGGCCCCCTCAGCCTCGCAGCCCCCCGGTGTCCCCCCCTTGGGCGGCCCCGGGCCTACACCCCGGCCGGCGGGTGGGTGTTGGGGGGGCGATGGAGCACAAGCAGCCGGGAATCACAGAATCATGGAATGGTTTGGGTTGGAAGGGACCTTAAACATCACCATGTTCCAACCCACCCCCGCCATGGGCAGGGACACCTCCCACCAGACCAGGTTGCTCAAAGCCCCATCCAGCCTGGCCTTGAACCCCTTCAGGGATGGGGCAGCCACAGCTTCTCTGGGCAGCCTCTTCCAGTGCCTCACCACCCTCACAGTACAGAGAATCTTCCCAACACCTAATCTGAACCGACCCTCTTTCAGTTTAAAACCATCAGTCACATCAGGTTGGGGCAGGATGGTGGCACAGCTCCTTCTGGAGCCAGCCACGGCCACCCCGAGGGCAGCTGCTCCCCTTGCCAAGGTGCTTTCTGCTCCTCTAAAGTCACAATTTTGGCATCCCTCCCCTGTTCAGGCTCCATGGCTGCCTGCACAAGGCGGTGTGGGAGCGTTCTCTGGTTGTGGCGTGCCACGGCTCCTTGTCCCCCCTTGGAACAGGAGCTGTGCTGCTGCCACAGCTGCTGGTCGTCTCTATGGGGCCTGGCACAGAGATGGCACCTTCTGTGGTTTTGAATGAGCTGCTCAGACCATGGGGCAGGACACAACACAACGTGGAAGGAGTGGCATTAAAAGATAAGATGACATACAGGAAAAGGAAGGATAACCCTCCCGAGAGCGTTTCACTTCTCCATACTGAGCTGGACGGGGGGGATTCAGGCACAGGACACCAATGCAGAGCATTTTAGCCCATCCAAGTGGAGAAGGGGATTGTCAGCACTGTGCGGCTCTGTTGCCCAAGCTGGAGTGTCTCAAAGCCAAGAGTTCCTAAACAAGCAGGACCTCAACCAGAGTAGCTGTGAGCACCCAGCCTGCGTTGTGGCTGGTCAGCTGTCTCTCCCCAGAACTCCAGAGCTCCTAATAGTAGCTTGGTGGAAACCAGCAAACAAGTGTTTGCATGTGTATATATATGCATACATACATAAACACACACGTTCATACTGCATTGCATGAAGGATGTGGGATTTTTTCCCCTGTCCCCATTACTATATGCCACCATGGTCACCAGATGTTCCCAAGTGTCCTATTTGAGTTACATCCCCCTTCTCTGTGTGCAGAATTAAAGACCGAATTGCATTCATGAATATTCAGAATTTGGCCCATCAGCCTTGAAATCAGTCCCCTGGAGCCGTGTTACCCCTCCAGCTCCTTGCAGCCCTGCACAAAGGAATCCCCACCGCCACTCAGCTGAAAACAGCAAGTTCTGTTCGACCCAACGTTTTTTCCAGCTGATGGCCTCTTGTTCACTCTCGCTGCCTGTTCAGTGCCAGGATTGTGGGACACAGGAAGGAGCACGTTCATTCCTCCATGGCTTATTTACATTTAAAGAATCACCCATTACCTAATTCAGTTTTCAAATACAATACGTGCTGCTTTTTGATCCAAAAAGTAATTAGTTAGGTGAAAATTTGTTATGGGAATGAATAGCACAAATCCTAAACTGGGTAACTCTCAAGATACAGTTTTACAGTTGGCTTAAACCAACATAAGCCCATGGGAATGTCTTGACAGCCCCATTTCTGGGCATCTGCTGTTCTTGCACAGCTTCACGGACTGGGGTGGACTTCAGCAGTTTCAGATCTTCGTCGTCAGGATGGTTTAACATATCCCAAACCAGCCTTCATGACACTGCAGCGTGTCATGGCACGCTGTGCATGACACATGCCCTCCTCAATGTCCCAAACAGAGGTCTGCGTCCTTGCAGCCATACACAATGTCGGGAGGCCACTTCGCCTTTGTAAGCAGAGGTAGCCATCCACGTGTGCGGTACATCCTCCGGGGCCAGCAACCACAGTCACTGCCCTGGGCTCCGCAGGCTGCTTCTCACGCTTCTTCAGGACCATAAAGCTGCTGTGTGAGTGCCCCAACCTCGTGCCCTGGCAGTGCTTCCTCAGCCACCCACGCAGGGCCTCTGCGCTGCACACCCCACGCTGCACGGCTCCTGAAACAAAAGGTGGAGAAAGAGTTACCATCTCCGGAGTTGCTCGGCCGGGGCCGGGTAGATGCTCCAGGGATGACAGCTCCAAAACTCTGCATGACTCACCCTCCGTCTTTACCACCATGGAAACTGAATAATGAATCGGAAGTGCTTGTTATTCTCCGCACCTCGCAAGGTGCATACCTGAGGCACGCAGGGCTGCTGCTGCTCATCACTGACTGGCCCCTGGCAGGCGTCGGAGCACAGAATAAACAAGGGCTGGAGAAGGAGTATTTTATGTCTTTATAGAAATCTCTGAGAAAGAATGAGTTTATCAGAATCAGAGAGCATTTCTCAGGGGTGAAAAACAGGTCACAGGTAAACAGAAAGGGGTTCTTGTTTTCAGGTAAATGAATGATGGACTCCCAGTGACTCCCTGGAGCAGCCATTGGAGAAGGAACTTGTGATAGAGGCCAGTGTTGACCTCGGAGGCCACAGAAGTGGCCAGTGTCCAGCCACGAGCAATAATGACCAAGCAAATCTTACTGCTGGAGCACACTCAGACAAAGCTGGTGCCCCACCTTGGCATCTGGCTGCGCTCAGGAAGCATTGAGTTTCACTACCCTTGTTCCACAGGACCTGCATCCCACCAGGCACCACCGAAATAGCCCTATGATTCAGAGAGCCCAGCAGCACTGAAGGCTATGTGGAGCGCATGCCTCTGAGGAACCCTCCAAACCTCCCCTCGCCCTCCGTGCGCGGAAGAAATGACTCACCGTGAGGCAGAAGGCACTGTTCGGTTGGATGCTCATTAGTGCAGAGTGATTATAATGGACCGAGTTACCTTATGCATTGAAGCTCTCTGAAATCATAGTCCTTTCTCTCTGTACCCCGTACGTCCTCTTTGCTGCTCTGCCAATGTCACTGAACTCAGCGTTACCATTTCAACCTTGTTTCCTGTGAAAGCAAGGCCTCCGCTTGGCCTCCTCGGGCATCCCCTCTCTCACTTGGGCTAGCCCTTGTCCCAGTGACTTTTTAACTTGTTAGCTTATTTGAGTTAAATCTGGCAGAAGGATAGAGGTCACAAGAGTAATTAAGATCCTTAATTAAGTAATTAAGTTTCATAAAATAATTCATTCAAGATAGAAGAAAGTGGGGCTGTGTGTCTACCAGTTCAACTCAGGAACTTGCTAGTTTCTGCTAGGAGACATTGGATTTCTTATGGAGTAGCCAGCTTACCTTCAGGACTAAAAAGCAAAAGCAGAGGAAGCTACGTAGGTGTATGCTGAAATAGCAGAATGCCTTAATATCATTCAGTTTAAAAAATATCAGTCAGTCAAGAGAGAGAAGTCAATAGGAAACTGCATTTGATGAGATCTGTTGCTCAGGACGCTTCCTTTTCCCCTTTGGTCTCCTGCGTACCTCTGCAGAATGTCCAGTTCCCTCCAACAGTTCTGTATTTTCAGTGGGAGTGTGAAGAATGCTGCAAAAAATCTAAGTTCATGTAATGTCAGAGAAAACCTCAGCAAAAGGCAAACACTGAGTTTTTTATATCTTTCCTTACACTGCAGATAAATTTCTTTTAAAAAACAATACAGTAAATATGTTTGCCTATAAATGGTGGGTCCAAGATAGCAAGTGCCTCCCATGTGCGCTGATCCCGAGAGCCTGGGGCGAGGGGCAGGATGCTTGGGCTGGTGTGGAGCATGGATGCCCAGCAAGCCCTGCTGTCAGACCAGGAGGTGGACTTCCCCTTAAGAGAAGCTCCGGCTCCACCATCCTTGGCAGGCTCACTTCTGCTGGCTTTAAGCAGCCTCTTCCACCGGTGTGGTCCCAAAATCCCTCTGGGGCTCCGAGCTATGAGACAGCTTCCTAATGGCTTGGGCAGGGTGAGGATGAGCGAGGTGCTGGCCGCTGCTGGCCTCTGCCCACCTCCAAGACGGGAGCGAGCCGGCCCCATTGCGTCACCCTCACCGGGCCACCCGTGCCAGGACATTCCTGGGGCTGACTCATGGCCCGGGCTGCCGCCCTGCTCCCACCAGGCTCAGCAGCCCCACCACGGCCCCCAGGGCTGAAGAAAAGCCCTGATTTTTTTTTTAAATTTTTTTTTTTTTCCTTGGAGAGCTCTTCAACCTCTGTGTTTGCTGGCTGAGCTCACCTCAGATGGAGGGAAGCAGGAGGAAGCAGCAGCGTAAGCCCAGCACGGATGCTGGAGGAGCAGCAGCCGCCCGTTTTTGGGGGCAGGGTGTAATTCCCCCCTCTCCCCC
>NW_015090839.1:7907668-7955004 GCF_001431845.1 Calidris pugnax | reverse complement strand
CCCCGTGCCCCTGTAAGTCACACGTGCCGGTGAATCATAACGCCGGGCAGCCACCAGCCTGTTGTTGGTCGGTGGACAATGAAAGGGAGAATTAATTGAAACGCTATGCCTTGTCATGACATCATTTTAGGGATGGTATTTAAACACAACAGAAAAGGAAATAACAATTCCTCCTATGAGGGAAATGTGGAAGCTAATGGCAGAAAAATGGCTAAATGGAACCAAAAAATTCCCCTGAAGTCTAAAATACAGGGAATGTTTGCTCAGCCTTATTATCAAGAACAGAAGATGAAAATTACTTTTAAATAACTAGCACATATTCAACATTCACAAACATTTGCATATTTACAGCACTAGAAAAAGTACTATTTACCCCGCTAGCCTTCATAAATTCCTATATGCCCTGCAAAATGCACTTTCCCAGGAGTAGTTTCTTCCCAAGTCTCTCTTCTTGCTGCCTCTTGTTCACAGCTGAGATAAATTTACAGCATAATCTCAGGTGAGGAAGGATTTATAAGATCAGCCACTGACTCTATCAATTATTCAATTAATTCACTCTTTCAATTATTCAATTACATCACTTTTTTTTCCAGACAACTTTCACTTCCATGATAAAGAGAGCATTTTATTATTTTTTTTTCAATTCTATGTGTAGCATTTTTATTCCAAGGTTTAAAGCTCTTTATTAAAATTATTAATGAAGTACCCCTGCCTGTGAGTATTATTTATCCTGCTTGCTGGGTTGCCTGGGGTTGCCCAGGAAGGCTGTGGCAAGCTGAGGGGCAGGGCAGGGTGGCTCGGGTCCCTGTCCCTGCTTTAAAGCCCAGACCATCCCTCCTCCTGAGGAAGGAAATGTAGGTCAGGCAGAACAATTCCTTTCTTGAAACCTCTGTTTCAAGCAAACAGCGAAGCCAGACTTTCCTTCTCAATAAGCATCCTCTGACAACACTAGCTGCGAGGAGTTTGATGATGGCTGTTACCTCCAGCTACCGAGGTGTCAGACAGACGCGTATATCTCCACATACAGCGAAGCAGAACTCCGGCTATACAGCAGACATGGATGCAATATGGTAAATCCTCTCTAAAGAGAGGAAATGTAAAAAGCAGCATGATTTTCTGGGAGCACAGTAGTTGTTGTGCATCACAGAATACTGCTTATTGCAGTGAAATGGCAAGAAGGGAGCCAAAGTGACCTTTAGAAAACCAGGCGTATACAGCTGACCTATACGCTGGGTAAGTGGATTAGGGGAAAAGCTGCCAGAGTGCTTTGGAAGAATAGGCTGTAACACTAAACGAGATATAGATTTTATTATTTAATTATGCTAATAAAATAAAAGTCCAGAAATGTTCTTCAAGCAGCCAAAAAGCAAAGGACTAATTTGCTAGATGTACCGGCCACCTGAAAAAGCCTCTTCTGGATAATCCATTTTCTTTGTGTTCTTGTTTCGTATGTGTAACTTTTTCCTATAAAGTGAGCTAATGGCAGAGTCCTCTAAAAGTGAAAATCTCTTGCCCTAAAAGAGTGCTAGCTGTGAAACCAGTGTGAAGAAAACCCAAAACATTTTCTGGTACTGCCAGCTTGTTTTCTGCTGAAGAGCACCGCTTTTAGTCTGAAATACACTATTCTATCTGTGTCTGCAGCAGAGGAGCTGTGGGACAGCGGAGGGTAACGCTCAGAAAGGGACACCCGGCAGCTCCTGTTGAAGCACCTTCTCCCCAGCCCACAGCATCCCCTCGCAGCTGCGGACAAATCCAACAGCCTCCTACTCTTTCCGGACACTATTCAAGGACACGCATGCGAGTGACACGGAGGAGTCAATAGCTTTGCTGGTTTCTGTCAGGAAATTCTAGCAGAGCTCTTGAACTGGGATGCCTAAGGTTAGTGGGGATGTTCCTGGGGAAGCACTCAGGAGGTGCTTCTTCAGTAGCAATTTCACCCCTCGCTAACCTCGTAAGCACGCCTGTAGGAGCTGGACCCAGGTAGGGGAACTCCTCTGCTCTACAGGAAGAGCTGGTAGATCAATTCCTGGCTCCAAAACTGGTGTCAACAGCAGAATTTTGGGGTTTTTGGTCATGGGTCAGTTTACATGACACCAGAGAGAGCCACGTGACAGCAAAGACACAAGGGTTAGTGATGTGCTAGAAACCATGTTAGCACCTGAGAGTGGTCATGTAGGAATTAGGGCTTCTCCCCCACAAAAGGCCATGAGATCAATAGCCCAACTGAAGTGCATCTACACCAATGCACACAGCATGGGCACAGAACAGGAGGAGCTGAAAACGATTGTGTAGCAGGAAAACTATGATATAGTTGCCATCACAGAAACATGGTGGGATGACTCACGCAACCAGAGTGCTACAATGGGCAGCTATAAACTCTTCAGAAGGGATAAGCAAGGAAGGAGAGGCAGTGGGGTAGCCCTGTCCGTTGGGGAGTGTTTTGGCTGTCTAGTGCTTAATGATAGTGATAAGACTGTTGAGTGTTTATGGGTAAGGATCAGGAGAAAGGCCAACAAGGCAGATATCATGGTGGAAGTCTGTTGTAGTCCACCCAACCAGGCTGAGGAGGCAGAGGAAATTTCTGTGAGCAGCTGGGAGAAGTCTCACAATCACTAGCCCTTGTCCCCATGGGGGACTCCAATTTACTACATGTTGGCTGAAAATGCAATACAGCTGAGAGGGAACAGTCCAGGAGGTTCCTGGAATGTGTCAGGGATAACTTCCTGACGCAGCTGGTGAAGGAGCCAGCTAGGGAAGGTGCCTTAAGGAGAACCTCTATCCTTTATTGGATGTGGGGGGAAACAGTGACAAAGGCTGAGGAAAAGGCTAAGATACTTAAGAACTTCTTTGCCTCAGTCTTTAATAGTAAGACCAGTTGTTCTCCGGGTACCCAGCCCTCTGAGCTGGAAGACAGGAAAGGGAAGCAAAATGAAGTTAGCAAACGTGACGACCATCTACAAGAAGGGTTGGACGGAGGATCCAGGGAACTACAGACCTGTCAGTCTGACCTCCGTGCCAGAGAAGGTTATGGAGCAGATCGTCTTGAGTGCCTTCACACGGCATGTACAGAACAACCAGGTGATCAGGCACAGTCAGCACGGGTTTATGAAAGGCAGGTCCCACTTGACTAATCTGATCTCATTCTGTGACAAGGTGACCGGTTTAGTGGATGAGGGAGAGGCTGTGGATGGTGTTTACCTGGACTTTAGTAAAGCCTTTGACACCATCAAAGGAGGTTATTGAGCATTACAACAGGCTGCCCAGGGAAGTTCTGGAGTCACCATCCCTGGATGTGTAGATGTAGTGCTGAAGGATATGCTTTAGTGGTGGACTTGGCAGTGCTAAATTAATGGTTGGACTTGATGATCTTAGGGTGGAAACTTAGGTTTCTTAGGTTAGGAAACTTAGGTTGGAAACTAAATGATTCTATGATTCTGTGGTGATTGAAGTTTATGGCCAAAATTCCCTGCCTTTGCCACTGAGAGGAAGTTGTCTGTTATTACAGTGGGTGTTCAGTGCCCTCGTACACCCCACTCGAGCCGTGTGTCTCTTACTGCTTCAATATCCTTTTACTAAGCACGTGCCTCAGCAGCATTCAGCAATTTTTAGTTTTTTTCTCCTGTGTCTTACAAATTCAGTGATAGCCCTTACACTGGCAGTCTCCAAGCACTGTTTCTCTTTCCAAGTTTAGGAAGTCTAATTCTCTCACACCAGGATTTCAAGACTTGCCACAGCACAGGAGTGGAAATATTTTGTTTCTCTTTAAAATCATATTGAAGACAAAATCGTGGTCTGTTTTCTTGATCTCAGTGCTGTGGGTCAGCAGTTGGTTCTTCAGTTGCTCACAGTATGTAAAATCTAGTACATAAATATAATAAAACTTATCTACAACTTTCCTAACAGTGGTTTCATCTTGCTTAGGTTTCTGAAAACTTGTTCAGCCTCAGAGCAGCGACTCCTCTCAGTGGAGGAGCAGGACAGATGGAAGGGACAAATTCTTGAATGGCTTCAGCCTGATTCGCGGGAGAATGACTACCAAAAGTTAGGATGCAGTCAGACATCTCAGCAGATGACACACTTTAAACCAGTACACCTCCAAGAAAAGGTGGCAATGAATTCAGAAAGCTCTTTCCCTTCTGGGTAGATGCGTCTGGACCTTCAAGATGCTGGGGCTGGCTGGCACATAAGGAATATAATGATTTGTCTTTGTTACACTCTTCTGTACAGAAGAGTCCCCCAAAAGTGGGCCCCCTGAGACAGACAGGGTTCCTGGTGGGACAAGGAATCCTTGTTTTCCTGTGCTGGACAAGTGCAAAGCCACACTGTACACACATTGCATGCAGATTTTGGGCACTAATCCCAAGTCTTGCAGTCTTGGCCTGATTCTGCTACTAACCTCCATCGCTCCGTGCTTCCCCTCCTACCGGGGTTATGTCATCACGTTGGAATAAGGTCCTTGGAAAACAGACTGTTTCTAATCATGATCAGCCCTTTCATGACATTGTAGGTCGGTAGGAGACGTCTTTGCAATACAAAAAATAATCACCAGAAAAGGATCAAATCCTCTCCAGGAGATGGAGGAAGCCATCACAAAAGTGCCAAGACGGGGAGATAAATTCATATTGCCTGTTCAGAGTGAAAGTCACAAAGGCCAGACAAAAAGGGGGACAGACGCTTTCGGTTCTGAAGTTTTAATAGTATTAAAATTGCTGCAGACAGACCTAGGACTCAGTTTGTAGCACAGCGTCTGGATGGAAGGAAATTCTGTTTGATGAAGGTTGAACCCAAGGACTGGTTCTCAGAAAACTCCGAGAAGCAAAGATGCACAACTTATGGAAACAAAAGATGCACAGACTAAACCAACTTAAGCATTGCAAAGCCCCCTCACAAAGTGTGTTGGGTAGAAAGTTGATCTTGCGGATGGAAGGAAATTCTGTTTGATGAAGGTTGAACCCAAGGACTGGTTCTCAGAAAACTCCGAGAAGCAAAGATGCACAACTTATGGAAACAAAAGATGCACAGACTAAACCAACTTAAGCATTGCAAAGCCCCCTCACAAAGTGTGTTGGGTAGAAAGTTGATCTTGCCTTTTAAAACTGCTGATTTTTTTTTTTTTCTTTTTTTAGATAGCAATCTAAAAATAAAACATTAGCTAAGCCTAACATGCTAAATACATGAGTTGAGATCACTTTCTGGTGGTTGAGGATGGGCTTTAGGATGACTGGGGCACAGGAATATTTATAACCCTTGCTGGATTGTGGGACCCGTTGGTCAGTGGGAAGGTGTCCTCCAGCCACAGCAGTGCTGCCGAGCGGTGCCAGGGCTGCAGAGCCCAGCATGTGACTCCAGTGGTGGGATCTGCTCAGGAATGCTCCCGAAAGGCAGCTCCCAAGCCCTGATCCCACCGGCAAATCCCCACGGTTGCCCGGAACCGAATGCAGAGCTGCCATCCAAACCCCAGAGCTTTCAGCATCCTGGCTCACGTTTCTGCCATTTCAGCCGCGTGATTCACAGCAGCCCAGGCCACAGCACAGCCCGGCTCCTCGCAGCCCTGCCCGCTCCAGACGGATTTCATCTGGAGGGCGCTTGGAGAAGAAAAATACCCATAGAGTATTACACATGTTCATATAGAACCGTTAATCTAGGAAATAGCTATATAAAGCCTAAATAAATTGGTTAACTAAGAACAGCAAATGGACAAAACTCAGGTTGGGCTGTACGTTAGGCTGTCAGAGCAGGAATATCAGCTGCAGGACAGCTTTGTTACAAGGGACAGTGTAGTGCCAGCGTGCCATTTCCAGTTCCTCCACACAGCAGGGTTCCATCAGGCTGCACACAGCGCTAGAACAACTCTGCGCTGCCACAGGCCTCGCTCCCCTGCTGGAAGAAAGACCCTTTCTTCCCTGGATCGCCGAAACAAACCTCAGCAGGGAAAGGCGAGCGACCGCAGAGAAGAATAAGTGAAAGCTGATCTTCTGTGGGCGGCAGCCAGCGCTTCGGAGGGCACGCTGTCATCTAACATCCTTGTAGGAAACTTGGCCCAATCAAACATTTCTATCATCAAAAGCGAGTGACCTGAACAGCTGGATCTGCTCCGGGAGCGGCAGCCCTCGCCATCTTCTCCCCCTTCTGGCAAAGGGTGAGGGGCTCTCCCATGGGGCCAAACACCTCCAATCCCGGCGATACCCACAGCCTCTTGCACAGCGATGGCTGATACCCTCCTGCTTTGGAGGCCCAGAAAATATTTTCTTTTCCTCCTTCTTTCATACATAAAAAAAATTTAAAGATGGAGTTATACCTAAAAGAAATGATTTAAAATTAGTTTTAGCGATTTTCCAGAACAGAAGCACTACAAACCTGGGAAACTGAAAGATTATGGTAAAGAAACAAACCCAAAGTCGGCCTCAGTACACTGTTTGGAAAACATACGCAGCCTGTGGCCTTCTGCTGCTGAGAACATCAGGTGTAATTCATATCGATGTTCAGCATTCTTGTGCACTCCAAATATTGAAAAGCATTGGTTTGGAAAAGTACATGTTTGCCAGAACACAGCTCTGGGTGCATGGCTGAGTTTCACCAACAGCAGATCAGATTTGTTTGATTACTTAAAAAATAAACCCAAGTTTAAACGCAGACCCAGCCGCACGCTGTGACTGAAGCTTGGGCTTGTGGATGCTGCTGGGCGCTGGGGGAGGCAAAATTTTAAGAGTGCTGCTTAAGGAACGCTGCACAGAAAACTCCCTGCAGTCATCTGGACACTGGCAAATTTTTTTTAGAGTGAAAAGGCCCTTCCAGAGTAGAATTAGTGCTTGGTAGCCTCAAGAAGTGTTAGCTGAAATTGTCGCAATCAGTTATGTCAGCCATCCACACTAGGCAACATGCCCAGTGTTAGATAGTATTTATTTGAATACAAAACATAAAACTTAAAAGATAGAAGATTGTTGCAGGGTAAGGGTTAATTCAGTGGTTACATCAATGATTCAAAAATCATAAACCACACATGTAATCTCCTAAATCCTAAAGTACTAAATTACCGGTAGAGCAGGTACCTGTTGGGCAGGACTCTGGCCTGGTCTGGTGTCCCCAGGGATCTGCTCCCTGCACACCTCCATAGCAGGACGTTGCCTTCAGACTGTGACAGCTTGGGAGATGGCTAGCTGGGGGGGCCGATGGCAGCCGGTGACTGCAGCAAGTTGGGCCGTTCAGGGGCCGGCCATTTCTGCCTCCCTGTAATTATACATGCAAGTTCAGGCTGCTTGTTGGTTTCTTAATGCCCATATTTGCTAAGGTCTTCTTCCTTTACTATTAATACTAACATTAACGTGCTCTCTCTTGTGATACTTAAAGCTTCACCCTCCACACAAAAGCCATCCAACGCTGGGAGCGGGGGGTGGTGGCCCCAGCCCAAGCCCCTCGCAGTAGAGAACGCTGGCTCACATCTGTCACACCAAAGCAGCTCAAACCTTCCAGCATCATTAGAGGTTTCAAGGAGTTAAACTTCCAGCAGGTGTATCTGACACTGGATAGACCAGTTGAGATGATCACCTGGCTCTAAATATGGGTGAAGGGACCTGGCACAGCAGCTTCGCTACGCTGGTGCTGCCAGGTGACACCTAAGCATGAACAGCCTGCGTCAGCTTGACTGCAACCACCATGCAAGGACACATAGAATCATAGAAAAAAATCATAGAATCATCTAGGTTGGAAGGGACCTTCAAGATCATCTAGTCCAACCGTCAACCTAACTCTGACAAAAAAACCATCACTAAACCATGTCCCCCAGCACCATGTCAACCCGTCTTTTGAACAGCCCCAGGGATGGTGCCTCAGCCATTTCCCTGGGCAGCCTGTTCCAATGCTTGATAACCCTTTCAGTGTAAAAATTTTTCCTAATATCCAACCTGAACCTTCCCTGGCGCAACTTGAGGCCGTTTCCTCTAGTCCTGTTGCCTGTGACTTGGGAGAAGAGACCGACCCCCACCTCTCTACACCCTCCTTTCAGGTAGTTGTAGAGAGCAATAAGGTCTCCCCTCAGCCTCCTTTTCTCCAGGCTGAACAACCCCAGCTCCCTCAGCCGCTCCTCATTGTGCTCCAGACCCCTCACCGGCTCTGTTGCCCTTCTCTGGACCCGCTCCAGCCCCTCAATGTCTTAGTTGTGGTAAGGGGCCCAAAACTGGACACAGCACTCGAGGTGGGGCCTCACCAGTGCCCAGTACAGGGGGAAGTGCCGAGTACAGGGGAGCAGAGCCAGCATTTCTGACAACGAGCCTTCTCCTTCTGGCCCGCTCCAGCTTGGGTAGGAAGGGCATCTTCCAGGAACAGCAGCCACTGTAGGGATTTGTCTTCTGAATGTTTGACAGCCTGTGGTGGCCAGGAGCAGAGCCAGTTGGTTTTTGAGGAAACACTGAGATTTCCTGGAAGAGACAGTACTTTGGGTTGGAGCCCAATTCCTCCAAAGGAACCGGCCCCAGGGTTATGAGAGAGTTACATACAAAAAGCATGAGAAGAGAGTGCCCAGGGGGGGTGGTTACTCAGGAATTCTTAGCTCTGTCCTGAAAGGGGTGGGAGAAGGGGAGAGGGGCAGAGTTTGTGGAGCAGGAAGAACAGCTGGTAGAGCAGCCGTTGGATACCTGCCAGGGCTAAGATATATCAGAGCTCCTGAGAAGGGAAAGGCTTTCGCTATTGGATTGTGCCAAAACCATGCCTGGAGGACAGGCACCGGACCTGGAGCTGAAGGAAGCCTCCTGCCTGTTTTTCCTGAAGGGTCTGGTACAGCCTGATTAGCTGGGGCCTCTGAATCCGAGACAAAGCGGTTGACCCTATCTAGCCATTTCTGCACCTTTGTCAAACTTTGGCTTGGAGCCCCTTGCAGATGCTGCACAGCCCTTGCCCTGGCAGTAACAGCACCGGAGAGGGCTGCTCGCGGTAAGGCACGGGGCTGTTTGGGGGAAAGATGAACTAGGAGCATGAATATCCCAGCCTGTAAGACAAGGAGGGAGATATGAAGCAATTCCTGAAGGGGTATGCGTGGGGGAAATGAACAGCCATAAAAAGACACCTTGACATCATAGAATCATCTAGGTTGGAAGGGACCTTAAAGGTCACCTAGTCCAACCATCAACCTAACTGTGACAAAAAATAAATAAGAAATAAAAAAAATCACTAAACCATATTCTTGAGGACCATGTCAACCCGCCTTTTGAATGCCTCCGGAGTGGTGCCTCAACCACTTCCCTGGGCAGCATATTCCAATGCTGGATAACGCTTTACATGAATAATTTTTTCCTAATATCCAATCTAAACCTCGCCTGGTGCAACTTGAGGCCATTTCTCCTTGTCCTATCTCCTGTGACTTGGGAAAAGCACAGCTGAAGTTTGAACAAGCTGCAAGAAAAGTACCAAGTTGGGCCAAAAGTACCTGCCCCAGGAGCACCACAAAAGCCAAGGACAGCCAGACCCACACCGCACACGAGCATACGTGAATGCCTTAAGCACAGCTGCTCAGAGGAGAGGTGGGCACCTTCCCCTTCAGTTTCAGAAAGGCCTGAGGCTGGCAAATTTCATGAAAAATTAGTAACTCAGCTCACAGCACCAGCCTGCAGACACCACCGGCACGAGCAGAGATCCGGGTTAAGCTGTTCCCACCTGCTCTACCCAAACTCAAGATTACAGCCTTGGAGAAAGAGCGATAGGAATGAACAGCTGGGAGTAGGTTGGGGGACAGTAACAATTTAAATTGCATCCGCTACCATCGAGCTTGTTCAGCTCACTGTGCCACCCCCCAGTGAGTACTTGTGTTAAATTCAATGGGGACTATTCATGTGAACAAGAACTTGCACAACTGTTTGTGCAACCTGCTGGTCAGGATGCTCACATCCTCTTGGGACGAGACACATGCATGGGGGTCGAGTACAACCTACACCCTGCTGCTCACATTCCCTGTGGCATTCTCTGTGGTGGGAACAAGAAACGCATCTGTGCCCTGGGCAGGAGAGAGCTGTCTGCTCTGAAGCAGGAAAAGCTCACATAGAACATTAACAGACATATCTTAACAAGATCCCCTACGTGGTAAACAGTATCCCCCACTCCTCTCATTCTTAAGACTTTTAACATAAACCCACAAACAAAAGCCAAAATCCAACACTTCAAACTGTCTTTTACAGTTTGTCTTTTACAGTGGCGCAAAACTGGTTTTACACTTATTGACTCAAACTGAGTGTAATAAATTTAAATTAATAAATAGTGAAAGTAAAACTATCAAGGACAGTAAGTATAGTTTAAAGAAGCTGCTGGTCAGCTACACAAAGCTGTGAGGTTTTACACTGTTAGAATAACGATCCTAATTAATGAACCATTACACTAATGAACTACACACTTACTTCTTACCTGCTGATGAACATTTGCATCACTTAAGAGACCAGGTACCACACTGACTGCAGCTGCTGAAAAGGCTGGTTGGAGTACTCACATTGAAACCCAGTTCTTCTGCGTTCCCTCCAGCAGCTTGTCCTGGTAAGTTAATGGGGAAGGCGGTGTAGCAGTGTAACTCAAAGGAAATGCCAGAAGCTCAAAATACTTTGAAAAATGTGTCATTTTATTTATACACTTCCAAAGTTGTACGTAGAAACTTATAGTACAGTCCTGCAAATTTACTCATTGCTAGAAGAACTGCCAGGGACATGGGAAGGTATTTATTGATTGATCATCAAGTTAGAGGGGAATAAACAACAAAAAAAAAAAAGACCGGAAAAAAGAATTTAAAAAGTTATGGAACTCTCCCCCCCCCCCCTCTTTTTTTTTTTTTTTTTTTTCTAACAACTGCCATCTTTTTGCTTTTTGAGCTGCAGTAAACAAGTCTGCAGTCACAGAATTCTAATTAAGAGCGGTGTAGGTCAGAATATTGTGTGGTCTTTAACAGGATCTCCCTGTTTCAACACTTCTATTTTTCCTTATTTTTGAATCCCCCCCCCCCCCCCCCTTTTTTTTTTTGTTTTTAATCCCCAAGTACAAATTTTATAAATACAAAACAAATTCACAAATTACTTTGAATGCTAAATAAATATCTACTTAATAAACTCAGACTGAATACCTCCAGCCAGCACTGGTACAGTACTTAAAAGATATGCAGTTGTACTCATTCATGTGTAGTGTTGAGAAGATGCGCTCAAACAAGTTTTAAACATACACACAGTTTCTTCAACTGTGCTACAGCAGAAGATTTTTATTTGAGTTGATAAAGCCCTCAATACCACAGCTCCTACAAAATCTAGAGGATGAAACAAGGTCATTTGGTGCAGGAAAAAACAATGTACTTCTGGAAGATATTTGGACACATGAATGTATTAAAAATGTACAAAACCTCTGTAAACCAGTACTGTATCCAGTACATCTATCAAAATTATTAGACACTGAATAAAACTGTAGCAAAGGTAATCTTTCCTACGTTCTCCTGAGTGCTTAATATTACATTGAGAATATAGTGCAGGCCACACTTCAAGGTGGTTAAACAGTTGTTATTGCTTTATACAGGTATGACGACTGCGTGATTTAACATTTCATTTTAATGAACATAACAGATTCCCTCAAAAAATCCTTTGGAAGGCAGAGGTTAGATTCGTGACTTCTTTGCCGCGGGGGCGGCGTGGTCCACATTACCAGATGTGATCGGAAGTCCAAGCTTTTGAGCCTGAATGTGGAAGAAAGCTTGAAGTCTAGTTCCGGCTTTTGCTTCACTTGTGTTACGAGGGTTGTATTCAAAGCAGTTTGAAAACATCAGCTCAATGTCTTCAATGAATTCCGCTGGCAAATAAAAAGTAAATTAATTAATTTAGCGTGTCTCAAGTCATCAGAGAGCAGTACGATAAAGCAGTATGGC
This sequence comes from Calidris pugnax, assembly GCF_001431845.1. NCBI lineage: Eukaryota > Metazoa > Chordata > Aves > Charadriiformes > Scolopacidae > Calidris > Calidris pugnax. Next base: position 7,943,129 of record NW_015090839.1, on the reverse strand, counting down.
ACCATGGGATTAGTACAGTCACCCTATACAAAGCTGCAACGCAAAAGTGTCTTTACACACGTGGCAAGTTTCTATCATTATGCTGGTGCAGTGCCACGCAAACAGTCTTAAATTTCTCTGATTATCAATAAAGGAAATACAAATCAAGCAGTAACAATGGAACCTTTTCTAAATATTTCATCAGTGTCACTCACTGACATCAAAGGCTTGAGAAATTACCAACAGCTTCTCAGCTGCTCATGTCTTACCTATCTGTACATCACGTATTTTGATAGTAAAACAACTATGTTCAACAGATCTTATTTATAAATTATTAGTAAATGCTCTTTTTAAAAAAAGAAAATAAATCACACCACAAAACCCCAAATCAAACAATTTCAGCTTTCTAACCTTCTGACACAGCTCTGTTTTAGGACAAGAATTTATTTTAGAGAGAACAGGGTTCATTACCTCTTTCAATAAATAATACTTACATGCTAACTTATATTCACATTTATTCACTTTTTCACGGATTATATTTAAGGCAATAGGTTTTTTGATGATATCATAGTAGTCTGGTACCTTTAAAAGAAAAAAAAAAGATTAAGATAAACTTAAAAAAAAAATAATCAAATAAATCATGCATTAGTAGAGAGCATTTTGGTTTTCTTTTTAAATAAACAGAGGAGTCCCAAGCAGCCACCTCCATCTCCTGAACTGAGTATTAGTTTTGAGGTATTGCTTTTCCATTTTTTGTATCGTTGAAGTAGCAGACCGCAACAAGGATTAGCCAGCAATTCAATGAGTAAATGTAATCCTAAGTACACTCTGAAGAACTGTAAGGAAACTGCACGAGCAGGATAAGCATTATGGGGTTCTACCGGTGTACCGAACCGTTACGGGCACTGACCATTCGGATCACACATTTTCAATTCCAGGTAAACACCAAGCTTATAAGTGAGACAGCCACCCTAAATTGAGGCGTGGGGGTGAAAGAAAAAAACCCCAACTGATCCAATTTTGACCTTTTTTCACAAGAAAAGATACCCCCATGCACCATCGCATAGGTTTTAAAACCAAGTTCTTGGTTATGGCCTGTAACTTTACTATATGAAGTACAACCTGCAAACGAACCTAGAGAAGGAGTTAGTAGAGGAATAGAATTAGATTGACAAATTATTCATTCCTTTCCCTTTAGGAGCAGTGTTTACATAAGTACTAAAAAGAAAGGTAATTTTCTCTTTCTGGCTTGTTGTACACTGATCATTCAATGTATTATCTGCATTGTCTTAAAGACAACAAAAAGCTTAAACCAAAATTTCTATCATGATGAAGAAAATTAGGGTCACTCAGGTATGGAATTTTCTTTCCTAACTATACAGAGGGTATCCTGTAGTGACCGATTCAGACAAACGAGAATGCACCGAATCCTAGCAGTTTCAAATTGATCCAGCAGGATCAAAATTAAGTTGAATTCTCCATCCCTCCCTAAGAAGCTTCCTTGCATTCACCAGATTCTTGCACTTCCCAGTGTAATTCCCGTACTCCAGTATGCAGACACCAGTCTCTGTTTCATTCACAATTCCTTTCCTTCTCCTCTGTGTTGACATCTTTCGTTCATGCTTGTACATCATCCTTTTTGCCACATACATTAATCCTTCCAGCTGTGACGACTCTGAGTTTCAAGTCGTCATTTAACAGCTATGACTGTTAATTTTAATAAATCACTCAAACATAGAGCTCCAGATCCTGCAAGGGGGTCTGTGCAGACCCGCTGCAGGGGGCTGGAGGGGACGGGCGCTCTCCTGGGGCAGGACGGTGCCAGCAGCACCTTGCAAATGAGCAGCCAGAGCAGCCTCCAAAGAAGCAGGAATTTGGGAATTTTTACTGCAATACAAACCTCTAAAGCGGCATTTACTTTGGGTACCTACTTTACCATCAAGTATTTTAAAATCTAAATAAGAAAGAAATTAAGAAATAAGCTAAGAAATAATCTTTTTAGTGCGTTATAGTTAACATCAGATAGAAGTTGTTCCTACCTTGTTATTTTATTACAGGTCTATTATCAAAAATACCTTTGCATAAATTGAAGATCAATTCAACTAATTAATTAATTACCATAATCTTACTTTTAGCAGTCCAGTGCCCTGTTGTTTGCGTTTTTTTTTTCAAATCAAAGGATTTCACATTTTTAAATGGTTGATTGCAAGCATATTTAAAATTTTCCCAATAACATATCAACTAGAAAAGTTATTTCTGGCACCAAATATTTGAGCTGAAATGCAAGAGTTCTTCTGAATCCCCCTGCTTTGCTGTATCCCCCTGTTTGGGCAATGCTATAAAATCCCGAATTTCACTGGCAGCAAGCATGATTCTGAACCATTATCATTCTCTCTACGGTTCTACCAGTTACCTGGATTTTGGAAACCAGTTTCATGAAAGGCCAGCTGTCATCATGTCGTACCAGCTCCACTACGAGTTGTTCAAAAGCTGAGAGTTCATGGACCCCCCCTTGACGTCCTGAACTCCTCCTGTTCAGTGAGGTTTGAGGAGATGATTCTGGAAAAAAAAAAAATAATCAAAAAACATCTCACCAAATAAAAATAAAATCCTGACAAGTAAAATATTAAAAAAAAAAAAGAAAAAGAAAAAGTGAAACACCATTGTTCTTGGGTACTAAAACTGTAGTTTCAGGACACATTCCTAGTTCGGCTTCAGGTATTATACTACAGTCTTGTTATTAACCACTAAATGTCTCTCTTGCTGTACAAAACGCTAACTACCAGGACTTAGCTGGGATTCTCCATTCTCCTTCATCGCATTAATTTTGGAAAGGATTTTTTCAGTGATTTCAATTTTAAAACAATTTGTCAAACACTTAAGAAAAGCCCTATTAGAGAAAAGCAGAATAAGCTGCCTGCTCATAACTTTTACCTCCACAAAACCTCTATTCAGAGTGGTTTTATCTGCTTTCAAGAGTAGTCAGCAGGGTGGTGAGAGGATAAGCCCAGAAACTCCCAATGGTGAAGGACAGAAAAGGTGGCGAATACAAGGCTGCCACACTGGAGTGTAAGCTCTTTTACACTCTTCAGTCTCACACTGGGTCCTTTTTGTTTTTAAAAGGTTATTGTAGCTTTCCAAGTATTTCCTTGCCACCAAATACCTGGTATTAGCTTAACAAGCAAAGAGACTGTTAGCTCTATACCAAATAGATGACATTTTTCTCCTGGCAGCAGTTTCTTGCTGCATGTATATATTCCCAATTTCACTACCTTGCCTATGTCTGTGTTCTTCACTGTTTAACTCTTTAATAAAACAAAACCCTAAAAGCTATCTGTAAACACTCGCATGGGTTAAGGCATAAATATCACTTTCCCAATTTCTATCCACTTATTAGCAATTACTCCATATTGTGTGCAAGTATGACATTTCAAATATGGATAATGATAAGTCTCCTTGGCAAATACACTATTTCTTTTTCAGATGACTGAAGTTTTGTTTGGTTTTTTTTTTTTTTTTAAGGTTCACTTCTGTCACTGCTAAAGGAGGGAACTGTCTTGTTGGAAGTGGTAAAAATGCCTTCAACCACCACTTCTGGCCTCCTTGCTTTACCACACAAATATTTCAGCAAGGAACAGAATGTGGTTTTCGTTCTGGACAAACACATTTCTCTAACCTGTGGATTGTCGTTTCCTGCCTCTTCTCTTGGGCTCAGTAACAGGAAGAGAAAGCTTTGAAGCAGAAACTGGACACTTCCTAAGCCGTTCGTTGGAGTCTGGCGTATCAACAATTCTAAATCCGAGAGAATTGGAAGGGCTGTTTTCCAGTGTGTTATCAGCGCTCTTTCTGCCTCTCCGTCTTCTTCGAGGACCAAGTAATTCCACGAATACCTCTGCTTGTAATGAACTTTGGCTCTGACGAGTGGTCCGGCTAGTAAGTCTTAAAGAAGGCTTTGTCACTGATGGAGGGGCTGATTTCACCTTTCTTAAACCCCTTCTGGTAACTTTAGAGGAAGACTCAGTGTGCTTAGGTGTGTTTTGCTGACTCCGAGAAGCGTATCTTGCCTGACGCTGGCTGTTCCGACTCGAGAACGGGTTGTTGAGTTTGGCAGCTCTCATTTTTAATGGAAACTTGACCTGGGGTCTTCCTTGCTTTGATGGGCTACAAAAAGTGAACAATTATGTTTATTTATCCCAAAATTCCATTCCTCTCTTTTCCCGCAGTTTTCTAATTCATCATTTTAAAAACCCAAACATTCAAGGTTGGACTGCTAAGCAGCTGGCTTTCAAGCTGATGAGTCATCCAATTAGCATAAATACTGCTCTGAAGTCTATTAATTAAATATTACGTGGAGCACATAGTTTGAAGAAATGCTCAGAATTCTGATCGCCCTTGCAGCTTGTGCAAGGTGAATGCATTAAGTGCAGCACCAGCTATCAATTTGTTTACAGCACTTATTATTTCTCACAGCAACAGGATTTTTGAACAGTATTACCAGCTACATAAATAAACTGCAGCTCTAAAACCATACGTATAAAAGTTATGTTCTAGTCAGGGTTTGTAACTAATACTCAAGATTCTTTTTCCATTACAGAAGAGAAGCAAGATCCCAGAGGCAAGTTTACTTCCTAGGGAAATACAAGTTCTCTCCAACTATTGAATCCCAACTGTCAGAGGTGGAGATAATCTTGCTTCAGTCTATTCAAAACAGTGTACCAAAAAACGGAAAAACACTCTGAGATCAGGAAAGTTTCTTTAAACTTTTATGCTCCTGGTATCATATCCATCACTTCATTGATATTATCACACTGGATTATTTAGCAGTTTGGGAGTTTCTTTGTTTATTCAGTTGGGGATGGGGAGGGGGAGGAACTGGAGTGTGTTTGCGTGTGTTCGTTTTGTTTCTTTGTTGTTGTTTGGTTTTGGTTTTGTTTGTTTGGGTGTGGGGTGTTTGTGGGTTTTTTGTTTGTTTGCTTTTCAACAGCTACTGAAGTCCCCAAGTCCTCCCAACGTCCCATAGCCTCCAACAGATGACAGATGACTTTGTCTTCCCTAATGTTGCAGCACTTACTGCATGCACGTAGTCCCCCAAAATTCAAAACTGGACAAAAAGAACTCCAGATTTTCTCCAGAAAAATTCTTGCTCTTGGAAACTCTCCTCACTTTATATTCAAACAGTAGTTGTACAGAACTGAAACTCTGATGGCCATCTCTCACCCACACATCCAAGGCTGGAATTTACATCCTGAAAAGTGAATCTAAGTCCAGTGGACCTAACATTTGTTAGTATTAAGCCCATCAGAAAGCCCAAAATTCATAACAAGCTGCATTTTTTTCTAAGTATTTTTTTTAGACTGGATTTTCAAGATACGTGCTTGTGTGAACAATTGTTCCACCTAATAACCAAGATGATATTTCAGTAGGAAATCACTTTAACGTATGTCTATTTACCTTATGTCCTCTTCTTCTTGAGATTCATCCTCCTCATCTTGCTCGTCTTCATAATGTTCTTCCTCACTCTGTCCCATTTCATTGTAGTTTGCCTCTTCTTCCCCTTCTCCTAGTCGTTCAGCAGTCTCTTCATCACTTTCCACAGAAGGTCTCTGTCTGGAGGAGAGGCGCCTAGAGCGCTGTTTTGGTCGGCACTCCGGACAAAACCAGTCTCCTTCAGGAATGACCTAGAAACAGAAGGAAGCCGGGGGGGGGAAATGGATTAGCCATGTGCAATGAAGTTTTAAGAACTACTCAAGTTTTGTGCGATAGGGAAGCACTTGTTTTTCCTCAGGTACCTTCAGCTTGGGCCTGATACAGTAAGTGTGGTAGCCTCGGTCGCAGCCGTCACACAGCACCATGCTTTCCGCATCGCCCTTCTTTCGACAGACTTTACAGCGAGCATTGAGGATGGACTTTGACCAGATGACACTTCGATCCAACGTAGACAGATGAAGGAAGACTTGGGACAAGCTGGTAGAAGCAAGCAGTGACTCTCTCCAGCGATCCAAAACGGTTTTATAGGATCGGCCACCATCACTGGCATCTTCCGTTTAAGAAGGGGATTTAGAAAAACAGACAAAAAGAAAAAAAAAAACACAAAAGAAAAACCAGAATGATCAAACTTCATTTACAAACATTCAGGTTATTTTAGACTATGAGGTAAGGCTCTAACTTTCAAACAGACAGCAGCAGTAAACTGGAATAATATTATAACCTTTGTCTTATGTCTTCAATACTTGAATATTACCTTCTTAGTTTCCAGCTTTACTGAAGCTGTAATATTTTGCTCTTCAATACCAATTTAACTTAAAACTTGCACATATACAGGACATGAGTAAGACATAACAGTCTTACTCAGATGTTAACTTGGAAACCTGACAATTTGCTTCAATTTATAAAGTATAAATAAAGATTACTTAAGATTAAAAACAAACACACACAAAACACACTTCCAGTTTACTTTCCTTTGTGCATACATTCTGAAATCCCAAAATGTTTACATTTGAAGAAAGTACCTGGCATTAAATAGAGACTTCACTGGCAAAAAAACAGCTTGAAGGGCTCTTCTCACCTGCCCTTGCCCTTGGCCCTGTCCCGATAGAGTGTCACAGACCATCTCTCAGCCCTCTCCCTGTGCCCCATCCCTGTCCTGCACCCCACCTTCACAAGGACCCCCACATCTGCCTGCATCACCAGACTGGGCAGGGTGAAACAGAACTGGTTTCTTGCTATTTTGTAAGCAATATCACAGGTGGATCCATGGTACACACCTAGTGGGCAAACCAAGTTAAGACCTGGACTCCTAATTAAGTTAGAAATAAACAGTGAGGGGGGCCAGGGTGAGAAATTGTATTGTATTGTCAAACAGGTGTGGGTTGCAATTGGCGCTGCTGAAGTGGCCACACAAAGACCCAGAACAGCCAGGGGGACAGCACTGAAGGGCAACGAGCTGCCGGGCATTGCCCAAGCAAATGGGCTGTTTGAGGAGCTGGAGAAACAAGAAGGTACAAATTACACCCCACACTGCTGCTGCTGAGCAGAAAGGGAACTTCTTTAGGAATGTTGAAAGTGATTTCTTGCACTTTACAGCAAGAAGGTTTAAGGAGAGAAAAGACAACATAGCAGTACTTTTGACTATATAGATAACCCTAGATTTCTCTTCTAAAAGTGACAGTCCAGTTATTCCTGGGTGACCTCTAGCAGATTAATGATGCACTCCAGTACAAAATGCCACCTTGCCTGCTGCACTAGTCACAGTGGGCACAGGAATGGCCTGCAACCCCCCTGCCTGCCTAATGATTCCTCCTCAGGAACAGGAAAAGAAAATACCTAATAACAAATATAATGAAAGAACAAAAATGAGACTAATTGCTCTCCTGGCAAGTCCTTTCTGCCTTCTCATCAACTGGCTGCCAGGATTTGCCTAATCTTGCATACATTTGCATCAGCAGTGAGTAGCACAAGAGGAGTGATGGGAGAAGGCAGAGGATAAACAGGCAACACAGCTTCATAAATAAAATATAGCCACTCCTGAACTGCAAATACAAATCAGGACTTCCTAAAATTTCCTATTCCTTCGTCCTTAGGTTTCCTGTCTCAGGTTCAGTCTTGCTAAGAGTAGTGGACAAGGTCCCTTCCACAGCACTGCAGCGTATCTCTCAATCTATTTTTTAAATTCAGTAAGAAGAAAATCAAAACCACTTGTCAGGACACTAGACTCTAACATGAGACCTCCTTCAGTTCAACTGCAGAATTCTACAACAATTCTGACAAAGGTACTTTATCTTAAGCATATATATAGTTTTGTGAGCATTTCTTTTGCTGACAACTGCAGATTGAGCATTATTACTTTTTTTTGGTGGTTATTTTCAGCCTGAATTGATTCAGCAATATAGTTCATCACACAACACGTTTCTGCACTGCAAAACCACAGATGCAATACAGAGACAGAAATCACTGACCACGACCTGCCTCAGCACATCTTGCTGCAGAAAGAAACACGCCAAACGACACCCGCTGCTTCACATCCCAATTTGTAAAATAAGAATAACACTTTTTTCTTCCATCCATCATCTTCCTCATTTATATTGTTAACTTGGAGGGAGAAACGGCCTCTCCCTTTGTGTCTGAGCAGCTCTACACTGCGCAGTGGGATACCCCTCTGTCAGCTAAGCCCTCCAAGCCTTGCTACAATGCAAATGAAGTTGTTTGACAGATCTATGCACTCATCTATCAATAGCTAATTGAGTTCAGGGAAGGGTTTTCCATTTTAGTATTTCTAGAAAGGATATGCAGTTGCACAATGCTGCGAAGTTAAAAAAAAAAAAAAAAGATGGGGGCATTAAAAGGAAGGGGAGGGAGGGAGGCAGGATTATGTGAACATGCAGATTTCTGTGCCAAAGTGATAAAAAGTAAAGACAGTTCTTTATCTCCAGTTGCAGAAAACTTAAAAAAAAATATTTAAGGGAGGGGGAATGAAGTCTTTGAGTTGCATTTGTTGTACTACCCATGTTTAAACCTTTAGCTTCAATACCACAATTCCTTCAGTGTAAGGAACTGGCTACAAAATTATTAAAGTAAAAAAACCCCACAAAACCAAAACTGCTAAAATATTCAGTACTTTCTAGTTCTTAGCAATACAAGTAACATTTAAAATCTACCATCTCTCTGACTAGGTCTTGCCTTCCACTCTTTCTCTTTTTAGCCCCCCAGTGGTTCCTTTTATCATCTTCTGCATTACCCAACATTAAATTCATAAAGTTATTTCAAATACCTTTTTGAAGCGTGGTGGATTATTTTTTAATTAATTTTTATAATCCGTACTTCTGTAGTCTAAAAATGTAACTAGAACAGCTGTTCCCAACATATGCACGTGGAAACAGGTAGGCAGGGAAGGGTAAGAGAAAAATGTACATGGAGGAATTGCACATCCCAGGATTTGCTTTAACTCCCACTACAAACAGAAGGTTTAAACTGAACACTCATAAACCCACTCCCCCCCTTACCTTTCTGTGTCTCTGGTACAAGTGGCTACAGAAGCAGCTTACTGGCCATGGGTCTCTCCCAGCAAACAACCTCTCTTGTCTATGTTGCCACAAAGCTCCTAACATCTCAAAAACATAGCCAGTTTATGGGCACAGTCCTCAAGGACCAAGAGAACCAGCTCGTCTGTCCATGTGCAACAACATACTTATGATATTTTTGTGCAGGAGCGTTCTCCAGTATTGAAATGATGGAATTACTCATCACCAGGAAGCAAGAGCCTGTCCTGGTTTAAGTAAGAGCCACAGTAAACTTCATCTGCTCCAAATGCAGGGTATATTCTTTGACTACCTTCTCTGAAGAGTAAACAGAAATTCTTCATTGGAAAAAAAGACCTGTTCCACCTTCACTGCCTCTGCTCACAAAACTCCGCAGGGAAGTAATGAAAACAGGAGAAAAAAAGCATGTATGTATACTAATCCTATCCCAGTTCACTGCTGGAAGATGTCTGATGCTATTACGAGGAGGACAATTAAAAAGAGACAAGGAAACAAATTTGGAAATAGAGAAAGCAAAAATAATCAAAGTCTAGAAAGAAAGGAATGGAACAAAGACAAGCAAAAAGGAGCGAAAAAGCTGCATTTTTTTTTAAAAAGGCGGTAAATGGTTCCCTGTATCAGTCACAAAGGTGCTCCCATGAATTAGAATTCAACCTTTTCTATGGAAATCTGGAGGATGCTTAATGACTGAAATCCTGCACTAGTGCAGGAGGCAAAGTTGGGTTTTTTTGTGGCTGCCTCACTGAGCTCTAGGAAAACCAAATCACTTCATAATTTTCTATCTTAACTTTCACATCTATGTAATAGGAGTGATGATTCCTACTTTACTGCAAAGTATTTTGAGATGTAAGGAAAAGTAATTTATACTAAAAAAGAAACAAAATCCACAATAAAAGTAGCTTGTATTTCTTCCCTCTCAAAAATATTTTTATCTGAGAAGCAGCACCTCAGAGTTTCTCCTCAAACAGCTATTAAAAAAAAAAAAAAGCCTTTTTTACATCTTAACTCTGAATTTTTGCAGGAAGAACATGTACTGCAAGCTGCACTGCCTTTCTTGTGATCTCCCCAAACACTACCTCGGGTTGGACTGAAAGCAGAAAAACCAAATTTTCATAGCCAATGTGTAATGAAAGGATTTCTAAAACACAAGTCATAATTAAGAAATGCATACATTTTAAGTCATGTTACGTTTAATCACCAGACAACAGAAGATTAGTGGCCATCTAGCAGCTCTGCAAGGCAGAGGGTGCTGTTTCTGGGGTTTCTAGATCTCTGTTTGCACTGCTATCTTCTGCGTCAGTCTTTCCTTGCTCTTCCACTTGAATATTTGGTATGCACCTCAACTCTGAACTTATCAGAATCACCAGCGAGGCTCTTGGCAGCCCGATACAGCTTCAGAACAAAAACGGAGCAGAGAGGAGCAGCTGGTCCTTTTATTGCTGTGCTGGGTCCCTTTGTCTGCTCTGCACCCTGGAGGCCACCGGCACACACTCGCCAGTGGCTGCAGGGAATTTCACTGTGCTGTCTTTAGGACCAGAAGCTGTTAAGAGAATGAAAACTAAAAATTGTTAAGTATGGCGCCATTCTCTAATAGGAACAGAGCCCAGTGAAGGGGGGTGGGGGGGGACAGAGAGGGAAAAGGAACTCAGCAGCGAAGGCAACAACTGCAATAATGACAAAGACAAAGCATGTTTGGTTTGGTTTAAAGCAGAAATGCAGGGGTACTCTTTTTACGGAAAGCGTTCCCCTGTACCACTACCAAAACAGAACTCCTAGCACTTGCTTCACTTCCAATGTTTTTATTTCAGTGGTAATTAAATCAGCGTAACAAGTAGGGTTTGTCAGGCTTAATATTAGAAACAGGTATGTAGGCATTTTGTCTAGGGGACAGTTCCATTAAATAGTTGGAATAACTAGAAAAAAAAAAATAAAAGCTGATTTCTATCATCAGAATACTGTTGGCCACTTTCTAGAGGGGTCAATGAAAGAAGGCATCACAGTTCTGAGCACAAGGCAGTCCCTGAGCAAGCACTGCTGCCCACTTTTTATTAAAAGGTTTAGTAACACTGCTAACACCTTCTCAAGCCAAAGAAAGAACTTTGCTTCACCTGTTGTACATACGCAAGTTGCAAACCAAGAAACAAAACTTGCTGTGGTTGTTTGCAACTGGGGAGCTTAAACTGAACATAAGATTATGCAAATTTTACATTCTTGGCTTTTCAAACGTCTGAAACACAAAAGAGTTGCATCCAGAAAGGGCTGCTTCCAGAACTGCTGCTTGACCTCTGAAGTGCCTAAGTTTGCCAGATGCCCCTCCAACACCCAGGTTTCCTTGACAGTTTCAGTAGCGCCTTCTGGTCAAGTCCAAAAGCTCCTAAGTCAGAGCACCCCTCATGTAACTGACTGCCTGGTGGCCAGAAAATTCAGCAGCGAGCAAGTGTGTGTTTTAAGCTTTCTTTACTATGTTGGGGGAGCTGCAGCTCCTCCAACAGCTCTCTAGTGACAGAACAAAAAAATCTCGCCTTCATTCAGACTCCTCTCCTGCTAAAAGCAGCCCATTACACAACTCAGAACATGAGAAGTTTGGCATCAAAGGTAAGGCAAGGAAGAGGGAACCTGACACTGTTGCTTAATGGCTAGGGCAGTAAGTCAGAGCAGAGGAGACCTGGGATCCTTCCTGCTCCCTCATACACATTATGTTTTTCAGAGCTTTGAGAAGAGATCACAGAATGATAGGGGTTGGAAGCCACCTATGGGGATCATCTAGTCCAACCCCCCTGCCAGAGCAGGTTCACCTAGAGATGCGCAGGCACAGTATGGTAACCAAACATATAATTTCAGATATGCAAATCACATAAGATTGTTTTCCCTATATATTTTGTCACACAGGATAAAGCATCTAAAGGAAACCAGGATTCCCAAGTTAAAAACAAATAAGAAAACCCACCATCATTCAAAAGGTCAGGCAAAAACAGGAACCACCATTAGATTATGGCAGAGTTGGGACCACTGAAGAAAAGATGCAGGATTCCTAAAAAACTTTATCTCCAGTACTTCAGGGACATTTTTGCTCTAAGTCCTTTTCCCTTAACTCAGGATGCCCGATCTATGGCCATAACCTACTAATAGCCATGTTTTTCCCCTTAAGGGCACACTGTGGTAAACTTATAGCTGTCAGTAAGATGCTGTTGCCAAAATACCCTCAGAGAGAGCTTGGTAACGGAGGCATATATTGCACAATGTGCTTACAGCCTGCACAGGCAGAGTAAACATGACAAGCTCGAGGTGTACTGTCAATTAACTGTCCCATACACACGTTGTACATCCAGTCACACAGCTGGAAATACACCATACTGTGCCTGGCTTGGAAAGGGCAGATGTACCCGAGTTGACCAAACACTCAGCTGAGTAAAGCTTTTAAACAGCTGTGGGTTAAACTAATCCTGTGCTCCCCCCACCTCACTTCAGTCGCTTGCTGCATTTCCCTCTTCTAGAGGTCACCAGGCTGCTAAGGAAAGCTCGTGGAGGGGAACCCACGCCTGCCTGTCCGAGTCTCTGCCACAAATCTAGCTCCAACTCATCTTCAGCAGCAACTGCCACCCAGACACCAGACTCCACGCAGGAGCAGTTGAGATGCAGAACGCGTTTTGGGTCAACTATGCCACAAGGCACCAAAGCCTAGTGTTAATACACCAAAACCTGCATTTTCATCTTAAACTACTGCAGCAAAATCTGCCAGGACCTAAGGATTCTGAATGCAGTCGTTAAAGAAGAGAGCATCAATTTAGCAGGACGTGCCCTGGAGAACCCTTGGCAAGCCCCACGGCACACTTGTGGGTGGGAAGTAAAGGGTCTGGCCAAGCAGAGATCAGGTTGTCCTCCATGCGGCATCCCGAGGGGAAGCTGGGCCCAGACAGCCACCTCAGGAACAAGAAGCCACCTTCACACACTTCTCCAGGACAAAACTCCAGTTTTGAATTGCAAAAGGATCCCCAGGAATCCAGACCTAAGGGATCACTGGAAAGCAACATGACTTCATGCACTTTGGATCCCCTCTCTCACCCCTAGAGCTCGTCAGAGGAATTCAAGGAAGGAATGTGTGTTAAAGTCAAGTTATGATCGTGCTTTGGGTTAAATTTTCTTGCAACCTTTTATTTCCAAATTTTACAGCATAAACGCATAACCTGAGGATCTAAAAGTTTGCAGTGTAAATCTTTACTATGTTTTATTGTAAATATGCTTTTACTGCTGAACAAGGTGATCCAGACCTATAGTGCTGTCACAGAAACAGTACAAGAAAGGAGCATACATTTTTGCAACGTACAAAAAACACACAGAAGAAACTCATAGTATAGTTGCATGATACACTGGCCTCAACATTAACGCTGAATTACAGAGCATTCCCCCAGAAAGCTCCCTCACTTCTGCCTAAGGTTTGCCTCCCAATGCTTCAGTATAATTCTAGGGCCACATAAACAAGGTCCTGTAAATGATTCAGGTTAAACAGGCATGTATTTAAGAGTAAAATGTGCTGTTACTTAATTAATACATGTAATTCAGGACATGAACAATAATAAGAAAAATATTAGTATTTCCTCCTGAGCTATGGTCTTGTAAACTAACAATCTAATGCTTTTTAATTTTACAGGGGTACATAGGAATAGGTTAGCTATTTGTTCTTTTCCCCAACGTGTCGCTCTAAAGCATCCAGGTCTTACAAAAGAAGCAAGTGGGTTTGGGGCGTGGGTTTTTTTTGGGGTGGTATGTGCCGTTTCTTACAAAATCTTACATAAAATTTGAGACATACAGTTTCAATACTGAAAGCTTACCAAGAGGTGCTTTAAGAAACCTCCGCTCAATGCCTTGTTCTATCTGAAGCAGTGCAGATGCCAAGTAGTGGACCACATTATTCACTGGCTGAGGAGTACTGGTACTTGTTGATGCAGCACTTGGAGCTTCGGTTTTTAACCCAACAAGTCTAGAATAGAAGTGTATTCAATTTTTTTTTGTTAAAACATACTTTCAATTTAACACCACAGATATTTTTACCAGTCTGTATCCACAGGAGATTTTTATTTTCACTTCACTGCACAGGTGTGATTAGTTATCCCAGTTGTCAAGTTTGCTTCATTAGTCTAGTTAATCTAGATAAATGATCTTTAGGTAACAAAGTTAGCTAAATTTAAAGAAATGTGGATAACAAATTTCAATACACTTATTAAGATTTCCAGAAGATTTGAAACAACATCCATCAACTAGTCTATGAGAGATTTCTGTGAATAGTATAGATCCAATAATTCTGCAGTGAAAAAACATTTCCAGTGGTGAGGTGCAGCCTTTTAGAATACTTCCATCTGCAGAAGTTCAACTACGCATATCCCCACAATTAATAAGATTTTTGAAAAGAAATAAATGAAATAAAACAAGAAAATAATTTTAGAATGTCAAATTTTGAATTGTTAACATATATTCTCATCCTTGGAGGACTTCTTAAATACTAACTCTTCATGCGAGGAAAGAAAAAAAAAAAAATAGAAGGGGAGTGGTAGGTTTCCAATAAAACAGCCTTCTTTGACCGAAGACTAAGTAATCATTTCAAAGTGTAGCTAATCTTCCTGAACCACAAACGTAAGTATAGTGTAGGAGAGCAACTCACACTAAGGAAAATAAAATTCAATTTCTACTTGAGGTTTATAAAAAAAAAAAAAATAACTAATTAAGACTGTCTGGATTCTGCTTTATTCTGATGAATAAGCGATGCTTTTGGTTGTCCCTATTCTTTTTTCCACACTTAAAAGCTGTTCATTATATTTTGCAGTCACACACATTTCGAGAGCCTGAAAGCAAACAGAAAAAAAGCTGCACAGTTATTTACATTTCACTAGTCAAACTCCAAGGTCTTAATGAGATGTCACTCGCTCTGAGGTGGATAAAAAGCCCAGAATCAAAAGCAGTCTGTCACGTGATTTCAGAATCCCATAGTCTCTGTCTAAATATGCAAGACTTTATTAGGGTAGACTTTATTCAGAAGCTTTGACGGAGTCAGTATCAAATGGAAAAAAAATGAAGCAACAAGCTTCTGCAGTTGAAGTGAGAGTTGGCAATGGAGCAAGTGCCCAAGGTAACTGGAGGCATAAATTTTAGCTTCTTAATTAAAAGAGTGGAATATTTCTATGTTGTGGTTTTCCGGAAGCCAACGTCTGTATATTGTGTCATTAATATAAAGAAGGACGACCCTATCCATTTTGCACGCAACCAGAGAACTCAAATCCAAAGTCTTATATGAAAATACCAATACAGCAAACTGAAATAAAAAGGGAAAAAACTTAAAGAAATTTAAATTTTAAATTCCTTCATCCAACACAGCATTCAAGAGTCACTAAGAAATACAGCTTTCATAGAAGTCTAATTCCAAAAGCCTCAGAGAATACATAAGGAAATAGGATGTTAGTACAACGACCGCCTCCGAGGAATCTTTTTTCCTGCAATATTTTAGCATTCACATCCTACCAAGACATACAATTTTATATGCATTAAGAAAATTAAGGTAGCTATTTCTGAAAAGTATGTAATTTCTGAGAATTATTAATTAAAAAGCTGCAGTTTCTACAGTTAGATTTACAACAAACACTGATATAGTGTAGATTCCCACATCTGTCTCAAATGTTTGTTTAAAGAACAAACAAAAAACCCCCCAAAACCCAAACACTTTTACAGCTGCAACACTGTGTGATTTGAGGTTTCCTCTCTTTCACTATGTTGCAGGTTGTTCTACGGAAGGATCATCATTCATGACATGGTAAGATTATATCTCTGTTTTGCTGCGGCGCTAAAGGTTAATCCAGCACATGGCCTGTCGCACTGATCGTTCTTATTGTGACTCACCAAGAGGTACACTGGCCAGTTCAACCAGTAATTTGTTATTATTACCATTTTCCCTTTTAAACACTCTTTCCACAAAGTGGTTGGGGTTTTTTGTGGTTGGTTGGAGTTTTTTTTCTTCTGGCAAGCAAAACAGAAATTGCCAGAATAATTTTTCTCTGCATTTCAGTGATTTTAAAATGAATTCACATATTCCTTATTTGATAATTAACGTTCACTTTGAGCAGTGTAATACCTGAATAGTAGTTGTAGAAACTGGTGTCTTGGTCTTACATGGTAATAGAACAGTGTCATTTAGAAAAAATAAACCAACACAAGAATCTCGCATTTTACAACTCAAATGTTAAAAAATACAATTCCAAAGAAGTTGAGGGTAAAAACAATTTAAAGATTAAAAAAACCCAGAGCACTTCTATAAAACTCACAGGGAAGAGCGATTATTTAAACCATAGCTCTTACCTGTCTTTCACAATAAACTTATCTTGATCATCAGTTTCCATTTCTTCAGATTCTTCATTCACAGTTTTAATTATACCATTTTCTTTGTTTTCATCATTCAGAAACTCATACCGCCCATGTTCTAAGGCTGCTCTCCAAGACTGTCTGTCTGTAACCTGAAGCAAACATACTAATTTGAAGTTTCCAAAGAATCAGAGGCCACAAACTTTTTTCCAATTACTGTCTACACTTAATTTAATTATGCTTTCAATAAAACCCAGAATATGCAAGAGCTCTCATTAAAGTTACAGACTCAACGGCACCACCGTGCTCCTAGGTGTTCCTCAGTTCACAAATACCTTAATAGCCCCCAACGTTCCTTGATAGATCCTGTCTTCAATATCCAAAAGAAAGTCTCTAAGTCTCAGTTCAAGCTGCTTCTCTGCAGAGATGTGAGATCCATCATGGGCGTTCTGCATCCTTCCCCGTCCTGAAGGAGGTCTGATGTCACTTTGAGGTTTGTCTGCAAGAATACCAAGTAACTTCTTGTTAGTGGACTTTATTCCTTAAGGTAGCCAGTATTGAGAGAACAAAAGCTGTACAGGGCAGAACAAATTAAGCATCCAGGTTCAGAACTCCCCTCCTGTAGTGAGAGTTGTCAGTATCAACATCTCCAACTAAGGCATCTGATCCAGCCAAGCTGAGTATACATTTAAGGGAAGACCTATAGATTAGCATCTCCTCATCCCAATACACAGGAAGAAAAATTCTTGTCAATGTAAAAGTAATTCTCGTGCCTTAAAACACTTTCTAAAGTAGAAGATAATCAAGAACTTTCTGCTACAAATGCAAGGGTAAAAAAGGAAAGAAAAAGAATAAAGTAACATTTCTAATATTTTTCGTATCTGATGGTCCTTACTTTACAGGAGAACTCTTCAGCTTTCCTTCTTGCATGGATCTTTATCATGGCAACATTTAAAACAAGCAAGTGCAGCTGACAAGTCACAAAAACTAACTGAACAAGATATAACCCATTTTAAAAACCTAACTTTAAAACCAAACAGATAAAGGAAAGACGACAGAGGCACTGACTAGACTGATTGTGTCCTCTAATTAAAGGGGAAAAACAGATAATTTATGAAAAAGAAAGGAAAAGGTGATGATGGGCTGTCAAGCAAAAACCTCTTCATAAGAGAACTGAAAATTCATGCAGAAGCTCAAAAGCCACAGGGAAGAGCTGAAAGGATGCCCAGATCTTAAATCAGTGCTTGCAAACCTGCAGAAGTGGCAAACATTTCTGTTCACAGGATTTACCTTAAATCCTGTGAGTGCAGTGATGAGGAGGTGTACAAAAGAACTTAGACGTATTTAATAAAAAATTACTATAAAGTTGCTGTTAAGGAAGTACTGGATGAATTTCTAAGACACTCTCAGTTGCAGAATCAATTCCCTGTAACTGAAAGTAACTACGCAAATATTCTCAAAATATGTACTAACACACTCTGACGTCTGGATGTTGGAAACGTCCATTTTGGTTTAAAAGAAAAAGCAGGAATGAAATGTTTGGTTTTTTTCCTTGAGCAGAACTGAAACAGCAGCGATTGGCTTAATAATAACTGATGGGGAAAAGTTAACGGATACCGGAATAAAATCAAGTAATAGCATGTGTCAGTTTTATTTCCATGCTCTTTTGAGGGGGAATTGGGAAAGGGGGAAGAACAGTCTACAGCCCAAGAGAACCAGGGAGTTCTCACTTGTCCTGCAAATCGTTGGAGTGAAGGCAACAGGGCAGCAGCCGAGTCCACCGCAGTGGAGCTCCTCCCCAAAGGACAGCCACACGTGGCTGCTTATCACTGCTTATCACACAGGAAGTGGCCGTTGGTATCAGACCACTGCATTTGCATTTTAAAGTGAAGTTCAAAGCTGCCTTTTGGTTTTTTTGTTTTGTTTGGGGTTTTTTTTGGATGTTTATTGCTTGTTTGTTGTTAAATCAATGTTATTCATGTTATTCTACACAGAAAGAAAAATTAATGATTGTGTAAATCAAGTTGCTTGAGGGCAGAAAGAAACATACAAAATACAGATAAAGAAGCAACTAAGAAAATAAGGAACCACACACATAAACATACCAGAAAAACAGTATTTTCTCACCAAAACACACAAACACAGCTATAAGGCCTCTCAATAATACTTCATTACTATGCAGAAACTCTGTGCTGTGCTAGTTCCCACCAAAATAAACGGCAGACTGGTTATGGATTTAGTAGTATCTGGCACGTTCGAGGCGTGTCCTGGCATACACATTCCAGTAAAGCAGAACTCAGCTCTGCCATGACTAATTCTCTCTTACCTCAATATAGATAACTTGAAATCCTCATGGTAATTTGGCATAATTTGAAACAAAATGCAATTTCTTACACATTACTCTAGGGAGTTTCATTTTGGTAGCATACTCTACCCACCTACACACCACAAACAAGCCAGCTGCCAGCTTGTGTACACAGAATTTTATCAGTGACTGGAGTTAATACTTTGCCAGTAAGTGGCAAAATATTTGGCTTGAAGAAAAGGGAAAAGAAACACATCAAGGGTGGTTTTAACTACACTCCTACACTTTTGAAATCCATAAAAACAATACTGCCCTGCAGATGTCTCCTGTGCCAAACGAAGACAAGGAAAATAGAAAAGCGAAGAATATCACAGAATCCATTGCACTGACGTTAACCCACATAACAACCAACACAGCTACACTATTTTTTTCCCCTCCCAAAGGTTTTAGTATGACCCTGCAATATGCCACCATTCCCTTATTCACAATAGGCCAGTAAAGGCTTTTGAATAATTTCATGCATTATAAAGTTACAAAAGAATATGTCCTACTCAGCAAATCAAGGTAATAGTAATTGCCTCCCTTTGCGATGTTTCTGTCTCCAGTGTCATATCTTGTGTCTGCGTGCATCATACTGGAAATAAGGACATCAGATGGTCAATGCTATGATTTACCTTTCACAGATACTAGTCTTTACTCCCTTGTTAATCTTTTCACAAAGCTCAAATTACTTCCTGAAAATGTTTGTTTATAAGCCAATCCCATTTTACTAAACAGCAGGATAACAGAAAAATTATTGCTTTTTAAAGCATAACACACCAGAGAAACAACACAAAGATCCATCACCAAAAAAAAAGGAAAAAGAAAAAATAAAGGAAAAGACCAACCCTGTTTTCCATAGAGTGAAACACAGTTAAATGGGAATTAGACATTTCTAGAATATGATATAGAAATTACAGCTGTGGAAGCAAATTAAGATCAGGAACCTTTCATTTACCTGGAATATGGAATTTTTCCACAGGAAAACTGCTTAGTTGTTCATAGATTCTACTTTTCTCTTGTAAAAGAGTTTCTTTTAAGGCACTCTCCCTATGTCCTCGGGAATTGAGAGCCTCGAGGAGTTGGTCCAGTTGTTCCCGAGAATTGTAAAAGCACCAACGGTTTGGTTTATATACTGGCCTTGGCACCTCTACGACAACACTGGTGTGTGAATCTTGGTCAATATTGGAGGTAGATTCAGAGGATTTCAAAGACTCTCCAGTTTTACTGAATACCTGAGGTTCATTTGTGCAAGACTGTACGCTATTCTGAAAGGAAGAGGTACGAGGCAACAACATGTCTTCTGTGAGACCAGAATAGTCCTCTTCTATAAACAATCCAGGAACAGAGGGGAAAATCCAGTAGCGTCGGTACAGACGGTCACGACCTAACGGGGTTATATTTGTGCAGGCTGTTGCATTCTGAATCTTTTCTAAGAGTTCCTTCTCTTTCTTTTGTTGCTCCTGCTTTAAAGCTTCTTCATCTTCAGCAGTAAGAGGTTCACTCTTTTCACAAGTGGCCTCTTCTTGTCTTGTAAATTCTTTATATCCATTTTGCCCTCTCCTTCCTACAAGTTAAAGGAAGAAGAATGATAGCAACATGCTTATAAATTCTTTAACCAAGAACTCAAGTGAAGGTTGGGTTTTGGTTCTGTCCCTTTTTGACTAGCTAAACTTACCCTGTCAAGGACCATCAGCTCAGTCAAGAAACAATACTAGTTTTATTAATGAAAAATTCAAGTGATTAACCCCATTCCCTCAATAGAGAGGAAGCTATCTTTAATGGTCTAGTTTCTGCAAAGTGAAAGTACATGTCTCATTTGCTGACATTGTCATTTTGAACAACATAAAAAAGAACCAAAATCTTAAGAACTTAAAAGTATCTACCCATGATAAAGTAAAACTCTGGCAATTTCATTATTGAATACAAACTATGTTTTCGACTTCATTTATCATACTCAAAATTATCAACTTAAACCCCCCAAGACCTCAAGCAAAACCAGAATCCCTATAAAAGAGCTTTTATTACAAACTCAATTATGTTATTTTATCCATTTAAATATATATATATACACACACACTGGTTTTTTCCCTTCAACATGTACAAGCTGAAAACACTCCAATTCACATCTTAGTTTACCAAAGAATCGGGTTGCAATAGTCATGTAGAAAAGTACATCTTCTAGTAAACACACGCAATGGTGAAAGATGCTGTCAGGACTCGATTTCTACTGATTTCCAGTGTGACCTTCAGTTTCTCCAGTTGTAGGAACAAAATAACACTTGTTTGCCCTCCAGGCACAATGTCTCAGATGGGGGCATTTGAGAAACTTGACATTCTGTTTAAGACCTCATTGTTTTTGCCATCATAAAGCTGTAGCAAACATGCAAACCTGTCTTACTGAATGACTCAGAGTTTCTATCCCAGGCACTGTTAGGAACTGTACAAGTTTGCAACCCCAGGTCCACAATCATCCAGGATTTTCATGCGCATAGACACTAGCAGAATGCCTTCACGGGAGAAAGACACAGATGAGCCAGCAGCCTAAGGCCATCAAGAATTCATCTTGCTTTGGTGGTGCCTATGTTTAATTGCAAATAGCAGGCTGTTTTTTTCCCGCACCACAGCTCCTACTGGCACACTGCTGAGGAAATTAAACCTGAGGATGAGTCTGGTTGCATTCTGGTATAAAAGACATGCTGCTTCATTAACAAAGGCAAACTAAACCCAACCACTCAATATAACATTTTCTTTTACAACACCTGTTGTTTTTGCAGCTTCCTAATAAAAAGAATCAAAACCACACCACACCCTATTAGATGAGACTCCTACAACTCTCTCTCCAAGTACATTACTCATAAATGTAATGTTTCAGCAGGCAACAGACTGGGCTCTTAAACAAAAGAGGATCCAGGCACCAAGTATAGAAGACAAGAAGAAACAGAAATGTGAAAGAACATCTAGGTGGCCACTAGAACTACATCAGGCCAGCTCAATGCACTCCACAGCCCATATGATCATGTTTGGATGCGGTGGGTCATTGTTTTTTTTCTTCTTTTCCTTTAAAAATTTACAGGAAAGACTGATACGTTATAAAAATTGACTCTAAAATGCAAGAAATTCCTGGGTGCATACATGCACATGCATACACGTACACGAGTGAACAATTATAGCGTTACCTCTTCCTCGTTTTTTGTTTGGTCCCAGCTCTTCTTCGTCCTCCGTCACTGTGTCCATGTCTTGCTCTTTACGCTCAATCTCTTTGCTCTCTGTACTAGTATCAAGGTCTTCCCGTTCCTCCTCCCTGATACAAGAAAATAAACAAATGGTGACTGACCAACCATATATTAAAAGCTGAATGGAATGGAAAAAAAATACACAATAGAATATAGCACCTTCAACACAAACAGTATTTTCCTCTCAGAAATACTTAAGCTAGTCAAAGACCTAGAATGCTTTTTAAAAATAAAATTTAAGTCATAGAATATATTAAAACCGAGAAGAAACCCACTGAACCATAAATGGAAAATTCCATATTAAGACTAAAACCTGCCCTTTGGTATTGACTCTTTCATTTGAAGAGCATTATAATAATCAGATCTTTTTTGGGAACATCTTAGTGTAGTTTTACTGACCTGAATTTTTTTCATGACTAAAAAAATGTTTCCTCATCAAAACATATATTGTTTTATAAAATGCTTATTACGTATTTTTCCTTTCATTAGCAAATATAATTGAAGTTCCACGGAACTTAATGCAACCATTACAGGATAACATGTCTTTTATTATTTTTCTTCAATTATAGTTTCAAAAACTTAGAACAAATCTGTCTTTGGCTCATGCTCACCTTTTGCAAGCAGATTTATTTAACTAACTCCCTTCCTCAAGCAGGTAAAGATCTAGTGTTGTATGTACACTTTGTTTTTTTTTCCTGGAATCCTATACAGCTGCATGTGCATGAATCCTACCACCTGAAACCATACAGTTTTATTAATAGAACAAAAACCTTGGGTTTATGGAAATCACCTGTGATAGCACAGCATTTTTTAAAAAAAAAATGCCATTAAATTTAATTCATAAACTGTTACATGAAGTCAGTATTATCTAGCTCAGATTAGACCAGTTCCTCAAATTAGAAAATGAACTAGAGTGGTCTATTACGAAAATACTCTCTTGTCAGTAGGTAAAACTGGCAAACTCTTTCAGTAGAATTATAAGAGTTGACTTTAAAAATAAAATCACTGTCATAAAGCAATCCTAGAACACTAGGAAGAAAAATCAAATCAACATTAAGGGCTATATACTAAAATTAAAATATACCTTTGTATATAGTCAAGTCAATGAAAACTACATAGGTAAAGTCTGGCCACCTAACTGCAAAGTGCTATATCGCATGTATCCCAGTAATATCATGTGTCATACCCAACAGATACTTCTACAGCAGGATTTCTTTGCTCCTCTTCTTTCAACTTTTCTTGTTTCTCTTTCATTTTTAACTCTTGTTCTTTTAACCTTTCTTCTTTCCTCTTGCGTATCCTAATATTAAGAAGAACATAGAAAACCAGTTGCCATTAATCTAGTATCTGATCTGGCTACATCTTTTTTCTTTTATACTACAGCATCATCTAAAAATAACAGTAATGTGGGAAAGCACAACACCAAGCACAATAAAGTTGCACTCCTGTCTACGGTCTTAAGAAACGAGGATAAAACACCAACACTATTGCTGTTTCTTGTACGCCTTTTGCAATCAAGGAATTAATCTAAGTTGTAGCAACAAAATTTAGGTTTCCGTATCCTCGACCTACCTTGCTGCTGCTGCCTCTCGTTCTTTACGATGCTGTTCTGCCTTTAACTCTCTGAACTCCTGTTTTGCCTGTCGTAACACATCGACCGAGTCCTCAATGAAATCTCGAGTGGAGACAAGAGTCAGAAGTTTCCCACAGAGGGCATGAAGGATCTTCATCTTTTCTCCTAATAAAATTCAGACCCATGTTTATATTTCATTTACAACTGATAAGTAAGCCTTACTCTTGCACACTCCAGGCTGAAGATTGGTTCTCACTTGAGAAGTGAACAGTCGAACATTTGTAGTGCACCAGCTGCACTTGCCAAGAGGCATTTCCTGAAGTATCTGCTTTGCTCAGAGATGTGAGCCTTTATTTTTAATTTATTAACTTTTAGCACTGAAAGAAAAACTAAAATCCAGTATTATCTTCAAAATGGAGAAAGGAACAGTAGATGCAATTTTTTTTCTCCATTTCAAAAAAAATCTGAAAGACTCAAACCAGGACAGCAATAAAAAGCAAGGTATGAGTCACTCAAATGCTTCTTCTAGAGAGGTCTCCTCCTCCAAGAAAAACTAAGGGTTTAAAAAAAACTACTCAGGAGTAATCAGATTGATTATTATTGATCTGATGCGGTCAGAAAACTGGTCACTTGATGAGCAATCTAATAATCTCGAACATTTATTGTCTTTTATTACCTGGCAACAAATCATACACTGAGGTACTTGAAAGTTTCTTCAAGAGTCCAGGATTACTTAATCTCAGCTCCATGCAAGCATCATCAGTAGCATCAAACCCTCCTCGCTTCTGGTAACGGTATTTTGCATTGGCTGATGTTACATCAGCACCTGACGCTAGAATGTGAAGTCTGAGAATCTCAGAAAGAGTGCAGCTATCAAGATCCAAGTTTTTCAAATTGCAGCCTACAGTTGAGAAGAATGAACAGTTATTTTATATAGACATTTAAATATATATAAATATTAAAAATGTGCTTTAAAATACAGAGCAAAATAATAACAGTAACAAAACAAGAAGTGAAACCCACACATACCCTGATGTAACTGGGGCCATGCAGCTGCCAAAGTTGCAACTGCAGACAGTGCAGATTTTGTGGGGTCTGCATCTTCATCCAAAGCCTCTGTTAAATCTTTAAGGAAATAAACACTTTATTCTAGTGGAAATTAAAACTTGTACTGTGGAGGGGAGGAAAGCAAGCCGGTTTTTAAAAGTTGCAGACAAAGCGAAAAGAGGGCCAATATTTACAAAAGCATCAATGTATTCAAAAGTCAATTCAACATTCAAATTAAAATTCACTATCTTTAAATGCAACTAAAAATCCAACTAAAAGCTAAGGACATGCACCACATGCTATATGCTGTTCCCCTTATACATAAACTGTTAAAGCAGCCACAAAACATGCACAACGGCAACATAAAAGGCAGCAAAGCCAAATCCATAACACACTGGAAAGCGAAAACAAACAACAGTGCAAGAACACCTGCATTTCATTCCCTGAAATGAACTGTTATTTCCTATCATCATTTTGTTTTTAGAACTGACCATCCAAAACCAATCACACATTATGATACTGGTTATCACCATTTACTATATACTTTTAATCTCTAACTGAGCTATAGCCTTCCTGTTCTGCACAACTACAATTACTAAGGGGTTACAAAGAAACCATATTTCACCAAAACAAGCATCTGCCCTTAATAAGGAGCATCACACATTAGAAATCTGACCAGGAAAGAGGGGCAGCAAAAGCAAGAAACAGCAAAATTCCTGTTTCTCAGACAAAAGTTTCCTTAGCACTTAGAGGTATTTCTCCAGAGGGTTGGCAGAATTTTTTTAGCGTTGTACGCTCTTTCAACGATTTCACTTTATTCAAGTCCAAATCACTAAGCAGTTACAAAATCACCGAGTCAAAAGAGCCACAAATCCAAACTAAGGCTACATAAAAAGCAAATCCACAACAGAGTCTTGTATGATGACTGATGATGTTTGAGAACTGTCACCCAGACATCGCAAGATTAACCTGTGCACCTCCCCTTCTCACTCTTATCTGTACAAGAGGGTTTAAGAAAGTACTGCACACGTCAAAACCTCACACCCGTGGTGGTTTCTGTTGCAGAAACACTGCCTGCACAGAATTTAAGTGAGCAGACATGCTGACTACCACTAGTTTGGTTAGCCAGAATTACAAAGCTGAGAATGTGTAATCCTTTTACGGGAAAGATGTCTAAACAAGAGTGACAAGAAATGAAAGATCCAAGGCAAGTAAAAGATAAAGTATCCTGACCACAGGTCTACTAAACTGGAAGCAAAATGGCTGAGTTTTGCAATTGCTAGCCCCATATCAAATTAAAATATGAAAGTTACATTACCTTTTTTTTCTGATCAGTCCTG
Organism: Calidris pugnax; assembly: GCF_001431845.1. NCBI lineage: Eukaryota > Metazoa > Chordata > Aves > Charadriiformes > Scolopacidae > Calidris > Calidris pugnax. The sequence continues at coordinate 7,917,231 of NW_015090839.1, read as the reverse complement.
TAAATAATTATCTAATCAACTATTCTATGATTACCTGATAATGGAATCCTTGCCTATATTGCTTAAGCAATGCTCTCAGTAGTTAAAAGATACAGTTTAATTGCTAAATGCAACAATAATTAAAATACAATCTAAATTTGTTAACACTGCATATCAAATCTGTAACTTTATTCCAAGAGCAGTCTCTATTGCTGAAGACAGTGCCCAGGTTTTACAAAAAGACATTTTATAGACTGGACATAAACCTTAAGCATGAGAAAGTGCATAGTCTTTAAGAGAGGAATTACAGGAACCCTCCTACACCTCATCCATCTGTCTTACAGGGGAACCACGGGATTCTCTTGACCTCAAATGGGATACGCTCTTATGTTCCTATCTACTTCTAATGAAATAAATAGCAAGAAGGGTCAAAGCTTCTCCTTTAATTAGTCAGCAAATTTGGTAGTCCATAAGCACAGGACCACATAAATTTGGAACAAAGCCTGCACTTCCTTCTGATCAGTGGTTGGTGTACACCAAAAGCCTCTGAAAATGTGGGCAACTTCAGCCACAGAGACATGCTAGCATCTAGGAGTTGTGGATGCATACTTCTAAGTCTTCAAGAACAATGAACATTGAGTTCTCCATTCCAGTTGTGCTAGGGAGTTTTAGTTTTTAATCTAGTTAGGCCCAGAACTTTTTTTTTTATTAGCTACAGATAAAGTCCTCTGAGAAGATTTAGGAAAATGCCTTGTCTTCTCACCCTCAGGAGAAACAACTCACAGTGCTGAAGGAAGAAGAGGAAGGTGAAGACAAGTTTCCCTCACCTCCAAAACATAAGCAGTGCAGTTAAAAGCTTATTATGCTTTGCTGGATACAACTGTCGTAACAATGAGCTTGCTTTTTCTCTATTCCCCCCAGACCCCACCCTCACGCCCAATTTAAAGCCTTAATTTCAGATAAAAGAGAAAAAACAAGTCCATTTACATACAATATCCATGCATAATAAGACAAGATTAAACAAAGGAATGCCATAAATCATGCAGTTTAAAATTAATTCCAGTGGAATTTCAGTTTTTCAGCAGTAAAATTAAGGATCTGACCTTTGGTCTCAGCATCAGCTATTTGATCTTTGGCCACTTCCTCTTCCTCTTCGGCCATTGCCTGAAAGATGGCAGTCAGGAAGAAAAACAGCAATTCACATAGTGGGCCTTCAGTGTCATTTCCTACAAGAGCTTCCTCTAAAACTTCTGTGAATAAAGTTTAAGAAGCGTCACTTTTGCCGCAAAGTTGGAAAACGATTATGTACTGAAGAATGAAAACAGCAATTTTTTTCCCCTCCAGATATGATAACCAAGTTACTTTTTCATAATTTACTGCAAATATTCCTAAAATGATGCCATTATAAAGTGTTGACAAAACAACATTATTTTCTTAACATATAACTGCAAGAGTAAAGTACAAGTAGTCATTTTAATGAGTAGATTAACAGTTTCTACATTAAAATTAATTTTGATTTTATAAACACTGAAGAAGTTGACTGTGAAGAGAAAACTAGATTGATATGCACGTGTAAGCACTGGCATATTAAAGCTGCACAGAGAATTTTGTAGCACTGGTATTTGGGTGTTTGTAAGATGTTTGGCTGGAGAAGGGACACCACAAAATTGGGGCACCTTGCCACATAAACGACAACTTGCCTAAAGTCACTCCTTCGGGAAATTCATCTTGAAGATCAAAAAGTTCCCCAAAAGCATACAAAAACTCCAAAACCATCAGAGCATCACCAAAGATCTCAGGAGGAAGTCTCGTCTTCACTGGAATTGGAACAGGAAGTTCCTGCAATCGAAATGGGACAACTTAATCACGTATCTGGTTTTTGCAGATTACACAAGTGACCAAAACCAAACAGTCTATGATTTTAAGAAGCATATCTGTTTGGTTTCTTTTTATTTTACTCAAAATAGTTCTGCAGAACACATAACCAATTATCACAGTATCATCTGTGGTAGTACTAACTTTTACAATCTAAGAATGTGCAACTTGGATGTAAATTCTTTGAGAGAAAAGTTTATTCATGTTCACAGAGATTTTGCATCTTTGTTTAAAGGAACTCAAATCCACTAAAAGTTAAGAATACTGGCTGTCAAAATTCTTCCTTTAAACCTGTATTACTTCACAAAAATTCTGAACTTAAGTTTGCTGGAACTGTCCAGACAAGCAAAAATAAACATATTTTTTAGAAGTTACTCATTATTTCTTGCAAGGACAAGCAAATAAAACCCCAACACATTCACATAAAACCACACCCATCTAATACTAGAATATGCAAGATCATGTCTAATGACCGAGTGTTCTGGTATTTGGGGTTTTTTGTTGGTAAAGCAATTCTGATAACTGCAGACATTTTGCAGGGAGCTAATGTAACCATGTAACAAGACCACTTAACAGAGACACCCTCTCCAAATCATAGATGACAGTGTCTAACATTGTTTGACTTTCAAATTAACATCTTGATGTAACTTTTCAAGATTCGTCTTCGCTTAATGTTTCTTTGCAGACAGAATCAAACAATTTCCAGAAGGATGGTTCCTTTACACAAAGGTGGTAGCTTGCAAACATCAACGAGAAGAATGCCAAATACTGGGCTTTCAGAAGAACACAGTACAGTATTTCGTACATTTCATGAGAAGGAAATTTTTTGAAAAGCAGTCTATGAGTGGATCTGTCTTCTTGCTTCCTCACCTAAACTGATCTTCATTCATATGCTTGTCAGTTTTCACATAGTGATGGTACTACTTTCCTACTCCTCCCTTTTTATTTTCCAGTGGACACATAGCAGCATTATTTTGTGCAGCTTCCTCTGTTTTGACAATGCTTTTCCCTTTCTTCAGTTTATTCTCCCTTTCTATACACAGCTAAGGGTTTTCACTCTCATCTTCAAGGGCCTATACAGCTCTCCTTGCAAATACATTCAATTTTCATATTCCTCCCAACCAGTGCTATCACTTCAATTCATTTAACGCTGGTCTGTTTCCACTTGTCCTCTTTGTGCTTGTCATGTTTTGCCATCTATCTCAAATAACCCCCTGACAATTTTGCCTCTTTACTATCCCCTACCAAAATTAATCATAATAGGTGTACATAAATGTGTAACACTCAACAATCTCCTGTTATGTACAGCCACACTATATTCTTGTTTAGAACACTAAGATTTTCGGGAGGTAAATCATTGTTACTTTACATAGGTTTCCAGGATCATCCAGAAAGATACTCTATCAGGAAGGATACTGATAGTGTCTAATCAAAAGAACGCCACAGGGAGTAACAAGCTAATGGCCTTTCTACCTTTTGCAGCCAAAAGTTTTGTTTCTTCATTAGTCAAATTTTTTGTGTAACTCGGGTTTATTCTAGGTGAGCTTGTTGTGTATGTAACAGAAGAGTCAGACATACTCAATACCCTCCACCCTTACCCACAGTAAGGGCAGCACTCCAAAAATAATACATCTGTTCCACGATAAGACCAAGAACAGACTGTAGAGCTTTTCTGGAGGGTGAAAATGCAGATGACCCTATTAGCATCACCACTGGGAAGCACTACATGCCTGCAGGTGATTCACACCCCCCAGCAGTCAGATCAGACCTAGATCTGCCCCTGCATTAGGGAATCAAGCTTGGGGACCCTGTAGAGCACAAGCTCGAGCCACTCCAAATCCAATCATACCTTCAGATCATCACACTCCATATCTTCTCTAGGCTTACTCCATTGTTTCAGGTATTCAACATATTTTCTTTTTTCTTCACGCAGCTTCTCTCTTTCCTGAAAAAGTGTTGCAATTGTATAAAAAATATTGTCAGATAGCCCTATTACAGTTTCTAGAACTACACCACTTAATATTTCAATCACACTGAAAAATAAAACCTATTTAATTAGAATGAATTATTTTGGATAAGAAGATATTGGCAAAACATTTAGAAGTAAACTGTGGTAACATTTTGTTGGATTAGACATAGGGTTTTGTTGGTTTTTTTTGTTTTCTAAATGAAAGTGGCTGATGAAAGAATATCTAAAAATAATACTATTTATGAAAGTTGCCACCATAACGAGACCATCAAAACAGATAGTGGATGTGGCAAAATACAGAGGAATAAATAATTTCTTCATATTCAAAGTGATAGAAAGTTATTTAGCAATTTCCATCCAGAGAGAAACCATGAGGAAACCCACAGCCATTTAATATGCTGTGTATCTGACGTAGTACGGTGTCTTTAAGACAGAAGTAGAATACAAGCACCAAATTCAATACTGTTGTGCATTATGAGAAAAAAAAAACAAAACAAAAAAACAACCCACAACTTCAGAATTAAGTTAAAAGTGAACTTTTTGTGATCTAAAATTATAATATAGAGAACGTTGTCCAGAAAGTCAAATCCCTAATCATATCTCCTACCTGCCAATTCTTACAAAGTGCATTTCTAAGAACTGAAAACAGTTAATGGAAAATAACTTGGAGCAGACAGCAACTAAGAAACAAGTAAACCAGAAACAAGTAAAGCCATTATACTGTTCCTATACGAAGCACATATACTGCAAATGCATTACTTTTTCCTTTTCTATTTTGAGTCTCTCTTTCTCTTCTTTCTTCTTCATCCTTTCTTCTTCCACAATCTTCTTTAATTCTTCTCTCTTTTTCTCCTTATCTTCTTTCTCCTTTTTCTTAGCTTCTATAGCATTTGCCTTCTCCCGTTTTAATTTAGCTTTTTCAAAAGCTATAAAGGAAAAAACCAAACAAACCAAAGTTATTTTTTTCTTTTGTAAAATGTTAATTTTATTTAACTGTGCTAAATAGACTGATCTGTTTATAATTACCATATGAAAAAGATATTGTTATGAAGACTGAATTGTTTCTATGCCAACCAGAAACTCAATCACTTGAAAGTTCTTTTGAGAATCAGAATTTTAAGCCTAAGTATTATACATGTTTTACAAGGTTGTCATCAATGTAATCAAGTCGAATTTCTCTGGTTTTATGAGTACACAGAAGTTTATTACATGTTTATTGGTTTCTATAAAGTGACAAAGATGAGGACTGATTCCAACTGCATGTAATTACAGCAACATATTGAGTAATGACTGCTTAATAAAAGAACATCATAACTAGGTGTGGCACATAACCATGAAATATTTGTGATATAAACCCCTTTAAATAAATTATCTTTAAATATTTATTTATTACTGAATTACTGCAAGTCAATACAGTTGAGACCTACTTAGTGTTTCAGTGGTTTTTGTGCAAGTTTTACCTCTGTTATACAGTTTAAGATGAACTTTAATTGGTAATAAATGTTATTGCCTGAGGAGATCCAGATTTTTTTGTAGTTGTTTGCAGAAGAATAGCAGGATACAAATTTCCACTTTCTGTAAACAATATCTTCCAAACCACACACAGGCTAAGAAATTAAAAGGGGGTCAGGGGGCTTACCATTTTAATTGAATAATCAAGAAAGCTAGAATCACAAGTGAAGAAAATGAAAAATGATCCTTATTTCTATTACCAAGTGGACAGCACTCAAAAAAGAGATTTTGATTACATTTTCCTAGAAAATTCTGAAAATGGGCTAGATTGCTTTTATAAGGCAGCTACTACACATACCAGCAATGGCTCTCACCCAGCAAGCAACAGCAGTGAAGCTGATCCCCCATAGTCTTCCACATACAGAAAAGGTTTTTCAAGGTACTTGGTATTTTGCTACCTTTCCGCATCTTTAGTAAAGTACTATAGCAGCTCTTTATTAGATACTTTATGAATTTCAGTAATTGCCATTCCAATTAAACATTATTTACAGATAAAAGGTTTAGATTAATATTCAATTACAATAACATAGTATGTTTCAAAGTGTACTTTTAAGCTTATTGTATGGATGGGATCATACTTTTCAAACAACCAGCATAACATGTTGTCAGTTTCAAATTAGAGAACTGCATCTTTAAAAAAGAAAGTTTATAATCATGGGCCAACATTGTGCCAAAAATGAACACAAAGAGTAAGTGTCACACCACAGTATTTTTTTTAAAAAATATTATTACTAGCTTGAAGGATTCATCATCATTTTTTGTCCTCAACAAAGAACAGAGAACACTTATAAAGTCTGAATATGAACATGCTGTGGCAGCTTTCTAGTGAGATGGTAGAAAATACGAAGAATACACTTGGATCTCCACATTATACGACTTATTTCAAGGCTGATATACACTTTCAAACAATGAAAGTGCAGTTTCAAGGGTATTGAGTTTTGGGGTGCAATAGGTTAACACAAAGATAAAATTAAGCCATAGATGTGTCTTCACAAGCCTTCTAGAAGCTGTAGCTTGTGCCACACAAGAAAGGAAGCAGCTTTGATATTGATCAGTGATTACCTTGTTCTGTGCTGTCATTTCTAGCACACAAACAAATAGATACTAGTTGTGCAAAAAAGTGGACACACAATTTTCGTGGAGCCCGTTACCCTTGTGTCCCCATTTCCCATGAAGAAAAAGGCCCTGAGCAGCTTCAGACAACTTTGCAGTTAGTTAAGCAGATGTTAGACTCGAAAACTTCCAGGACTTCCTAAAACCCTAAAACATTCTATGATAATGGAAACGACAGGTAGAAAACAGAAGTTCACTGAAGTATTTCCACAGATTAAAGTCTTTAATTAGTATAGGACATTAGTGCTTACAATCCAGAAGAACATCTCAATGTCTGAGTTTTGTCTCCTCAAGAAGATGCACCAGTTTACCCAGTTAAACCCGTGCAAAAGGTACATGCGTCCCCTTACTTCATTTGAAATCAAGTTTAAAGAGATAAGAAACAGGTCAAAACTAAGCCAAAATAATTCAATCAATCCAAAATAAAAATCTCTTACATGATTTGTACTCCTTTAATTAGAAAAATTTGTAAACATACTGGAAGTAATCTAGCAGGACATTTAGACATACCTTAATTATCTACGCAGACATCTTCAGAAGGACTGAAAATTTCCTTAATGATTATTAGAGGTTTAGAAAGCATTGCAGTTCTTTTAAGTTTTGAGGTAGTTTTTCCGTTTACAGATTTTCCTCACACAACAGATTGATTTGTCTTAAACGTTCATGTTTTTATATACCTTCAGCTGGTGAAATTTATACCTGACTTCAGAATCCAAACTTGTGTAAAAATTTATTTTGCTCTTTATTTATTCGAGATGAAAATCAACACAACTGGATCACAAGCTTCCTACATTTCCCCAGTTCAGTAAAAAAAAAATAAAAATTCAGGAAACCCCAAAAATACTCTAATTATGGCCTACTCTCAGACTGCAAAAACTGGTTCTGCTAGTCATAGGACTAAACCTCAACTTACCCATGGCCTGCATATCTTCTTTTTGCTTCTGGAACCTTGTCTTCTCCCTTGCCACTTTACTTTTGTTTCCTTGGGTGTTTTGTTTAGCAGGGATCTCATCCTCCTGATAGAGAATTTGGACACGGGAGTGGAGAGGGGAAAAAAAAATAAAAAATAACATAGTATCAATAGTGAAATGACAGCAACAGATACTCCCAATTTTTCAACAGTTCTCTAAAGAATAAAAACAGGCTGTAAGAGTTTAGCTACAGTCATTCTAAGTACTCAGAGATCCTGCCTAATAGTCAGAAGGGGAGGGGGGTGAAATCCAAAATGTTTTCTTTCACCTTCCTTTTAAATAAAGTAGTTTAGAGCACTGAGCTTTGCTGTGTTTAAATACAGGCAAGTAACATAACTGTATCTGAGGGCAAGTGATGATAACTATATCTAAAAGTACAAATTAGAGTTTTTAAAATTTTTTTAGCAATTTACTTATCATTCCCAGAAGAGACAAGTACTCTATGTGCCTTCACAACACTCTGAAAAGCTAGTTTCTTGGTGGGATCACAGAAAGAAGAAAGAAAAAAATAAGAAGATATCAAGTATGGTCCCTTTTATCAGCTTAGCTATAAAGCAAACTACTTTAATAGCAATTGTGTTATATATCCCAATTCATCCTCCAAGAAAAAAAGCACGTCAACCTTGTATTCCAAGTCTTCTGAAAGTTCAGAGAAGATGGAAGAACTTAAAGACTACGCTGATGTGTCTTCATCCAGATTAAAAATGTTATTACTTACAAGACTAGTAGATGCCCTCTTTGGAGGTCTCCCTCGCCGTCTGCTTGCAGGACTGAAGATAAATGTGGGTGGGTCATCAGGAAAGAAGTAGGAGAAATTCTGTTCTGCTAGATTGTATTTTGCAATTGATGTTGCCTTAGTAAGAAAGGTGAAAACAGATCTAAATTGTGGAATTCTTTCCTTTACATAAATATAAGCTAATTAATAAATCGTCAATTCACAAAAAAGACATAAATGTAACTAGATTCACAATAGGCCAGTTTAGGATAAGTAGTAAAATTCTGGAATAGCATAACTGTAGAGTTAACCCATCAAGTGGATAAAAATGAAAGCAGCACACATTTGAAAACAGTATTTGGCTTCATTTAGTAAGACTGTATTTCTTTAGATGCCTTTTAGCAAACATAGCTGGCAGAGTCTTCCTAGCAAGTTACCTAAAGGTGTTGAGAATTACTTTTGCCAGAGAAAGACAGAAAATTAATTTACTGAAGAATCATATAATTCTCTATCATACTTCAACATTTCTGGAGGAGGAGAAAATGTATGACTTTTCTCATTCTGAATTGTTTCTTTTCAAGTCAGCTTTCTCAACCTGGTCACTTCAAAATTCTGCCCTTATCAAGCAATAGGGATGAGGATACACAGGAGACAATCCAAACAACACAAGTTCACATAACTGCTGAAATGCAAGGCAATCAGCAGGGAACAAGGAGACCTTCCACAAAAAGCCCAAACAAAGTGAAGATGACAAATGCACACATATACAGAATATAACAATTTTCCTGCTGCACCAGAAATCATTGCTAATAGATCATTAGACCCAGCACACTATCACATCAAGGACAACGTGATCACTAACAAGCCCAAGGAAGGGACTGGGTTATCCCTTTCAGGTCTATTTTTTTCTATTTCCATTTCTTTTAAAGAGACAGACTTTAAAGTTACAAAATTATTTAGAAATTAGCTGTTATTTTCCACAATTTTCAGAGGCAAGACTGTCACTGATGATGATTTAATCTCTTAGAGCTTTCCTGTACAGAAGGAGCAGTTACACAGCTGTATGAGGATTCCTCACACAAAACACAAGAGGTAATAAACAAACGTGCCACTTTCTAAAAACAAGATGAAGATAAGAAGGATTTCAGGGTCAAAGGTGCAATATGCAGTGAAAGAGTCCGGTATCTCCTCTGGCACTGCAAGCAAAGGAAGGGAAATTGCTGCCTACTTGTTAAGTGTGGGAAAAGCTGCTCAATTCCTTGAGCACAAGTAAACAGATCACATTCATCCTGCACAGACTAAGATGTGAACTTTAGTCTGAACTTATACTAAATATCACCATATATCTCCACATAAGATGAAAAAAAAAAAAAGAAAAAAAAAAGAAAAAAAAAAAAAAAAAAAAAAAAAAAAAAAAAAAAAAAAAAAA